>NW_006913064.1:114280-318242 GCF_000271625.1 Coniophora puteana RWD-64-598 SS2 | reverse complement strand
ACCATATCCTTCTCCTTCAGAGGTCCATCATCTTAAGTTGTTGTTGAATTGACGAGTAATGTTGTCATGGTGAGCAAGGCACCTGAAAGTCAGCAAAAAGCCAGTTTTCACCCGCCCGAAATGAGGGCTCGCGTCACGCCAGGACGTGCACGCGAGCAGTGCGAACCCCGGCGCCCGAGCCGAGGCGAACTCCGGGCTAGCCCCAGACTCCAAACCAGTCGGTCAGACGAATGACCTTGGAACAAGTTCCAAAAAAGGCAACTCCGGCGCCGCGTCATCCCGTCTGACCGACTGGTTTGGAGTCTGGGCTAGCCCACGCTGCACGCGCTCGCCCACCCGCCCTTGCGTTCGCGCCCTGCGACAGCGAAGACAGCAACGACGAGAGCCCGATGCTCCAGGCGCATCGCACTGTCCCCTCTTCTCCTCTTTCCCCCTGCCCACTCGTCCGCCTCGTCGCTCCGGTCGCCTGCTCGACCTCGCCAAGCCGAAGCGCTCTGAGTAACCCGGGCGAGTAGGCAACGAATAGGGATAGGTTTGCATAATACAGTAACCCGTTTTTGTCCAAAAATTGAGACCCTTTCTAGCCAGCGGACTCAACAGTGATTCACTCATCCAAACGTTTGCACGGACGGCTTCGATGTCTTCAAGCCATAGCGCCAGAGAGAGCATGTGGCAATAGCATTATGCATGAAGTACCATTTACAGAGTTGTGCGCGACTTGAATTACCTATCGTTTGACCCATGTCATGCGGCAGAGATCAAACTGTCCTTCGTCCCAGTCGTTGTGAAGGCTGCTCGCTATATACCACTTCGGTTCTCTGCCCGTCAGCCTCGATGCCTCCTTCCCCACCTTCTTCAAGTGCCGAAGTCGCTTGTGCGGCATCGTGTTGTCAGCGATAATGATAATCCTCTCCGCCTCACTTTTTGAGTCGACACTCCAAACCTGGAGGGGCCAGCGGATCTTCACCTCGTTTGAGCTATGGAGCTTGTCGCTGAGGGTTTCGCAAACATCCGCGAGGAGGTACTCAACGCCTCCGTCGTAGCACTCAGCTAGAGCACACGGGGACTCGAGGGTACGCGCGACCGACAGCACGTCTTCGTCGGTATCCTCGAACGCGATACCAAAGAAGAGGAGTGGAAAATCGCAGTTGATATCGTTGATGCGGGGGAACTGTTTGTAAGAGCGAGGGTCACACCACGGCTCATGCTCGAACATGTACTCTTTGAGCGTCTAAGAGGAGTTGTATATCAGTCAGCTTGAGAATGGAAGGGAAACAGCAAATGCAACACGGCGGAACAGACCTTGTTTTGTTCGAATGCTAGTGTCACTACGCTCTTTACCTCCTCTCGATTTGAAGGAGCTTCCAGTTTACAGGATGCGTCAGTATTTTCTCTAGATTCTTCATCTCCAGAACCGAGAGCCGGTTGAGGAGATGGGTAGATGCGAGCTAGCACAGCGTCAATGCAGACTTTCAGACCATGGAGATAGGGGACGCCAAAGCGCCCTCGCTGCGTTGTTTGTTGGTCTGTAGGTGGATTTTCTTCCGTGGATTTTTGCATGGAGAAGAAGATCAGCAGGTAGATGCGTTATCTTCTGCCAGTGGCAGCTGTATCTTGAATATAGCCGGGTGAAAGACAGCAATGTCGGTGTAAACTTGTTAACCCCTGAAAATATAACCCCTATTTCCTCAATTCAGTGTCGACGCAAAACGTGCTTGGGTGGGTTCACACCGGGAAACAAGAGATGTCGTAGTATACACATATGCTTTCATTCATTCAAGATAATCACTCAGTGGGTGGAACTAGCTTAGTCCAACGGGCGTTGTAGCGACGCGACCTCCACTTGGGGTTCCAAACTTCGCCGCCTATGTACCACTTACATGTCCTCCCCGTCACTTCCTGAAGCTTCTGCGCTGCTCCCTCCAAAGGTCTCCAGTCGAGAGAGTCCCAACAATTCGGGTCATCCGTAGGAGAGCTTCCCATCAGAAAGCGTAACTTGTTGTCTTCGAGAGTGATAACCCGGTCAGCTTCGGAAGACCTGACTTCCCGAGTCATGAGAGGCCAGTTCGACTGGGGCTCGAACTTTGTGCGCACGGTGGACCAGATACCCATAAAGAGGCCCTCAACGTAGTCGCGATGGCTCTCGTCATAGGGTTTGGGAGCGTCTAAGCTGTGGGAAAGCGGGAGCAAGTCCTCGACAGTCGTTTTGAACCCGATACCGAAGAAGAGGACGGGAGGACTGCTGAATGGGCTATGGATGTATTCGGCTGAAAGGTGAAGGCCACTCCAAGGTTCATGTTTGAGCATATAGCTCTGCGTGAGACGCTACAAGGATGGCATTAGTACAGAATGGTCTAGAGGGAACACAGGCAGGAACGTACACGTCCGATTTCACGTATATGCGCCTTTCGTTTCTCCGATAAGTGCTTAGGCTTGGGATGTCGCGCGCGTGGTGATGAATGAGTCTTGTCGTGAGCGGTGAGTTTGCCAACCTGTCGAGTTGCGACCTCCATGGCCGGTAGAGACTGAAGGTGGGAGGAGCGTGCACAGAGGAAGCAAGTGAGGTTGACGCGGTTGACGCGGACAAGAGCGAGACGCGTCGGACGCGACAGTCAATTAAACATCCGGCTATGTCCGTATAGATGCAGGCCCTCAAATATTAAGCACTGGCGGTACTGGAGCAAGTGAAGGGTTGATACGCCAAGTCATCCGTATGTTATTCATAACTAAATCGAGACTGTACAGGTAAGTCAAATAAGTATCGTGCATATTAGTGTATTGGTACCCGGAGGGACGCATCACATGCCAAACACGCTGTAGCCCTTCCGAGAGTCCCAATCCTCATTCTGCATGTGATCGCCTATATACCACATTGGCTCTCGGCCCGTCAGCTCCTGGATAGCCTTCGCCGTATCCTCCAATGAATTCCACCTAATAGAGCGGAAGCGGCTGATGTCGTCAACACGTGGACGCTTCCCAGACAACCTCGTCAAGCTATTGTCAGTCAGGGACATCACCTGCGTCAAGTTTGTGTTGGGCGAAAGAATGCCCAGAAACTCGATGTGCCATGGCGACTTGCCAAGCTTCTTGCTGATGGTGTCCTTGATACTCAAAAGGACCATGTCGAGGTACATTGGATGGTTCTTGCCGCAGACGGTCGGCTCTGGAGTATTGAGCCTTTGGGCAAGCGATAGCACGTCTTCGGCGGTTTGATTGAAGCCTATGCCGAAGAAGAGGGCGGGAGGGGCCATGAAGTCACTTTGGATATATTCGGGTGGCAGACGAATGCCACGCCACGGTTCGTGGGCGAGCAGGTACTCTTTCTTAAGATGCTGTAGACACAGGTGAACTTCATGAGCCAGTGTAAGAGGATCATCGAGATCCGACTGGAACGTACCTCCTTGAGCTTGCGAACAAAAGCCTGATCGTCTTCAGTACAGTGAGCGCCCGAGCTATGGATATTTCGCTTATTGACGAGCAGGCGAAGGAGGACGTCCATGGGGAGTTGTGTCAAATGAGGGGGCGAGAGCAATGTTCTATATAACGCTAGGTGAATTGAACGGCCACGTGACTAATACGTCCCACGGTAGTAGTACAACCTCCGAGCGCAAAACACGGGCCGGCGCTGTACGTAGTCCCGGTTCCGATCCCCGGTAATGTCAGTTCGGATTATCTTTTGACCTTATCGGCCCTCTTCTTGCCTTCGAATGTCTTTCTAAGCCCTCTATTGTCCAAGTCCCAGTTGAAGTTCCTGATATCTGTGCTGGATCAATCGATCAGTACTAGTGCTGTCTTTTCTGTACTAAAATCGGACTTGATCAGGCCGCAATCTACCAGTTGTTCTTATCATATCATATCACACACTCTACTAGTACTGCACTTATTGTCTTTGCTGCTGATCGGTTGCCTTGGCTTTCTTATTGTCCTAATTGTACGTGATCTTGTTATTGTTCAAGTCGAGAGCTTAGCAACACCTCGGCAGTCAACACATACAATTGTTTGACTCTCCTTCTGCAAGGCCAATATTACTATCCACCTGTCATCATCTTCCATATGTCATTTACTCAGATATAGTGCCATCCTTTGATTTTGTGCAACCATGTGGTGTCTCTCGGTGGTATCATTATCTTGACATTTCGGCTGCCGTTTATTGTTGAATGCTTGTCACTTTAAGTTACGTGCTTACAGCCGCAGTGTGTCTGATAATTGTTCTCCCCTCCAAGCCTCAAACGAACCTCGGGCCCATTACCTACTCACTGGTGCTACGCAAATGATCTCTTGCGGGAATTTTGGCTGAAAACGGTGCATAGTATAAATAATCCGCTCCAAGGGGAACTGGACGAATCATCGAATAGCCCAGTTCCTTCATATGGACGCACTTCCGTACCTTCACCTCATCCCTGGAGAGCATCTCTCCATCCCTGATAGATACCTCCCGCAGGAGCTTTATCTTCGGTTTCTCCTCGAGATAACGCTTGCATACAAGGACTGCGAGCGCCATAGCCGCTCGGAGAATACGTTATACGGCCTTTATCAGAAGATCTTGAGCACATTCACTGATCACATTCAACCACACCCTGAAGGTGTCTTTATCTTGTACGGCCAACGGCACATGGATTCTGATACAGCCTATGAACTTCACCGCAATGTTCAGAAGTACTTGGTCGTTATCCCAGACTTTTCTATACTTCACCTTCGGCTTAGCCAAGCAGGGGAGATACAGCAGCGGTGCAGAATGCTTATCGAGATCAAGAGATCAGTCATTCCAAGTCAAGCTACTGGTGCGACATCATTTTATTGCTGATTCATTCCTTTTTCTGACACGACCGCAGGAGGCTATAGACCATACTTCTGGTTGACAGAACATTCGCGAAGAGAGTTCAACCTTGCCGTTCGAGGAAGTCTCCGTCAAATTCTTCTTCAGGCTTTTGTCGCCTTTCATACTTTCCCTGATGATCCAGTCATGTATGTGACCTTCATTGCTGGGGCTCATTTCGCTCTTTTCGAAGTTAGACGTCCCGACAATCTGGAATCCCTGCCTCAAGAAAACAACATTGGTGGTAAGATCGAAGTTTCGGCATTGACACTTCAATTTGCGCCAGCAAGCTGACTCAAAACCTAGACGGACCCGAAACGGCGGACAATGCCCTCGGCGAGCAGGATCCAGACTATGGACTACGCAACAGCAAAGACATGGATGATGCCATTGTTTCAGAGTTCATTCCACAACAATACGTGAGACTTATTCTCTACGATGAGCCCACTGTGGAACGAAGCATCTCGGATACCCGCGGGGGTCTTACTGGTATATCGCCTGCGTTTGCCAAGTGCTTCTTGACCGCTCTTCCACCTGGATTCGGAGTCCTAGATAACCTTTTCCTTACTACAAAGTTGAAAAGCATCTCCGCCACTAATTTTGCATCTGATCCTGCGGTAAGGTTTATCTTTGCTATCGATGCAGCGTTGGACTGAAGCAAATTCAAAGAAAATCCACACAGTCAATACTTTACTTGACACGTTTTATGCCATCGACAACAACGATGGGGACACGAGCACTGACTCGTACGCTGGTGATCAATCCATAAGTGTTTCGTCCGAAACATCGTACGGTCCAGATGCATCATATGAACCCCCTCGTGGGACATATCAGGCCTATCTCATACTGGAGCAGAACACTGAACCGCGAAGGAGTCCGAGGTTCAACTAAGGCTAGCGGAGCAGCAGCCTGGGTAAAATTACTTGTACATAATATACTGTGAGGGAATATGAGAAGTAGCCCCGGGCCTGACTTGGAAATCCTTCTTGTTAAACTTAGATTTAAGCTTACGCCAGGGCTGCTGATACTGGCGATGATTAGGAGAGTCCTTGTTCCTTTGTTCGCTCCACTTCGGGGCTCTCATGTGATCTGAATTCAGCATTCGCCCCTCGTCTTTAACCTGTGACCCACCTGCACCTCCCACGTCCCTGTGCGATCCCATGTCGACTTTCTCTCGAGGCAGGATCTCACGCACACAGTGTCTGACTGCTTGTGGGGTGACGAAGAGCGGGAAACTAATATGAATTGAAGTAGCATGTGTGACACTGGTAAAAGCAATGTACGACACCATCAATGACCTTACGTATGTCGAGGGGCCCCAAACCACCATCTCACAATCTTGCTCTCCTCGCCTTCCTGGCCGTCTTTCTCGAAGTCGCATCGCCCTGCAAAAGGTATGCCCTGGAGCAGGTGCCTCATCCAATAGACGTCGTCTGCCCACATCGTTTCGTAGGGTGTCTGGGGAAGGTCGCTGACGAATGCTGCGCCGGCGATGTCGGCAGGAAGTGCGAACCACTCCGGGCGCATTTCATCCGTCCTGGACGAGTAACACTAGGCTCAAATCGTTCCAGCGGATTGTAACGGAAAATAAAGAAGGCTCACTCAATCGGCTCTCCCGTGAACTCCCGTGCGGAACATACGTCGTTATGGAACGTATATGGTACGGTATTCGAGAAAGACCAGCGTTCCGGCGTGCCAGTTTTACACAGCGTCAAAAGAGCGCAGCGACACGTGTAAAACGGCTGCAAAAAGGAGACTACCGGCGTGCTCCAGCGGCGCCGAGATACCCGCTTCCTCCTGTCAGTTATCATAGGTGTGAACGACATCAGATGCGTTCGGTAGGGTAGAACCGTCCACATACCTGCAACTCGCGCGCAGCCGCCTCAGCAGGAGTTTCTCCGGGGTCCACCTTGCCACCAAAGCCGTTTTACCTGGCGTCGCGACGACCGCGACGCGTCAGCATCCGTCCCATGCTGCGTCAGTGACAAAACGCGTACTTTCCGGGCCCGAGATCGCGTTTTTTGTATCCAAGAAGGATTTGCCATGGCGGATTCGAAATTAGCGACGCGTTAAAGTGGTGCGGACTCGGCGCACCTTTCTTTTCTGGATGATGAACGTGACGCGTTTCGACGATGAGCGCCCATTCGCCCGTCCCGCCGCTCAAGAACTTGACAAATTCGAGTGGAAGTCCTGGAGGTGTAACTGTACAAGTTGAAACCCTCATATACGACGAGGAGGCTGTCTCGTGCGACGGCCAGTACCATTTTCGGATCTCATACGCGTTTACCAAGTGCTTTCTGATCGCGTTTGAGCCCGAATTTGCGATCCGACAGAGCCCTCGTTTCCCCCTGGATGATCTTAGAGTCAGGACCTTCGAGAGCGAGCCATGGGTAAGCCTATCGTAGCCCGTGTTCCGCAATACATTGTACTAATGTCCCGTTGAACACATAGAAACTAGAGAGGGGGCGAAAAAAAACTCAGTCAATGGTACAAATCAGTGGCTAACGTTGCGGCTGGAAAACGCCCATCGACTCCCCCTGCTGGCTCCGCTGCGGCAGCTCGTGACCTTGCTCCGGATACACGTTCTGAGCCAGAGGGGTCACCATACGGTCCTAGCACCTAAATGACAAAACGGCTGATAGAAATGGACCCCAAAGATTATGGCACACGAAGTAAATCTCGACGGCTTGCGTAGTCTAGTCGAGACCAACCGAGACATAACATCTTGCGATTGTGTTTAGTACACTGGAATCTGGAGCTATGTATGTAG
This sequence comes from Coniophora puteana RWD-64-598 SS2, assembly GCF_000271625.1. Taxonomy (NCBI): domain Eukaryota; kingdom Fungi; phylum Basidiomycota; class Agaricomycetes; order Boletales; family Coniophoraceae; genus Coniophora; species Coniophora puteana. The sequence goes on along the minus strand of NW_006913064.1, from coordinate 310,656 downwards.
AACTAGTTTAGCTGGCGAGTGTGCATATGCTCTTCAAATTCACGGTCTTTGCTCTTTCGCGTCTCATTGTCTTCTTGCTGTCCTTCAATGGTCTGAACACTATGGTCGCTGAACTGACGAATAGCGTCGTCCATGGTGGACTACGGAAACAAGGTGTAACGCGAGCTGGAGCCGACCCGCGCGTGAGCCAGTTTAACTGGCCCAGTTCAACCACACGAGTAGCAAAGAAAGCGTGTTCATTCATCGTAACGTCCAGCATAAGTATGTGCACCCGTAGATCTAAGTGATTAGTGAGTACTAGTGCAATGCAAGTATCCAAAAGGTATCTTAGTTCCAATCCGTCACGGCTGTTCTGAGCCTAGCTTTTATGTCCAGCAAACCACCTACTCTTTATCGCTGCTTCCGGGCGTCGACGCCTCCTCGCTATCGGCGGCTACCGCCGCCTTCACCGCCTCCCCGCCCGTGGCCTTGCTCTTCGTATGCCTCTTCGCCCTCGCGAAAATGCCCACCTCCCTATCCCTAATAAAGTTCAAAATCACGCCGGGCCAGCTCGGATGACTCGGGATCGTGTCGTAGAACTCGGGCGCGAGCCTGCGCAGCGCCGGAAGCCGCGTCCACGGCACACTGGGGAAGTCGTGGTGCTCGTTGTGGTAGCCGACGTTGTAGTTGAGCGCGTTGAGCGGGCCGTAGTACGAGTACGTCTCCTGGTGGAGGCCGTCCCAGACGTAGTGCTCGGCGATGAAGTGTCCGGCGGAGGGGTGGAGCGAGCCGGCGAGGAAGGAGGAGAGGAGGAGGTAGATGAAGGAGTTGAGGCCGAGGGTGGTGATGAGGATGTAGTCGAAGAGGACTTGGAAGATGAGGTTGAAGAGGTGCCACCGGGTGGGGATTTGTGTGCGGACGAAGCCGGGGCGGAGGGCGTAGAAGAAGATTTGGAAGGTGCTGGTGGGATGGGAGAAAATAGTTTAGTTGGTGAGGAGAAGGTGAGAAGGTGGAGACGTACGCGAAGAAGACCTTGCCGAGGACGTTGTTCAGGCAGATGAGCTCAAATTGCGTGGGTAGGTCGGTGTCAATGCCGTCCTCGCCGAGGTGCTTGTGATGCTCGAGATGGTATTTCTGCGGCACATCGTCAATAAACGCTCGTGTGAAGGCGTCGTGCGACGCACCTTGAACGCAGAGCAATACGGGACACCAATCGGGAGGTTTGCGATCATAGCCAGTATTCTGTTCGCAGCGATGCCCTTGAACGCGAGATTGTGCGTGATCTCGTGGATGGCGAGGAAGAGGTTATGGTTCGCGGTCGCGCCGATCGCGTACGCGCAGACAACGAAGGGCAGGGAGAGTGGGTGGGTATTGCGGAGCGCGTACGCCATGAAGATCTGGAGGGACACGACACCGACAACGACGAATTTGGTGGCGGGTTCGTGGCCCATGAGCTTGGTGACCTCGGGGTGGGCCTTGAGGATAGCCATGCGGCGGGAGCGGTGGGGTTCTTCGGTCATGATCCAGAGGAAGTCGGAAGGGTCCTGGGGTGGACCGGGGTAGGATTTGCCGTCGTCCTTTGCGGTGGGTGCAACGACTTCTGTGCGACGAGGGGAGCGCTTGCCCTCGGAGAAGGACTCTGCGCCGCCATAATAGCTATAGTCTATGGATGAAAGAGGTTAGTTGACACCAGGAGAAGGAGGACGTGCACTTGCCTACGGTTGAAGGAGTGGAAGCCGTCATAATGACTGTGATAACTTACCGTATGTGCCTACGTGTCGGTGTACGAGTGGGTCGATGATCTCTCTTGTTCTTGCGTTATGCAGGAAGAGAGCGATGGGTCGATGCAAGGAGTGGGACGACAACGAGGGACCAATCTCGAGTAGCAACCTGGAGCAACGTCCGTGTACCGCAGCGATAAATTATTGGTTCGCTAAATATTGACGTGGGAAAAATATACTTGTCCGAGAAGGGTGGGACAGCACAGCCACTGGTAAAAGTGGCCTGATGTCCATGGCACCATAACGAGGAGCACGTTACTTATTCCCTCTCGACTTCCACCTGCACCTCCACCACACCCGCTGCAGGTCGCATACATTCACCATGGACGCAGACTACGTTCAGCGCGAGGACGACCTCCAGAACTTCACTCTCGACCCTTCCGATCCTCTCAACCTTCTCCTCCAATCCACAGACACCGACGACTCCTCTGCCTCGGCAGACTCACCCGACTGGTCCCAGTACTCCTCCCTCTGGCCCAGTCAGGCAGACACTCAGAATGCCATGCCCCCGTCTATGGACGACATGAACTCCAAGTTCCCCGACTTTGGCATGGACTTTGACTTTTCCTCCTTGCCCGACCTCGATCTTACCAATGGCGCCATGGCAATGTCCATGTCCATGTCCGTCGATCCAAGCGCCCTCCACTTCGACAACAAGGCTATCTCCCAGCCTGAATTTGGTGTACCTGTCACGCCTCAGCAGCAGCATCAACAGCCGCCACAGAACATGTTCGCCGGCGGCTTCCCATTCACCTTCTCTCCTACCCTCAGCACCACCTCTGTATCCTCCAATTCCACTGCCGACAAGTCGCCAATCCCATCTGAACCTCCAATCCAAGTTCCAGCTCCCGCACCCAATCCTGGGTCAGATCCCAACTTCGGTAAGCCCGCCCCATCCGTCAGCTTGAGGCCAGCAGTACTTAGGACAGCTACGTAGACTTCACCGCAGCTCTTCACGCCGCTCTGAACATCAACCCCAAGCTCCCCATCCCAAGACTCATGCCGTCTGCCGCCGTTGCAATGCAAAACCAGCAGCCCGCACTCTCCTCCGCATCCTCCACCTCTTCATCACCGTCCCCGGGGCCCAGCACCCCGCCTGACTCAACCGGTCACTTCAACGCTGCAAACGCCAATGGGGGAGCCATTGCTATGCCCTCGGCACCCGCGCCGCGGCCCAAGACGAGCCACACAACCATCGAGCGACGTTACCGCACTAACCTGAACGCGCGCATCCAGGGCCTGCGCCAGGCTGTGCCCGCGTTGCGCGTGCTTGATCCCAACACGGCGAACGCGGACGATGTGGTCGATGAGCGCGGGTACATTGACGGTGTCAAGGTCGCGCGCAAGGGCAGCAAGGCAAACGTATTGGGCAAAGCCGTCGAATACATCAGGTATGAACTCTTCTTCGTGCAATGTATGTATGCGATGCTCATCACGATTCGCTTGACAGGGTACTCAAGCGCCGCGAATCGCGGCTCATCCGCGAACAATTCGGTCTACGTACGCTCATCAGCGGGCTTCCCGGCGGCGCCAACCTTCTCGGCAAATGGGAGAGCGAGTGGGTGGCCAAGTTTGGCGGGCCGGAGCGCGACGAGCTCACGTACGCTGATGCGGAGGAGCTGAGCGATGATGAAGACGGGGATGGGGACGGCGAGGGCGATGGAGAGGATGCAGCGGACGCGCCGAGGAAGAGGGTGCGCCTTGCTCCTGTGAAGAAGGAGCGGGCTACACCGCCCGTCACCTCTCAGCAGCAGCAGCAAAGACGGATAGCGCCGAGCGCTCCTGTTGTCCCTGCTGAGGGTCTTGGTACGGTGCCAGAGAAGCGGAAGCGTGGTCGGCCACGCAAGATCCAGCCTGGGGCGCCTCCGGCACAGACGATGGGAGCAGCAGCTGCTCCGGGCGCTGCGCCTGTGATGCTTGCGGATCCTGCGATGGTTCAACAGCTGCAGATGCAGCAACAAGCGCAACAGGGACAGCCGCAACAGTATCTTCTGGCGGTCTTTGCGCTGTTTTCGTTCTTCAACTCGCCACTTACGTCCTACACTGCCTCCTCCGCGCACCAGCAGCATCACGCGCACACCGGCTCGGTCCTCTCGCATTCCTCTCCTGCTCAAGCACACGCGAACGCCACCGCGGAGAAGCTTGCACCTGCGGGCATGACATGGGCCACAGCGGTGCAGACTGTACACCTCCTCGCGTCGCTGCTCGTCATTGTGTCCGTGGTCTTCCCGCTCCTGCCGCGGCGCGTGCGCGCCTCTCGTCTCGCAAGGCTGATCCCGTTCAGCGGAGCGCTGCGTGGTCTGTCTACCTCATCGGCTCCTGCCCCTGCTGTCGCTACGCCAGCGACGAGCTACGAGAGTGTGAGCAGCAGGGACGAGCTGCCGACGCCGCCGGAGAGTCCGGTTGTGAGCGGATCGGAGAGCGAGACGGAGGTGGAGGCAGAGTCGGAGGCGGAAGGAGAGGCTGAGGCGAAGCCGAAGGACCCTATCACGCAAGCGCTGATGCGCCGTGGCCAGGCGGACGAAAAGGCTGCTCTACTTGACGCGCTCAATCTTGCGCCTGGTGTGTTCGGCGCAGTGCGGAGCGCGCTCCGTGCAGAGGACACCGCACGTAAGGGGAACGCCACTGCTCCCGTCAATCGCGCATGGGCACGGCTCGGCGAGGTGATCCTGCTCGAGGGCGCGACGATGACAGCCGCGGCCACGCGTATGCGGGTGTATTCTCGACTTTCCGCATCCTCCGCTGGTGGTGCCTCTGCTGCACCGAGCGAGACGGCGACTGCTGCTCTGCTGGCGCGTACGCTCCCGATGCCGTTCGCACGGTCCCGTGCCGAGCGTCTGTGGGACGCTGCGCGTACTAGCGCGCGCAAGGGCGTCGTGCGCGCGTGCGAGCGTCTTGTGCTGGATACGCTGCTCGCGGAGGAGGCCGGTGCGATGCTGGATGCGCTGTGCGCCCGGGACGGCGACAAGAGCAAGAGCGCGAACACGATGACAACGCCGCTTGACCTCCTCGCCATCGAGCTCGTGTACGAGCGCGTGCGCGCGCACGCGGCGGAGTTGTTCGTCGAGCGGGTTATGCCCGAGTCTTCCGCGGATACTGCCGCTGGCACCGATGGTTCCGACGAGAAGGAGCAAAGCGAAGATGACAAGCGCCGGGAGAAGGAAGCGAGAGATGAACGCTGGCGCGTCACTGTCGCCGCCGCGCGGAGTCTCGGCGGGGCCCCGCGGGCACTCGCGGACGCGTTCGAGCGCGCGTGGACGCTGGGCACGCTTGAGCTAGCGGAGCTCGTTGCGCTCGGTCGACCTGCCCCTGCTGCACCTTCATCCTCCGCTTGCTCTGCATCTGCAGCGCCCCAGGCTGCACGCAACAGCGGTTCGAAGGAGGACGCGCGTGTGCTTCTTGCTGCTGTGGTGCTGCATCGGAAGGTGTTCCCCCGTGCCGCCGCTGCGGCTGGGACGATCGCGCCGTCGATTGTCGTCGAGCACGCCTGCGTGGACGCGGACGAGGAGGGAGTGCTGTCGCCGCCGCCGACGCCGCCCCGCAGTTCTGGGTTTGCGGCTGCCGGCGCTGATGTCGGTGCGAATGCGACGAGGGAGCAAGAGCGGGCGGAGAAGGAGCGCGAGCGAGACGTGGTGCGGTTGCGGCGCGTGCTGGGCTCGGGTGTGTTCGACTACCGCGAGGATGCGCCGCTGCTCGAGGATGCAAGGGACTGTGTTGTGGATCGGTTGGTGGACGGGGAGAGGAGGGTGAGGGGGCGGTCGTAAAGTTTCCCGTTTGTCAGGCGTGTCGTGTCGATGGACTGAGGGAGAGTAGAGATACTTATGGATTGTTCATTGGAGAATCTTGTTTGTTTATTAAGGCTAACATAATGTATATTTCTGTTTAGTTGTTTAATCAGGCTGCTATCCAGGTCCTTGTCGGACATTTTGTTGTTCTATGTCATTTGGTTTGGGTGGTGCGGACGTTACCTGCATCTATTCGGACAAGCCCCTGGCCACCTCAATCTTCGCATCCGCGTCCTGCACACAAGACCGACCATTCCTTCCCTCAGGATGGCCCACTTCTCCTCAGACTAATAGTCCTCATGCATTCGATACCATTGTGGCACAACCCCCTTCAACTCCTTAGCCAAGTCTTCGTAGTACCTTTCCTCCGGCGGCTCCGACGGCAGTGGGAGATCCTCCGATGGCTGTGACGTAGCAAGAGCAACGCACCAAAGCCTACGGCGCCGGTTTCCATCATGGTGTAGAACCAGGATGGGCATGCTTTGAGCAGGCGGACGGACATGCACTTCAAGGTTGCGAAGGGTTCCCTCGATGGCGTTCACGATATTCTGTTTCCTGCTAGTGCCACCTCGAGGGATACGCCCCGCTGCAGCTGCTCTCCGCAGCAGGAAGCTTTCCGATATAGCGAAGCCCCAGAACTTCGGGAGGATACGAGCTAGATAGATGAGTGAGAGGTGAAACTTCATAGATGATAAAGTCGGATTCCCGATGGACAAAACACTTACAGCTCATGCTAGCGGCAAAAGGCGATCACGGTACAGCAAGATTGCAATAGTGAGGGAGGGAAGTGCTCTGAGAGGGAAAATAAGAGAGGATCTATGGTGCAGGTGGAAGGCAAGTTCGTAGAGTTACGGTATGCGCTTACTATCTAGTGAATGAGCATCAAAAGGAGATCCGTGAACAGGGGCGTGCAAGAAACATAAGTTAGTGGTTTACTTGTTCCGAACATCAGTGAAAGCAGCTGAAATAAACAGGTCGTCATATCTCAATTACTCACCAATCTCCTAGATCAACGGGTGCATATACTTACGCTGGACGTTACAATGAATATAAACACGAATTCTTTGCGATTTGTGTAGTGAAACTAGCCCACCAACCAGCCCCTATCTGTCTGCTTTACCCGCAGCTCACGCGTTCACGCGTGGGTCGGTTCCAGCCCCCGTGTTACACCTTGTTTCACGCAGTCGTGACCATGGACGGCGCTATTCGTCAATTTGGCGACCGTAGCGTTCAAACCATTGAAGCACGCCAAGAAGGCGATCAGACGCGGAAGGGCAAGGACCGCAAGCCTAAGGAGGAAGTCCTCAGTCGCCAGCTAATCAACAAGCTCAATATCCATAGGTTGAGTAATCAATGCACTGAAGATGATCTGGCTTTTGTTCGCGAACTCAAGGAGGTATGTTCCAGTTGGATCTCGACCATCCTCATTCACTGGCTCGTGTTAATACGTGTCTACAGCGTCTTACGACAGAGTATCTGCTCGCCCACGAACCGTGGAATAACATCCGTCTTCCACCCGAGTATATCCAAAGCGACTTCATGGCCCCTCCCGTCCTCTTCTTCGGCATAGGCTTCAACCGTACCGCCGAAGACGTACTATCGCTCGCCCAAAAGCTCAATGTTCCCGAGCCGACCATCTGCGGTAAGAACCATTCGAGGTACCTCGACATGGTCCTTTTGGGTGTAGAGGATACCATTAACAAGAAGCTTGGCAAGTCGCCGTGGCGCATCAAGTTTTGGGGGATCCTTTCACCCAACACAAACTTGACGCGGGTGATGTCCCTGACTGACAATAGCTTGACGAGCTTGTCCAATAAGGGTGCGCTCGTCGACGACATGGTTCGCTTCCGCTCTGTCGAGTGGGATTTGCTGGAGGATACGGCGCAGGCGCTTCATGAGCTGACGCGCAGAGATCCGATGTGGCACATAGGCAACCACATGCACAACGAGGATTGGGAGTCTCGGAAGGGCTACAGCGCGTTTGGCATGTAATGCATCCCTCTTGATAATTTAATTATACCTGTACATTGACAAATTTACTTATGAATGAGAATGACAATGCATCGTACCGAGTTACCTGTCTATCCGATAATCCCGGACGTTTAATTGTCTCAGTGTTGATGCTGACGCGCGACGCGTCGACGCGTCTTGCTCTCGCCGACGTCAACCGCGTCAGCCCTTCAAGCTTCAAGCTTCACCTAGCGGAGCCATCCAATCGCACAAACATGGACGCTGCAACTCGACAGATCAGCAAACTCAGTATCGACAAGAAGACACCGTCATCTGCGCGCGCGAGACGTCCCAAGCATGGACGGTTGCAGTTGACAGAGAGAGACAAGGCGGATGCCCGTGAATTCAGCCGTGTATGTTCCCCTGTGATACTCAACAACCTTTGCCGTATTGAAGCTATCGTCATAGCGTCTCTCACAGAAGTATATGCTTGAGCATGAGCCATGGCGTGGCCCTAGTCTTTCAGCCGAATACACTCGTGGTCCGCATAGCAGCCCTCCCATTCTCTTCTTCGGCATCGGGTTCAAGTTGACCGTTGAAGACCTGCTCCCCGTTTCCCAAAGTCTGGGCGCTGCCGTATTCCATGACGAGAACCATCCAGACTATCTTTACGGCCTTTTCACAGGCATTTGGTTTGCCCTGAGCGACAAGCTGGAAAACAAGTTAGACTGGCCACTCCTGAGCCGGCAAGTCATGTCTTCGCAAGCAGACCACGTCCTCGCCCTCGAAGACAACAACCTACGACTCCTGATGGCTGGCACCTCTCCGGATGACCCTGACCGCTGGGACTCTATAAACTGGAGGCCTTTGGAAGGCATGGCGCGGATGCTTCGTGAGCTGACGGGTAGGACGTGTAAATGGTATATAGGCAGTGATGTCTGGAACCCCGAGTGGGAGACCTGTGCTTACAACGCCCGCTGGGTTAAGCTGCTTCGGCGCACTGGCGGTTGATCATTCCCTGTTGGTATCATCATGTGTGGCGTCCTTGTCTAGTGCCAAATGTATAACATAAAGAGTTCATCCATCTCGGTGACCTGGCGTGACATTTCGGCCGATGCGAAAGATTATGGCCTAATAGATGTCTACCTGTGCTGACTGCCCTCACGTTTCCAATCAAAGTTATGCACGTCACGCTCACTCTTCAGCATGCACTTGGGCTCGACCGTTGCAACCATTCGTCACAAACAACACTTGCATTGGCCGAGTTTGCAGCTCGAGCTAGGGGCCATAGGCCACCTTGCAGTGTGCATGCCGCATGGTTGGACTCACCGTGCGAGCAAGTTATCCCCGGCTGTGACGGCATGCCGCCCAACTCAAGCTTCACGTCTTCTGTCGTCCCTTCACCACGAAAATGTCCCACACCAACAGTATAGCTGCACCTCCAGGGCTCCCGCCTAATTTCGTTGCGTTCGCAACAGGTGGGACGGGAGAATGGACGTCCATCGCCGAAACGCGTCAGTACACGAATGCGTTCATCATCCAGGAAGGAAAGGTACGCCGAGTCTCGCGTGTGCACACCACTTGACGCGTCGCTAATCGCGACTCTGTCGTGATAGATCCTTCTTGGATACAAGAAACGCGGTTTCGGGCTGGGAAAGTACGCGTCTCATCTCGCGCAATGGAACTCATACTCACGCGCTGACGCGTCGCCGCCGTCGCGACGTCAGGTACAACGGCTTTGGTGGCAAGGTGGATCCCGGGGAAACTCCTGCTGAGGCGGCTGTGCGCGAGCTACAGGTCTGTGTACAATTCTACCCTGCCGTACGCGTCTGACGTCGTCCAAACCGCGTCTAACAGGAGGAAGCGGGCATCTCGGCGCCGCTGGAGCACACCGGAACACTAGTCTTTCTCTTGGATACCGTACCATGGACGTTCCATATCGACGTATACTCCGCCCGGGAGTTCACGGGAGAGCCGATTGAGTGAGCCTTCTTCCTTTTCCCTTACATTCCGCTGCCAGAACGATTTGAGCCTAATGTTATTCGCCCAGAACGGATGAAATGCGCCCAGAGTGGTTCGCGCTTCCTTCTGACATCGCCGGCGCAGCATTCGTCAGCGACCTTCCCCAGATACCCTACGAAACGATGTGGGCCGATGATGTCTATTGGATGAGGCACTTGCTTCAGGGGATACCCTTTGTGGGGCGATGCGACTTCGAGAAAGACGGCCTGGAAGGCGAGGGGAGCAAGATTGTGAGGTGGTGGTTTGGGGCCCCTCGACATACGTAAGGTCATTGATGGTGTCGTACATTGCTTCTACTGTCACACATGCTGCTTCAATTCATCTTAGTTCCCCGCTCTGCGTCATCCCATAAGCAGTCAGATGGTGTGTCCAAGAGACCCTGCCTTGAGAGAAAGTCGACGTTGGATTGCACAGGGACGTGGGACGTGCAGATGGGCCACAGGTAAAGGACGAGGGGCGAATGTTGCTTTCAGATCACAAGAGAGTCCCGAAGTGGAGCAAAGAAAGGCACAAGGACTCTCCTAGAGACCTTGTTCAACATGTTGTTTCCTTGCTGTGAGCCTGTGCCTTGTCTGTGCCTAGGTTTAAATCGGTCGCTCGGCCGGGGTATCCGAGTTTACACTGGACAACAGATTATGTTCATCACTTTTGATTGGTGACGTAGGTACACCGATCGTCGGAGTCAAGGCCCGAAGGATGTGCGCTTGCTTTCTTCATGATTGCGACCATGCATCGCCCTCTGGCGGTACCGAAATCTGGGGCTGCTTCAGGATTTCAAAACATTTTCGCGGTGCACATTGCGTTTTCATCCAGAGGGTCGGGTCAGACTATGCCACATCAAGCCAAGTAGCTCGAGATGTTCTTGTTGTCGAAGCAAACGCATGAAAGGTCCTGAGTAAAGTGATCGGGTGGCGTGTCCGGTGGTGCATCGTTCTGCCACCAATTAAAACCAAGTTACCGCGAGACGTCGGCGAAGACGGGCTGAAGGGGGGAAAAGGTACGTTCATCCATTTGAACGTGGTAGTTTGCTGACCTGACCTTTGACTCGGTCCTGGCTCTCGCAACTTCATATCACTTCGTCCAACTTCTCTTTTTCTTATCAAGTCCTAAAATGTCCCGACACGAGCTGAAGGCATCGGGCCTTAAACATATGTAACGTACGTATCGCTTCTTACCTTTGTATTATTGCATTTGCCATTCACTACGTCCATCGTTCGGGCTCCCGGCTTATTCCGATAATCAGCGGCATCTCTACCAACTCCTTGGTGTAAATGGCTGTGTTGGTGTGGCGCTAGTATAGCTTTAGTGATCCGTGAGTATATGGCAGGCTATGGCAGGACGATGCAGCACATGCTAATCATGGCGTGCGGCTAGATGATCTGATAACCTGTCTACAAGGAAATGTCAATCGTTCGCGACGCAGGCAAGTGTCGTCGTGTATGTATCGCATATCTCGTTGTGTCAGGCTATCATATAGCGGAATGTAGCGGAAGTGAAAGGCTGACTGGTTTGGTAGTATATCAGGGTCGCCCTCATACATTCGTGATACAACGAAGTGAGTGGGTCAATATTTCACCAAGTGCTGTGCGATGGTACCTAATTCCGATGTTTCTCCCGTCTTTGGGATCTCTTGTTGTACTCTAGCACGTAACCGCTATGTCATGCATCCATATTGCTGCCACGCGGGGCTCAGCGGCCCTCAATTTGCAGGGTCCGGCAACCTGTTGCAGCTCAGAGACGCTCGGATTGAAGAGTGAATATAAAGACATTCAGGTAGGCTTTATCCACTTTCATCCACCTCTTGTTTTAGACATATCATGTCAGTGCCGCTTATCACAAACTCTCCCGAGGTCATACCGTTGCTAATCACGTCACAAGGAAACAACTACCTTGCTGGTATGAATATGATTCGAGATCACTCGCAAACCTACACGCTGACTTTCAGTGCCGTTTGCTCTTGAGTACAGTATCTTTTGGAGCGTTAGCTGCCTATGACTATAGTGGGATCATTCTGTTTATTCTCGTCGCCGTGCGTTTTACCTGATGATATGTTCGCTAGTTCTTTGTCTGGGTCAAGAGGTAAGGACATTCCCCAATGAAGCTACACCCGCTAACTCAATAGCTCTTGACTACATTAGGTTGACCTGATCTGGGTTAGTCGATGTCTCCTTATTTTATCTACAGATGTTCTTACTATGGAACGCCACATCCATAGAGGCGTAAACTTTCGTGGATATCGTGGTGTTATGCATCCGTAAGTTACGCAAACATTCACCTATTTTTACCAAGGCTTGACCGGCACACAGCTCCGCTACATAGGCTTGTTATATGCACTGTGCGGCACAGTATTTTCGCAAGCTATCTGCAGCTGATTCTACTTCTTTCATCAGTGCGATGGCGTGTACGAGAGTTCGATGCAATTTGATCAACTGAATACTCACTTCCATTCATAGATTCTTATTTACCATCAAAGTCTTTAACGAACAACGTACGCATTCTACTATTTCATTTACGTCGTGCTCAACTCATAGCTTGATAGATGTAAGCTGTTCTTCGTCTCTGGAAAATCGGTTTCTTCTTACTGAAAGACCCGATTGATGACTCTGAAGCTGTAAGTTCAGTGTAAATAAAGCAAAGCATGCTTACAGAAAACCTCCTGTTACGCGCCCCACAGGTTCCGTGCTTCACATGGTCGTGCAACTAAGCGTACCATATGTCCTGGAAGCGATTTTACAAGGTGAGTTAACTTGACACTGGAAACTCCATATCTCCCCTACAACATTCTATCTCTCTTACTTTCAGGAGTGATGACGGCTTGCGTCTGTGTATTCTACAAATCCACACGGAATATCTTGACTTGTGTATACGTTGGATTTCTCCTGGCCCATCTGGTCAGTGCAGCGCTGAACATCATGGAGTCTCTCCCACCATATGGCTATACCTGTGAGTTTTACGGATATAGTTTCTACATTAATATGGGCTGACAGTAAGTCTCTGATTTTTGTAGCAACGGTTGCCGTGTACATGGGCCTTCCGTACTGCATCACCCTTAATCCAACCTTATTTCTCGCGTGGCTGAACCCTGTTGACGCCGCAATCTCCTTGGGCCTCGAAATGATATTATTTCTCATGATGTTATACCGCTCCATATGCTACTTACGGGAGAACAAGGACTTTGTACGTCAATTCAAGAGCGTCGCGCAAGTGATCTTCCAGCAGGGTCTGCTTTACTTCGTCTGGTGCGTTCTATGCAGCCCATCCACCAAGGCTGTCATGCTCAGGCCAAGACAGGTATGTTCTGTGGCACGCCTTCGTGCTGCTTGTCTCGGGCACAATCAAACTTGTGAGGACACCCACTTTTTATGCTCCTTGACACGGCTATATTTCTATTGTGCACTGGATTAGAACCTCGAAACCGTGGTCCTTACCAATATAGGGTGGATCCTTCAGATGATGCTTTTATGCATGATCGGCCCATGGTTCATTTTGTCCATTCGCAAGCACGACATGGTCCGAGTGAAAGGAGGCGCCGATATACCAATGCGGTCGCTGAGCGCCATGGTGTTCCTAATGCCGAATCTCCCTGAGGAACATGCCGTGGAAATCGGAGACATGGAGGACATTGGGACTGAGCAGCAGGGTGGCGTTTTTGTTTGAGTAGGAAGTGAGAGAGTCGCAAAACAAAATTCGGTGACTGACCATAAATTTCAATGCGACAAACATGGTCGTCACAACCTATATGATATTGTTACATTTACTGATACATTTATGTCAAATGGCTTGCTATCCGCATCTGTACCTCTACTACAAAATTTAATTCCCTCCGATGCTTCCATCCACCGTCCTGTGCTCCGCGCTCTTACCTTTCCCTTTGATATCTTGCGGAGAACCTTGCGTCAAAGCATCCTCAAGCAACTTCAGGGCGTATGACGCGCTTCCCCAAGACGCAATGAAACCGTATCCAGAGTGTCTACCCGCCGAAGGATGCTCAGCAACGTCGCTTCGTGTTACAGTATATTTTCTGCCACCACTCACCCGTAGTTATAGACGACCGGAATCTTCACGTCCTTCTGCTTGCCAGCAGAGTGCCATTCGACTTCCAATCTCACGCCGCCCTCGCGCGCGGGACGGAGTCCACAGCCTGCCTCCAGGGTATTCATCTCGAGCATGGAGAGGGGTATGGCTTCTTCGCCCTCTGGAACAGGAAGCTCTCCTGAAAGATAGGACGTTGTTCAGTATAACTCGACATGCGATTCGAGGAATCACTACGTACTACCGGGCTTGGGTGACGGTAAAGGCGGAAGATGGGACTTATAGCGCGCCCCCGGTTCAGCCAGGTCGGGCACCAGAGCGTATGCGCGCTGGAGAATGGCCTGGGAGGTCTCTTCTCTCGGGATGGGGTACCAGTCGTTGGCTTCACGCGTACCGCCGACTAACGCCTGTGGTGCCCAATGAGAGTACTGGTATATGATTAAAAAGAGGCACCCACCAGCCCGCCCGGTCGAGGCATCACGTACGTGTACGTCCCATCTTCCTCAGTCATCGTCCGCCCGTAATCGAGCCACGGCGCCTTGAGCAGCAGTGTCTGCCCGCGCACGGGGAACACCTTCTCGTCCATGATACCGCCGAGGGTGCGCGCCCCGATACCAGGGCACGCGATCACCGCGTGCGGTGGCCTCGGCCTATTCACGATCGAGAGGGAGTTGGAGTATGTGTATGGGGAGACGGCGAACGCGTGCCTGCCGCCCTCGAGGACCTGCGATATGTGGTTAATCGAGGCGCGCACGGTCTTTCCCCCGGCTGCGATGAAGCGGGACTGAAGATAGGCGAGGTAGGCGGGTGTGTTTATCGTGAGCGTGCGGAAGGAGTAGGCGGTTTTGACACGGTCGAAGGGGAGATCGGTGAGGTATTTGAACTGCGCGAGGCCAAGGACGATGAGGATCGCGTATAGCGAGGCAAGAGACATCCAAGGTGGACCAAGCACTGTGCATACCTCGGGCATATTCTCCAACCAATACGCCTTCTCAGGTCCGAGATCATCTTCGCGGTACTCCGTCTGCGTGTGCCGCACGAACAACCCCTCTGTCGGCGCCCCGGGCTTCGAGAGCTCCCAAAAAACATCAAAGGTCTCCTTGTCAATCGCTTCGTCATCTCAGTCAACACCATCCCATGTCCCGCTCATTGAACAACGGCCACTAACCTCGCTGCCTCATATCGCCCATCGCATGGCTGACGTGGTGCGCGCCCGCCCAGTGGCTCGTGTAGCGTATGCTCTTCGGGTCCGTCGGGAACGTCTCCGCGACGATGCTCACGCTGTACTGGCCCGTCTCCTGCAGCCGGATCGCGCTCGTCAGCCCGATAACGCCTGTTAAGCGTACACAACAGCGCGATGCGTCAGCTTGCTGGAATGATCGGATGCAGGAGGGAAGGAGGGAGAAAAGTGACCTGCGCCGATGACGATGACGTCTTTGCGTGCTTCATTGGGATCCCTGAAGTGCACCATTGAGCGGTGTGTTCGATCTCGGAAGACGATTTATCAAGAGTTGGACGTACTGATAAGAGCGCGAAGTTTACCCAGGCTTGCCAGCTTTAGCCTCCCTGCAAAGTCGACGCCAAATATTACAGTGACTGGTTTTAGGGGGTGGCTGTGCGATTGCTGCCATATAACACAGTGGCGGTGCTCATATTGACGCGTCGGGCCGCCCCTATCTCTGTGTTCCTGGGTGACCGTTCTTTATGAGGCTCTCAGGTCAAGTGCCTGGCTTCGGGTCGTCCCAAAATCGTCTTGTTCTGTAGATGCTCTTTGCCTCCGCTCCTCATAGAAGCAAGCGCTGCTACGCTGTTGGCTGGGATCCCCGCACCGTGACCACTTGCGCGAGCTGCGCTCATCTAAACGCGCGAGGAAGCCCGCTCATCTGACCCGCTTTCCTGCCACAGGAGTCAGGGATAAGGGTTGGGAGGCGCTTCGTATTCAGACGATTGGTATACTGTACCTTCTCTCCTGCTCTCCTTCCCAGCTACATATTTAGATATCGAGGACTGGGCGGCCTTTGACACGACAGCCTCCCAGATTAACCGACTGCGCCCTCTATGGTATCTCAACAGGCACTGGCCGAAGGCGATAAATTGGCAGCCCGCACTACTACTAGCTTTTGCGCCGCGCCGCGTAGGATCCATCTCGTCCGCCCCGCCCATACACTGAAGAGGACGCAGTCACCGACATGCCAGGCGCTGGTCTCGTCCCCTCCTCGTCCCGCGTCGGAGCAAACGCAGCAGCAAAGGTCCCACAGTCGTTCAAGCCTGTCCATCGCGATACTTACGCCCGACACTCCTCGTGTCCCTCCTAGCCCGCCACATCCAAGCACCGGAAGTCCACGACTAAACCCAAGACCAAGCCCACCAACCGCCCCAAAGACAGTGCACCCGCCCTCCCGACACCCACACCAGCTCACGCCTCGCCACCCTCCCCCAACAGCACGAGCTTCACCCTCCCCGGGCACACGACAGCCCGCCTCCCGCGCGCAACCGTCGCGGACCTCACACCGTACCTCGGGCGGCCGCTCATCCTGCACGAGCACGCGCCCACAGCGCGCGACCCGAACCGCATCGTCACGCGCACGGTGCGCCGCGCGACGCGTGCGGATCTCGCGGAGTATCTGAACGCGGAGACGTGGGTGTTCACGCGCGCGCCCGAGCGCGAGGCGTCGGATAAGCGGAAAGGGATGAAGCAGAGCTCGGAGAAGAAGACGGCGGAGGCGAGGTCAAGGTCGCCGCATGTGCATTTTGCTCAGCAGGGGAATCTGGGGACGACGAAGGAAAGCAGGGGGAGGCGGGGGAAGAAGACGCCTCGGCGTACGAGGCTGGAGGACGGTGGGCGGCCCAAGGCACCTGCTACAGGTCCGGCATTCTAACGTTCTCCGGGTCTCTGGTCACGCTGACGATCGTACAGGGCACGAGACGACGCACCAGCCAGAACAGCGCATCTATGCAAATCAAACAATGGCAGCTCCAGCACCAGTGCCGAATCCAGCACCCCAACAGCGCACACACGCCACACCCGCAAGGTCGACCCACGGCCAGTGGTGGTCGCCCAACCCCGCGTTCTGCTGCGCGCCGAACAAGTGGCCCGCTCCGCGCGAGCAAGCGCCCAACCCGCGCACGCCTGATCCGCCCCACCATCCTGGATTGTCGCCGTACACGCACCCGTACCGCTCTCCATACGCGCCACAAACACCATATGCGTATACGCCTCAGACGCCCTACACGCCCCGAGCGCCCTACACGCCCTGTGCACAGGCCGCAAACGCATACACACTCGGCTCGCCCGCCTCGTACGCCGCCGCGCCTGCGTACATCCACTCGCCGTTCCCGTTCCGCCCCGTTCCGGTGCTACGTGGGCCGTGGGTGGGCGACTACGGTACGCCGGCGTGGGGAGGGGGTGCGGCGGGGCTTGCTTACTGAGGTGGCTGATGAACATTAATGAAAGCGAGGATGTGTATGGACTCTCATTCATGGTTTGCGGTATATGTCAAGGCTATGCGACTTACTGGTTGTGTGTGTTGTCGGTCCCTATGATACCCATTTTTGATACCTGTGTTTTTGTTGTATGCAATCCATGTGTCTGTCGTGACAATAGGCCATGTCCAGTCGATGTCCTTGCGGTACTTGTGCGCCTGTGCCAGGACTGGATGTGAGATGCGGATACACGCAGAAACGGGGGAGGATATTCCAGACCAAGCTGGCTGGACGTGGATCCGGGAGAGAATACGATCAGGATGAAGCTGTAAACCTGACCCTAAACAAGTAACGCAAAACCCTGAGAGCTAGTGTACTCTGCTTGGCAGCGCTTCTTTTCAGCTCCGTCCGGAGTGAGAGATAGACGCCCAGAGGAAATGAGACATTGACAACAGCCATGGGAGACGTAGAAACGTTAATCGATCAGGCAAGCGTGCTTCTTCCAGCAGGCGGGCACAGCTTGCTGTAGAGACTTCGGAGATCCGACAAAAAGACGAGCGCCGCAGCTGATGGAGAATGAAGAATGAAGACGGAAGAAGAATAAATGAAAAGGATTGTCGCCGCGGTAGTCTGAAACAACACCGGTATGTGTGACTGTAAGCAAGTAGCCATGCTTGCAGCCTCGAGGCGCGGATTGATTGTTGAGTGGGTCGGGCGTTGCCGAAAACATGAGGCCGCCACGTGGGTCGGGTGAAAGGCCCCACCTCCCCGACTCGCCGAGTTCGTCCTCGTCCCGGGATGCGTCGAGGTGTGAGTTTCCCGATTTTGGGTTTGGTGTAATCTTTCTCTCATCGCGGCCTGAGATGGCTTGATCGAGTCAGGGGAACGCCTCCGGTAATACTGTACAGCAGTGGATGACGGTGGGTGAGCCCAGACAGAGTCAGGGAGAGTCGAGTCTCTATCATGCGAATGGTGGTCACATCGAACGCGCGGGGTTCCTAAGGAACGACGGAGCGAGGGAGAACAAAGATGAGATGACGTTGATAATTTCCCAGAATGAGATTCCCAGGGCTGTTCGGTACAGACGCCCACAGGTGTCAGATGCGCAGGAGCACATACAAAAGTGCGGAGCCAGCGGCCATGCTCCTATAAATTTCCGTCTGCTCCGCCTTCCCCCCTGTTCTATCATCGTCCCCTCCACCTCTCCCCCCTCTCCACTCGTCAACTTTTCGACGCTATCTTATCAAACCCACCTCAACCTCACCCCTGATAACACGCCCGCATGCCGCTAGGACGACGAGACAGCACCTCTAAGAATGTCTCTTTCTCCAAGACCAAGGAGCCTGGGACCATCACATATCAGGTCATCCCTCCTGTTGGTCCGTCTGACCTGATCATCTCCCCTGTGGTACCGTTTTACTGAGCACGCGACCTCTAATTAGAATCCAAGTGGTCCAAGGAAGAGGCCTGGCAGCAGAAAGAGAAAGTCTTGAAGGAGAAACGCAAGTCTCGCAAGCTCAAGTCGCCCCCACCTCCGCCCCGCGAGGAATCCCCGTCTGCCGCAGAAGCATCTAGCTCCACCACACCCCCTCCTGCTGCTGCCGATCTCTCTCCCTCTGCCGCTCCCGTCTACACTTCCACCCCGCGAGCTGCAGAGCCCATGGACGTGGACCCCGCCCCCGCCCACGACCGCCCCGCCCCCTCCCCGTTGGATGAGGAAGAACGCGAGGCCCGGCGCAAGCGCCGTCGCGAAGAGCGCGAAGCCCGCGCCGCCGCAAAAGAGGCATCCAAAAAAGCCGCCCTCCTCGCCGACCCCTCCTCATGGTGGTCGCCCAACCCCGCCCTCTCCGGGCAACGCCCAGACGACCGCGCCGCGCGCGTCGACCTCCCCAAGCCGCGGCACTTCGACCCGCCGCCGCCCGTGATGTACTCGCCGAGCGTCGGCAGCAGCCCGTACGGGGCGGCACCGCCGATGATGATGGGCAGCCCTCCGGCGCCAGGGATGGTGCCCACGCTGGGCTCGCCGATGTCGCCGCTGCACTCGCCGTACGCGTCGCCGTTCCAGAGCCCGTATCAGACGCCGTTTCAGAGCCCGTGGCAGAGCCCGTGGCACTCGCCTGCTGCGCCGCCGGTGCAGGTCCCGGCGCCTGGCTCGCCGTGGGTGGCGAGTCCGTACACTGGCTCTGCGACGTGGCCACCGGCGGGGTACTGGTGAATCCTTTCCTTCGGATTCTGATGGATCGTTGTTGTTATTGTGAGGTCCGGGTATACGCTTTTTTATCGGTATCTAAGCGGCTCTTTTTCTCCTATTCTCTTTCCTCCGTTGGGCCTAGATGGTCGGTTTATGATGTCTGTGTTGTCGTTATCGGTGTCCATAATGTGTTTTCTTCTCTGGCTTTCTTCTTTATGCTGGTTCATCGTGTTTTCTTCCTCTCGCAGTCGCCCTGTTCTGCTCGCCTGAAGCTATATCATTATGCCATAGCTTACACTTCTGTATTCATACATACATGCTCTCATGCGGGATCTCGGTTTATGTCGCGCGATCGAGACGAACGGACGTCATCGCCTTTGTTAATGCACACCCATCCATACCTTTTGCTGTTGTTCACGCATACCCCATCCATCCCATCCATCCCATCCATCCATGCAACTAATCCACCTCGTTTGTCGAAGTCTGAAACACCGACATCGTCGCATTCATGCATGTACCCGTCCCCGTCGCATTCGACTTCATTAATTCATCTCCCATCCTCCCTAACTGGGCGGAGGCGACCCCACCGCCAACGCCTCGTCGAGCATCCTCAGCGCGAGATTCGCGCTCCCCCAGGACGTGCTGAACCCATAACCCGCGTGCCTGCGAACACAGTACAGTAAGACGACACGAGCACGAGACAGATAAGAAACGAGAAGAATCCCGGGTGGCACCGATATTAGCCCGGCTCTCAAAGACCCATACACACACATAGTGGGATGAAAAGGGCACGCGAAAAGGCTCACCCGTAATTAAACACCACCGGGATCCGCGTCTGCTCTTCTTTGGTAGCAGCTTCGGTTCCTGTACTGCTTGGTCGGGGTCCGGCGGGGATCCACTCGACCTCGGCGCGCGAGCCGCCACGGGCGGGGCTGAGGCCGCAGCCTGTCTCGAGGATTAGGGGGTGTCGGTCTGTTGGTGTGGGTGTTGGATTGGATGTGTCACTTTTTTCTATGGTGAGAGTGTCAGCGCTGCTCTCTTGGAGATATGTTTGCATGGGAGGAGGAGAAGGCACCTGTAGGTGGTGGTGGTGCGAGGTCAGGGACGAGCGCGAGCGCTCGTTGAAGGATCTCGTGTGTCGTGTGGGGGCGCGGGAGGTGGTACCAGTCGTTCGAGTTTGAACTGGTTGCACAGCCGACGAGGACCTACGTTACGCATTAACGTGACTGGTTGTTAACACGTCGTAGAAGCACATAAAGGAAGATGGTGAGAGACTTGGAGGAATATGCCAGCAACAAGTACATTCCGCGTTGAAATCAAACGAAAAACCAAACGACCCTCGCGTAATGACACCTAGAAAGTGGAGGAGATAGGGGGGATCACTCACAGTCCCATCCGGCCTCGGCACCACGTACGTGTAGCGCCCTACCTTCTCCCTGAACCCGCAGCCATGCTTGAGCCACGGCGCACGCAGGAGCACCGTCTGTCCGCGCATCGGCGCTACGCTTTTATCCTCGATGCCGCCGATCGAGCGTGCGCCGAGACCTGGGCATGCGATAATCGCATGCGGTCTCTCACGTCCATCTTGGGCCTGGGTATGGGACTGGGATGGGGCGTACCCAGCGGGGAGAGACTCGAACGCCTGCGCACCGCCCTCTGCGAGCTGTGCGAGATGCTGCACGGTGCCGCGGACGAGCTTTCCGCCCGCGGCGAGGAAGCGGGACTGGAGGTAGGCGAGGTACGGCGTCGGGTGGATAGAGAGGGTTGTGAAGGAGTAGGCGGTGAGGATGCTTTTGGGGAGGGAGGAAGGGGTGTGGGTGTGGGTTTGGTATTCGAACTGGTCATAGATTGGTTAGTATTCTTTGTATTTTAATGGATGAGAGGTGTGCAGGATAGGCTAACTTACGTCGGGCATCTCCTCGAGCCAGTGCGCTTTCAGCTCGTGGTCTCTGTACTCCGTCTGCGTGAAGCGCGAGAAGAGCGGCGCGGTTTCTGCTCCTTGCTCTTCATCGCCTGGCTGAGGAAGTGCGCGCCAGCCCAGCCGCTCGCGTAGCGCGCGTTCTTGGGGTCGGTGGGGAAGGTCTCGGCGACGATGGTGACGTTGTACCGCCGCGTTTCTTGCAGGACGACTGCGGTCGTGAGGCCGATTACACCTGTGCGTGTAGTCCATGTTCGTTAGCATACTGCATGCACAAAAAGGCAAGGAAAGGAGGCACCTGCGCCAAGGGCTACAACGTCAATGCGAGTGTCGTTCATAGTTGATGTGGGGGTTCCAGTAGAGGGTGGTCCAGTTTCGGGCGTTGGTATGATTGTAGACGTGGTGGCCAACAGTTTCCGTATTGTACTGCGCTGAAAGAGGCAATAGAGGCAACTAGATATCACATGTGTGTCCGTTGTTGAGTTGACAAATATACACGCTTGTTGGCATCAGCGCTCGAGGGCGCTCGATGCGTTAGTGGCCAGCATCATGTCCTATAGCTAGGCACCAGAATGCACCGCGATCAGGCGCGTCGAGTCCAGAGGCTACCGATCAAGGCTTAGCTGGAAGAAAGCGCGTCTTTGAGAACAAAACGGGAACATAGTTGAGATCAAGCATGAACAGAGATGGATTGGTTGCAGCCAGTTCGACCCGTGAGTGTTTAGACGCCGCTGATTGTCACAATCAAGCAACAGTCCAATATGCTGGCATACAGCGCTAGTCACTCCGCATAACGCCGTGAGGCATGGGTTCAAAGTGCAGCCTGCAAGCAGCCTGAGTTGTAGTTTCACGAGGAGTGAGAGAGGTCGCAGCATGCGTTGGTGAGTTTTTTTCGGGAGAATTTTTTGTGAGTGAGTCAAAAAAAGAGTGTCAGAGGGTTGAAGGATGGTGTACGCGGGGTCGCATACATGCAGGTGGAGGCGAGAGAGGTATCTGACGAGGCAACGGAGTGCACCGCCATTGCGGAACGGAAGTGTCCCAAAGAGGTGCTTACATAAGTGAACTTCAAGCACACTTTTGTAAGGCCTGGGGACACTTTGGACGTCGTGCTCGACGATGGTCTCAACCCCCATCAAGCGTGCAGCTACAACAGACATTGGCGAACGACCCGCCAAGAAGCATGCATCGCACTCCCCAGAGGAAGGCGAGCTAGACGACCCATCGTCGAGCAGTTATGCAGGTCCCAGTGCCGCAGCACCACCCCTACAGCAAGACCGCAAGCCCAAGAAACTTGTCGCATTCCCCTTCAAGAAAAAGACGATAGACTCTGGCAAGCCGCCTACTGTGTCGGTCTCGACGTCGGCCTCTCTGCTGGAACAGGCTCCTTCGCCGCCACCCCCAGCTGAGGACAAGCCGCCACCTGTCATCTACGAGCGTCCGGAGAATGACACCAACAGCTTGCTCAAGCGCATTGGGGGGCGAGTCGAGGACCAGCGCCCGTCATGGCAATCAAATTCATCGCGAAGTAAACCGGCATGGCCAACCAGCAGGCGCATGGACAGCTACAGGCCCGACGACAACTACAACAACGCCACTAGCTCCCGCCCCTCGTTCGACCAGCGCCGCCGCTCCCCTTCTCTTCCGCCAGGTAATGGCGCATCCCGCTCCACGCCCTCTCCTTCGTCTCACAGCCACAAACGCCATCTTCCCGTCCGTCCCCTCTCCCCCTCCCCGCCGCCACGCTCCCGCCAAGGCGACCACTACAGGCCTCGCTCGCCAAACGTAAGCGCCGATCGGCACGGAGACGCAGATACACGCGGCCGTCCTCTGAGCCCAGGCCCCTACGCCGGCCGGCGTCGCTCTCCCGAGGCACCCGAGCGTTCATATGTCCCCGCCGGGGCTTCTTCAACCGCTCCTGTTCCTGCTCCTGCCGGCCGACCGCCCCTCCGCCTGGGATTCTCCCCCGTGCCCACGGATGCGGCCAACTTTTCCCCGCCAAGGAGAGACTACAGCCTCGACCGCAATCATGATGCGGTAATGCGTGGAGAGGACAATGGTGCGGCGAATGGCAATGACGGGTGGTGGCCGCGCGACTATCCCCCGCGGGACCACAGCAGGGGCGACAGCTGGCGGCCTGGAGGCGATGGGCGACGGGGCTGGGATAGAGACAGAGACAGAGACCGGGACCGCGATCGGGATCGAGACCGGCGACCACCGAATGATGATAGGTTTTATCGGCCCCAGGAACCTGCGTCGCCCCACTCCTCGCGAGGGCATTATGATGCTTATGACAGAAATGACCGGGATCGGCGTCGGGTATCATGGGATCGGAATCGAGACCGGGACAGAAACCGGGAGCGGGACAGAGACAGGGAAAGGGATAGAGAGAGAGGACGAGACAAGCGGACGGACGTAGGCTCCTACAGGCCTATGTCGCCGCCCGCGTACAAGCCTGCGTCTCCCGCACGCTCGTACACCTCGCGGCACTCAAGACAGTCTCGCTCGCCACATTCACGCAAGGGCCCACGGACTCCATCGCTGCCTCCGCGTTCGGCGTCTCCGCGAACAGGCGGGACTTCACCGCCAGCAGAGCCTTTACTGCCGCCACCGGTTGACCTTCTCGATGTGCCGCCTCCGCCGCCACCGGATGCTCCGCCACCTATGCCGCCGCCTGATGCTAGACTTGCGCCGAACCAGTGAGTTCATACGCATCGTGCATGCGTCGAGACTTGCTAATACACCTTGTCTTGTACTCAACTTAGAACTCGACCGCCGCTCCCGTATAGCAAGCAATCGTGGCAACGCCCACCACCCCCGCCCGCACCCAAGGACATCCACACGCCTCCGTCGATGGCGCTTCCCGATCCGAAGAAGGGTGATGCCGGTGTAAAGGACGCAGCGCAGGATCCGAGTGTTGCTGCCTCTGCCAAAGACAAGGGCAAGGACACGGATGCAAAGCCTCAAGCGCAGGTGGTGCGCAAGCGCGCCGCCGTTACACGAACGCCGAAACAGGAAGAAGAGGCGTACGGACGCGTGTTCAAGGGCTGCGGACAGCAGAACGATTATGTGCTGACGACCAAGCTGGGAGAGGGGACGTTCGGGTGCGTTATTTTCTCACCGTCTCAGCTTCTGCGCTGTATGGTGTGGCGGCGTGAGCGGATACGGGTGGCTGATCAAAGCGTCCGGTCTTTGCACTCTGCAGAGAGGTGCACAAGGCGTTCCACCGCAAGACGGACCGGCAGGTCGCGCTGAAGCGTATATTGATGCACAATGAGAAGGAGGGTATGCCTGTTACGGCGCTGCGCGAGATTAAGATCCTGAAGGCGCTCAAGCATGAGTGTATCGTGGAGATTTTGGATATGTTCGTCGTGCGGAGTGCGTACCTGTTTTTCTTCCCGTCCTTTCTGGACAGGCTTACCGCGACCTACTCGGGATTTAGGCAACGCGAAGGATCCGCTCTCGGTGTACATGGTGTTTCCGTATATGGACCACGACCTTGCGGGTCTGCTCGAGAACGAACGCGTCAAGCTCCAGCCGAGTCATATCAAGCTGTACATGAAGCAGCTGCTCGAGGGCACGGCGTATATGCATCAGGTAAACCCAGCCCTCTTGCAGTATGTCACATCTTTACGCTAGCAATACTCAAACAAATGCACACAGAACCATATTCTCCACCGCGACATGAAAGCAGCCAACCTGCTCATCTCCAACACCGGGGCTCTGCGCATCGGCGACTTCGGTCTCGCGCGCGTATACACGCCCATGGAGCACGGCTCCGGCCCCGGCTCGTCCCCATCCAAAGACGGCAGCAGCAGCAGCAGCAGCGGGCGCAAATACACCAACTGCGTCGTGACGCGGTGGTACCGGCCGCCGGAGCTGCTGCTCGGCGCGCGGCAGTACGGCGGGGAGGTGGACATCTGGGGGATCGGGTGTGTGCTGGGCGAGATGTTTATGCGGCGGCCGATTCTGCCGGGGACGTCGGACGTGGACCAGCTCGAGAAGATCTGGCAGCTGTGCGGGACGCCGAATCAGCATACGTGGCCGAACTATGATGAGTTGCCGGGGTGCGAGGGGGTGAAGAGGTTTAATACGACGTATGGGAAGAGGCTGAGGACGGCGTATGAGTCGTGGGTGTTTTTGCATTTTGCATGGTGTTTATGGAGGGTGGGCTGATAGGTTTTTTTAAGGATTGGCCCGGATACGTGCGATTTGCTGGACAAGCTCCTGACGTGCAACCCGCGCGAACGGATTACGGCTGCACAGGCGCTCGACCACGATTACTTTTGGAGCGACCCGCTCCCTGCAGATCCCAAGACGTATGTTGCCTGGCATGCTCTCCTTCTTTTCATCATCTAACTTTTCTTTCTTTTTCTCTTTTTTCTTTACCGTAGATTGCCCTCGTACGAAGCCTCGCACGAGTTCACGAAGCGCAGCCGGCGCCCTATGCCCCCTCCGCAGCCGAACCTGGGGCACATGCCGCCGGTGCCGATGAACGACGGGCAGTTCCGCCATTTTCCGCCGGGCCCGATGCCGATGGCGCCTATGCAAATGCAAATGCAGATGCAGGTTCAGATGCAGATGCAGATGGGCGGCGGGCCGATGCCCATGGGTGGGCCGATGGGTGGGCCAGGTGGTCCGATGCCGCCGATGCATCCTCAACATCATCGAGGTCCGCCGCCAGGGTATGCGCAGCAGCAGCAGCAGCAGCAGCAGCATGCGTATGGGCATGGACCTGGACCTGGGCATGGGCATGGTGGATTTTATGGCGCGCCGCCGCCGGGACATGGTCCTCCGATGCATATGAACGGTCCGGGGCCGATGGGTGGTGCGCCTGGGCAAGGATCGAGAGCGCATGGACATATGAATCCGTATGGGCCGCCCAGTGGGCCTGGTGGGCGGGGTGGACGAGGAGGCGGGTACAACGGCGGTGGCGGAGGCGGAGGCGCATACGGAGGATTTGGGGGGTACGGCGGGCCTCCGCCGCCGCAAGGTCCGGGTGGCGGTGGTGGGCGGCATCCGCCTCGAGGTCCGGCCGGCGGTGTGCCGGGGATGATGGGCGGGCCGCCGCAGAACGGGAGATGGGAGCGGGGCGGGCATCAGCCGTCTGGGTTTGGGTATGGTAATGGGCCGAATGGACCGAATGGACCTAACGGACCTGGAGGCGGGCCTGTGCCTCCTGCAAGTTTGCCTGCGAGGCCTCCGGCGCCGCTGGGTCTGGGTAAGCCGCCTGGTGAGGGTGGCGGCGGCGGCGGAGGGAGAGGTCCTCGTGGCGGCGGTGGTGGTGGTGGACCTGGAGGAGGAGGTCGAGGAGACGCGTCTGCGGATGCGAATGCAGGTGGGAGCGATGAGCTTCCGTACTCGTGAAGCGCTTGCCGCCAGCTCTGGAAGGACTGAGCGAGATTGGCTATGGGTTGATTGATGTTCGTGATCGGGAGCTGCATGTAGATGTGATTGGCTTTGTAGAGTTTCATTCTTCTTTTGTCTTGTTTTGTGAATCATGTTTTCTTTCTCTTGCATTACTGTAGATACATAGTGGCAGACACACCATTACTAGCATTATTCTAACGACAATTGTATTACCCTCTCACTTTAAATCTGGACTCGCGTTGTGGCGTGCAAAGTAGCAGTTGCTCGATTAGGATGTACGCGGTGGAGTGACAGCAGTGACGCACGCGTCTCTAAGGCGGTCACAGCTCCTCACTCCCAACCACCATGAAGGTCGCTGCCCTCCTCCCCCTCGTATATCTCAGCACCGTCCTCGCTGCCCCAGGCGGCCAGGTCGTCCTCGACAATGCCCTTCAGGGTCAGTTCGACCACCTCCTCCATGCCGGCGACAAGGCGCTCAAGCACTCCTCTGGCACTATCGACAAGTGGGTTCAGGAGGGCAAGAAGACGGGCAAGGAGATGGTTCATAAGTGGAGTGAGGCCGGAAAGGAGTTCGTGCACCAGAACGGTGTCACTTGTGAGTAATCGCGTCTCTTTGGTGTGAAGAGGCGGGTGTTGACAAGTGTCTGGTTGTGCCCCTTAGACGAGCTCGTGCAGCACCCGCACTTCAAGAACTACAAGCTCAGGGTCACTGAGCCAACGCTCTGCGACGCCTCGGTGAAGCAGTACTCTGGGTACTTGGATATCTCCGACTCGAAGCACCTTTTCTTCTGGTGCGTTCCTTATCTCCAGCTCGACTCAAGTGACTTACACAATTCCAAAAGGTTCTTTGAATCCCGCGTCTCCCCCGAGACCGCCCCGCTCGTCATGTGGCTCAACGGTGGCCCGGGCTGTAGCTCCTCGACCGGCCTGCTTATGGAACTCGGCCCGTGCGCCATCGCCGATGAAGGCAAGAACACGACGGTGAACGAGCACAGCTGGAATACGCACGCGAACATGGTCTTCCTCGACCAGCCCGTCGACGTCGGCTTCTCGTACACAGACAACGGGGAGAGCGTCAACAACTCGGAGGACGCGGGCATCGACGTGCACGCGTTCATGCAGCTCTTCCTCTCGCGCTTCCCGCAGTACGCCGCGCTGCCGTTCCATGTCGCCACCGAATCCTACGGAGGCACGTTCGCGCCCAACATCGCGCATGCGATCCACAGCGAGAACAAGAAGCTGTTCAGCCAGGGCTTCGCGCCCGCGCCGGGCCTGAGCAAGATCAACCTCGAGTCGCTGTTGATTGGGAACGGGATGACGGACAACTACGTGCAGATGGCGTCGATGCCTGACTATTTGTGCGAGGGCCCCTACCCGATCTACGACGACCCCGAGGGTGCGCAGTGCCAGGCGCTGAGGAGCAAGGTCCCGACGTGCCAAAGGCTCATCAAGGCGTGCCGCGACTACAACTCGCGCTTCACGTGTGTGCCCGCCGCACTGTACTGCAACAGTCAGCTGTATGCGCCTGTCCAGCGTGCGTCTCCTTTCCCTTGCATTTTCACAGCAACCAAATATGCAAAGGCCCGATTGCTAATGTGCAATGTCCTTCTTAGAGTCCGGTCTGAACCCGTACGACGCACGCCGCACGTGCGACCGTGAGCGCGACGGCCCGCTGTGCTACCAGCAGTTGGGTTGGATCGAGACCTGGATGAACCAGGCGGAGGTGAAGCAGGCGCTTGGCGTGGACCCGTCGCGGACGTTTGAGTCGTGCAACATGAACGTCAACCAGGCGTTCCTCATGCAGGGCGACAGTATGCACTACACGCCTGCGCTGCTCACGGACCTTGTTAACGACGGTGTGAGGTTGTTGATTTATGCTGGCAATGCTGGTGCGTTTTATTTGTTGTGTTGTCTGATGAAGGAGGAAAGGGCTGACGTGATTTTCTTTCTTTCTTTTCTTTCTTTCCCTTGTTTTTCTTGAAGACATGATGTGCAACTACATGGGCAACGAGCGCTGGTTGACCGACATGGACTCGGTATTTAAAGACGAGTTCGGCAAGGCAGTGAATGAGCCGTGGACGACGCTCCGCTCGGGCACCAAAGCGGGCACTGTGCGCACTGCGGGCGCTTCTGGCGCTGGCAATGTCACGTTTGTGACTATCCATGAGGCTGGGTGCGTTCTCATTTCCGTTCCATATCGTAGAGCGCTTGATGGGCTAATTTCTGGAATATAGACATATGGTTCCGTTTGACCAGCCCGAGGCCGGACTGGTGAGCATCCATTTGGCTACATGGTCGTTGGGAGAAGCTAATCCACTTGCGTCTACAGGACATGTTCAACCGCTGGATCTTCAACCTTCCGCTTAATGAGAACACGGATGCGCACTCGCGCTTGCTGTGAACGTGTCCGATCTCGCGCGGTAGATATACGTGAATCCCTTAATAAGAGCTACAGATATTCACTATCACTATCATTTGGTTATTATCGTTAACGACACGACATGACGCGATTTTGAATAAATTATGTTGCGGGTTGCAATTCACTTTGGTCAGCTTGTGAGTTTCATGAGTTTGTCACTGGGATGACAAAGATTCATTCTAGCAGACTCGTTTGACTCGACTGTTGACGTCTACTCGTGCCAGACCTCTTCTCTGTTGAGCCTCTTCCCCAGGAAGGAGTGTCTGAGAAACATGGCGCGGCGCGGCGGTAAGCTCGTGGCTGTGGCGATGTTTGCCTAAAGTGACCAGACAGCTTATTAAGTGACGCCATACAAATAAGGAGCCGAAAATGAGTCGCTACCGAGACTATGAGTCGTAAGGACTCATGGTTCGTAATCAAGCCGTTGTGACTCATAAGGAGTCAAAGATGTTACAAAAGAAACAGATAGAACGAAATAGAATCTGCTAGTAGTGTCCAGTTGCTGATATTAGTAGATGTTCAGACGAATACGAAAAGAAAAGTAAACGGAGTGTAACAAAAAGTGAGTCAATTCTGTCCCTTGTTTTCACCCTTGTTTTCACCCTTGTTTTCACCCTATCCCATCACGCCGACACCCATGCCATTTCTTTAAGAGCAGGTTTACCCTAGTTCACTCGTCAGCTTCATCGGAATCTACTTGAGACGTGAAAACTTCTAAATCATAGAGCTAGAAACGCAGGTTCAGGAAGGTTCGACATTTCGTGGCGATTCACTTACCGTGAAGTTAATCAAAGGGAATCTCTCTGCGTCAATGGGCCGAACTCTCTCTTCCCTTAACAGCCTCATGTGCTCGGCTGTTGGAGACAAAGTAGTCGCAAACCATCTCAATACACAATGGATGTCCACTTACGCTCTCGATCTTCCCAATGTATTGCTTTATTTGCAGGCTTGATGTTGTGTTCGTGTTCACAGTGACGGCGCATGACCCTTTGCTGCCAGCAAGAAAAATCGCAGCCGTTTTTCAGGCAGAAGAGCCTATCTTCGGGCTGACTGCAAGAAGAGGTGATGTGAGCAGGAGGACATCGTGGATGAGTCAAATCCCTACTCAACGCAGCTGTGTTCTAAAGCGTTCCGCCTAGTGCTGTACCTCTTATCACACTTGACACACAGCCAGAAGAACTACCCAGCAGTTAGCATGAACAAAATTACCATTCGTCAACGCACCTGCTGATTGAGGGAAGCCATTGAGAATATTAGTTCGAGGTGAGCGGTGACTTTGAGCAACCCTTTGTAAGGTCAGAGGAAGTCGACGAAACTATCTATTCTACGTAGGCTATTTTTAAAGGGCTTGTCCGCTGCATTGTTGTCCGTCCACCAGCCATGAGGATGACAAGAAACGGAACATTCAAGGAAAGGCACGCATGGCCGAGATTCGAGACAGAGGTATTCCTCACCGAAGTTGATCTTACTTGGGCCCTGACCCGAGGCTATGGAGAGTACTAACACGGCGAGCCTCGGGTATGCCATGTGGAGTGAGACATAATCAAAAGACTCCCTCCTTTGTACTATACCCTCTCGTAATTTGTGCCCGAAGTGCACGCAGAGCCAGACGTTTGTTAATCCTTAGAGTCGCCTGCTCCCACTGCTTGCTGTGTTCGGACACTGAGTGCGTATAACGCGGCGACGTTCAAGTGGCCGCAGATTCTCTTCCCTGAGCCAAATCATTGGATGCGCCGTCCTCTCCTCCGATCATGCAAGCTTCAAGACGATCCGTCACGGCCACAACGCCGTCCTCGGCTTCTTGGATTTCATGTAAAACCATCCGCCCCACAGTCGATTTGGGGTCTGACAGGACATCTGATGTACCTGCTTCCCAGTTGCTGAGAGGCCTGCATCCCGTTGGTGGTCCACAACGCTCGCACCGTACGCTCATGGTGCACAAGATTACAGCAGCCTTGTAGTGAAAGACTGAACGTTAGGTCTTAAAATACAACTCTACATCCATAGTGCTGCCATAAATCACTAAAAATACCCCAGCGTGAGTCCCCTAGACTCATTGCCTGGATTAGTCTGCACACCTTATCAGTGTTGATCTTGAATTCTATTCCGCTGTTCCTAGCTGTCTTTAGCCATATTTGGGGAGAGAAGACCTCGTAACAGACGCGGGTAAACACCTGCAGCGAAGTACGCCAGTGGAGTAATATGCTCCGCTACTCGATATTAATACCTCCAGCCCGATCTGCCTCCAAGTTGCGAAGTTTAAAACGTGTCCCTGCATTTAGAAGCGGGAGCTTTGCTAAAATGCAAATCTACTTTCCCTTTTCCAACCTGCAAGTGTATGATCCATCGGTGAAGTTCTCGCTCCGAAAAAGCAAGATCTCATTGTGGACCTCGTAATTGAGATGGCAGATCTGGATGGGAGGTGTCCGTGTCAATCATGGCGCAAAGCTGACAACGCTAGCTGGGGTATTATAATAGCAAACACGGGGATGTCGCATGATGAGGAGAAAGCGATCAGCGCTACTATAGCAACAATGGATCTGAGTGGCGGAGCATACCACTCGGCTGGTGTACCTATCTCGACCCCCCACTTTTCTTTTCCCCGTTTCCCCCACATGACGCCTTCCTAGTCCTCGGAAATTCAATGAAATAGCAAGATTGGTGATACACCAGAATGGACAGCCACGCGGGCTTCTAACCCGTTTTCCTCGAAGAAGAATCCCAAGCTGTCATGTTTATATCACACCCAATGTGCCTTACAACGCCGTTTTCTAGAAACTGCGCGGATGTCGAGGTTACAGCTAGCTGCTCACTACGTGCTGATCCCACCACAGTTCGGTCTGTGGAGCCGAATAAAAGATAGTATGAATCAATAAACATAGGTGATCAAGCTACTCTATCCTCGCGCCGTACATGCCATCGCGTCATTTTAGCTATCAAATTTCAGTTCTCAGTTAACCAGAAAGAAAATCCACCATATCTATGTATCTGCAAGGCGGTGAAATTCTATTGCGAGCAGGGTTCTACTACTGTGCGGCATCAATGCATCACCCATGATGGAGCGAGAGATACAAACCTGTGACGATCAGGCTGGCAGTGCTTATGGAGTTGACTCCATGTCGTCAACTTGATCCGACAATTCCTGTACGCGGTGGGGTCTGGTCTATCGGAATGCGACCAGCTGTAAGCTACGAGTTCTATGGGATAAAGACGAAGCTTCTATGAGTTTTTTTTTGCTTCCATCAGCCCTAGCCTTCCATTCTCTGTACAAGTAACCATCTTAACAACTTCTTACCGTTATTTGTTTAATCTTGTTTGACTCGTATTTTGGACGCGGGTAGGTTGGGTCCGCCCGAGTTCTACGCTGAGCCGCCTTACAAGTGTGTTGATGCGTAAGCTCGCAGCTTCCCAGTTTGTAAGCTGTCTTAGCATTTCAATCAATCGAGATCCTCTTTGTTCGAATGCTGTTGAGTACGTCTGCTTGGCGTCAGTGGGACCCTCGGCTTTCAAAATGTTCTTCGTGCCCTTATAAATAGCGCTGGTGGTGGCACCAGCGTCAATATCTCAACTTTCGCTTCCCCACCATCATTATTTCAACACCTTATTCCCGTATCGTCAATTGTTTCTGGAATAGCTATCATACTGTCGCCGCTTTGTTTCTGGTGCTTTCAGCCTAACCGATGGTCTTGTCTTTCTCGCTATAGCCTACTGGCCTCGTTATTTTGCTATAATTGCTGGGATCTCTTTCCGTGCTTCGCAACTGGCTGTTCACCGTGTGTAGTGCCGCATATAAATATAGCATAAAACGGTTAACGCCGAAGCAAGGCCTAGGCATGTCTTGTATACCGTAGCTATCTGTGCAGCTACTTATAAGAAGCCCACAGTGTTAGACAATCCGGTTCCAGGGATTAGGAAATAGTATTCAGAGCCTATTCTGGCGACAGAAACCCTGTATGATTTTGGACGCTTGGAAAGTGTAGCATCACTACGATCTGTTGAGTCTGATAGGTACTTCCACCTTAATACCAATGTCCCTCAGACAGAGGGATTTCCCGAAGCTTTCACGCTTCGTGCCTCCAAGTTCAACGTTCAGGTTCCAAATTGCTTTCAAGCATACTCCCGTACCCGCCATGGCCTGGACGTCAACCGCATCCCGAGACTCACAGCTCATCCGCCTCCTCCTCATTTACTACAGTAAGTTGAACCGTCACCTAAGAAAAGACCTCAACGAAACCGGCCGCTTGCCAAGTGCCTAGCAAACCTCCTTCCCCTCCCACTCCTGCCACAAAGTCTTGCACATTGGCGAGTAAGTTTTTCATTATCAAAATCGATCCAAAAAATCTACGACATGTGACGGAACATCTGATAGCGTTTAATGGGTCATTTAATATGGCCGAAAGTAAATTCAGGAGAAAGCAAGAAGCAAACGCGTCGAACGAGGTATATGTAGTCAATCGAGCAGCAACAGGAATATCAGCCCTCACAATGAGTCGGAGTCTAAATGTTCTACTTAAACGGGAGACTCGACGCTCGGAGAATGAATCGGGGTACGAAGAATCATGTGATATCTCGTCCATTAAACAGGTTACCTGTGGGAATCAGAAGCTCTGCCTAAGTTAACACCTACAGATAGCCACATGGCGGCGCCCTCGCGATGCATGCACATTCAAGTAAGCCACCTCTTCTTCCTTCCTTCCAATCCCATCCTAATCGTGACTAACAGCAAATCACTGATGAGCGACAGACCTCCGCCACCACGGGCACCTCTGCGTGGGCACTTCAGTTTCGCGGCGAAAAGCGCGCGCAAGACCGCCACTGTAGCGCGGCCAGACTTGGACACTGATAACGACCATGGCTTAGACGCGTCCGGATCTAGGGGTGAAGATGGTCGCAATGTTGATGGCGAGGAAGGCGTCGTGGCAGCAGGGTCGACTAGGTTTGCGATAGAGTCCGCCATGCCCTCGAGCTCTGCTCCGCCACGCAAAAGGGTGGCGGCGAAGACCACCGCTGTGAAGTCAGTTCGGATGCCTGTGCGACAACCTGATAATACGATCAGGAACAATGAGGATGACGACGACGATGGAGAGGAAAACGCGGTCGTGGTCCCACGAGTACGGTTTGCCACTCAGGCAGCTAGGAAGAGCGCGCCGATTGTGTCCGACTCGCTGTTTACAGACGAGGAAGATGGCGAAACGTCCGGAAGACCTGGAAATGGCAACGATAATGGAGAACTGAGAGTGCCGTCTGCTAGTGCAACAGAGGTCGCGAGGAAGACAGTAGCAGGATCAGGCACCGGTGCGTACCCTTTCTTCACTCCTTCAAATTCTTCATTGTTGATACACCCCTGTAACTGGTATGTGCGTATTTATCCAGCTCGGAAACCCACATTTTTTTATGCGAAAAGAGCTGCGATGAAGTCAGCAGCGCCGAGCATGGACATCGGTGTGTAATAGTCTATGTATGGGAATCCCTGAATATCCAACTGACATATACTTTCATAAGCCTCCGATGATGATGATGAGCAAGTTGCACCAGTACCCAGGGATCAAATGGCAAAGACGGGAGCGAGGAAGACCGTATCTGGTTCCGTCAATCGTACGCATTCAACTACTGCTCGTGCTAATTTTCGTGACATGATGAGTCTCATTGTCATATGACAGCGCAACGTGCGACCAAATCGATGGTCAGACGCGTCGTGTTTGATGTCCCGGAAGACGATGGCGACTCCCAACCGGTCCGGGCTCAGCCAGGCGGTGCCGTTGCCGCGCCACAGCAGGCAAGCCAGGCTGCAGTCAAGTCCACAATGCTTGCAAGCAAGAGTGCACGCAAGACATCGGGTCCTCATGGGCATCCTACGCCCTCGAATAATGGTGCGCGAAGCGAAGGAAGACGTGAGTTACCTGTCGCCCCTTTGATCGCGTGCATATGATCATGTATATGATGTACAGGAGCCTTTGGACAGCCACCAAACCCGCGTGAGTTTACCATGCCGCTCCATCTGCGCACCAATCCGTGTATTCTTACTCGCTTCCTTCCATGATAAGCTGACGCTGGTGTTCAACGTGCCTCCAAGACCAATCAACTCCGTCCTCTGTTCACATACAGTGTATCAGCACTCATTCCAAGCGAAGATGCTCTCCCTTCCGCAGCCAGACGCAGGAAAATGGCGCGGGAGAATGAGTGGACGATCGTTGTCCCATCTGATGAGCGGTACCACAGGAAGTTCGTCGGCGCGGATATGGTCCTCGCACGCGTCGGGGGTGGGCAAGACGAGCTGACGAACCCGGAGATGTTCAACGCGGTATTGTGAGCGCCCCATCTCGCGTTATCATGGTATTCGTTGTGTGCTCAAAGCCTCACGCTTGTTGCTAGAGCAAATCGCAAAGCCGCACGCAAGTTAGAGACACGCGATGCTCTCACTGAAGATGAATCCTCGTCATCTGACGAGTCGCCAAGCGATACTTCCGAATCAGAGTTGGCGTCCCAGCCTCGAACGTCATCCTCGTCGTCCTCAGAAGATGCCAATGAGAGGTTCGCCGCTGACGCTGGTTCTGCGATGCGACGCTCTTCATCTCCAAATCTTCCACTACAAATATCCCCGCAGACTGCCACTGCACCACCGGCCCCTCCAGAGGAGCTCATGCTTGCACTAGAGCCACTTATCCTAGGTCCCATGCGTCTTCGGAGAGAGTGTACGCTCCCATTCCTCCTGCGGAACGTACGCCAGGGGTTCGAGTTCAAGTGTAAATTTCGCAAGGTAGACACAACAACAAAGGAGTTCCCTTCGCGGCCTGTGACTGTCGTCTACAAGCTTCTTGCACGATCTGGATCGGGCGTGGTCTGCGAGTGGAAAATAGGGCTGCACGAGTGGATCTGTCAGTTCTGCGATATACACGGACGCTTCGCGAATCCGGAGATGCTGGAGGCGCATTATAGGTGGGATCATGCGGAAGTCGGGGTGCGATGGGACGTGCCGCAGGTAAGTCCGCCTCGATTGTTCGTTTTATGAATCTATGGGATGTCACTCAACATCTACAGAACGTCCTTTCGTTAACTATTCCTCAAGATGAACAGCCTCGAACTAGACCAAGTGCTACCTCTACCACCCACTTGTCACTTTCCTCGCACGGCGAGCCGAGGCAGACTCCGCCACTGGGCCAGAACGATGTTCCATTGCCAATATCAGCGCCTTCAAACCCCTCAATAGTGCGACTGTCGCAGGCGCCAATGAACACGAGACGCGCAATGTCGCTAGCACCTATGCCGTCCTTGAGGGTTGTCAAAGTGGAAGAGCAAGAAGGTGCATCGGAAACGTTATCATCGGTGTCTACGGGTTCCCCAGAAACTAGAGCGACCCCCACCTCGATAACTCTGACATCACCCACGGCTACTAGAGCTACATCCACTACGTTGTCGTCCAACGCACGCGACACCCTTTCACTTTCGTCGCACACGGAGTCTTCGGCGGTCACAGGGACATTATCCTCCTTCACTCTCTCATCGGCCGAACCGGAAGACGAGAAGAAACCTAAAGCCGAAGATCTCGCTCGGTCCTCTCGCATCACCACGACCTCATCGCATAACCGCTTCTCCTCAACCTCAACATTTTCCTCCCTGCCGTCCTCCCAACGCTCAACTCCAGGAGCCAAGGCTCCTCACGGCGGTCTGCGCCATGCACTCCTGGGCCCTGCCGCAAAGTACCCTTATCTCCCCGAGAAGATCGACGGCCGGGCGTACTACTCGTGCCGCCCAGGCGGGCCGCGGCTGTACGACCTCCTCAACACGCTCTCACTCGAGCCGTACGGGATCCTGTCGTGGTCGATCATCGACCGCGAGGAGGAGCTGTTCGAGATGGACGACATCAGGGACGAGGACAAGGTCATGGCCGCGCTGTGGCTGCGGTGGGTGTTTCTCAACCGGTATGTATCAATTGTTTATCGTGTTTTGTTAACTGTTTGGAGATACTGATTTATCTGGTTGAAGGAACCTCTTTATCTCGAATTATCTCAAGGGTGTCAAGGACTTCGTGAAACTCAACTATAATATGATATACCAAGCTGCGGGATTGAGAGCGTTGAGGGTTTGGCTTTTGGTACGTGACTACTGGTGATTGATTCTCCGCCAGCTTGTCTTACAGTGCTGATCAGGGTCTTGCGAGCAACAATTATTTGACACTCAAAGACATTGGGGTGGTGTTACGTTACTATGACGAACTTCTGGGTCAGGACCTGGCTGCAAACTCGATTACTAGTAGGATGACATAACTCACCGTTCATTGTCGGTGTCGTATGTTGTGGAAATTGGATTTCAGGATCGCTACTTCGTGATACAGCCGGGACTCATCATCTTAACCAACCATCCTTCGGCACAACAACTAGGTCTTTGCACTACTCGACTGCTTGAATGTCCCCACGTCCAAATGTGCTCTCCGAAGTTGATGAAGGACGATTACCTCTCCCGAATATACGGCGATTTTTCCAGAAAGCGGTTTGCTTCCGGCATGTGTGATGACAAGGCGTTTTAAAGGTAATATATTGATATAATCGTACGAACTATTGAAGTGCAGAAG
Source organism: Coniophora puteana RWD-64-598 SS2 (assembly GCF_000271625.1). NCBI lineage: Eukaryota > Fungi > Basidiomycota > Agaricomycetes > Boletales > Coniophoraceae > Coniophora > Coniophora puteana. The sequence continues at coordinate 273,220 of NW_006913064.1, read as the reverse complement.
AATAATCTTAGTCCTCTTGTTGTAAGTTGCTGGATGTCCTGATAACGTTCAGCGCCACACGTATGTGCTATACCACTGGTTATTTCGCCTCGCGACGTCTTTGAAGGGCTCCAGACAGATGCTTGTATGATAAGGGTTCTCACCCAACTTGCTGTCCAGCACGAAGTTGTACTGCCTGAGCGACGACAAAGGGGAGACACCGTGAGGCCGCAGGGTGAGAAATTCCTTCACAGTCATCGTCTCTGCATCGATCGCCAGGTATATCCTCTCCAAACGCTTCCAACAGTCCCAGCGGTCAACTGCTCTCGAAAGTCCTTCTAAAGTAATCCCCGATCCGCCCCAGCCGTCGGGATTAAGCTTGAGGGCGACAAGATCCTTCCATGCATCCACGAGCTCCAGGAGGTCTTCATCTTTGAACTGGAATCGGCGCTCTGTCTTTATCGTGAACCTGTCGAGGAGTCGAAAAGCATATGCTGGACGGATGTCACTAGCAGTGACCGTGTGACCAGGGACGAATAATTCAGTGGAGTCACTGTTTTCCCAGTCTTCAGTGATCGACACACTGTGAACCCGGACATACCTGAATATCATGAGCACAAATCGTGTGCATAATCTGTGATTATCATTCATTATGTATATAGTGTCAATGGGATTTTGTCATGACAATCAGGTCCTTGCCCGAAAATGAATCATGTACATTTTTGTACGATTCCATTGTCCGAATCACCTTACATGTACCTGATTTTTTTTGGCAGAAAGGCAAGACCACGGTAAAATGATTAGTTTTCATTGAAAACAAGGCGGTTATCAACATCGGGAACGTGCAAAAATCAGGACAAACGCAATTCTATTAATGAGCTACATAATGATATAAATAGCTACTGGATCTCCGCCACTGCGCCCGATCGTGTGTGCGGGCCCGTATCGACATCACCGAGCGCCGATGACTCGGGGTCCTTGTTGTCGTGAGCAGCCGCGGCGGCGCCCTGGTCTGGCCGGGTGAGGATGAGGTACTTTTGGGAGTTGACCTTGCGGTCGCGGAGGTTGCACTTGTAGTCGTCGTACACTTCTTTGCCGCTCCTTGATCTGCTCGACACCTGGGCCAAATTCGCTCGTTAGTCTTCTCTAAGCTAAGTAGAAGCAGACTCACCCTCGAATGCAACCTCGCCCGCTTCTGCGCCAACACTTCCCCATCCCCATCTCCACGTCGTGCCCAAGCAGCATATCCTCCTCCTCCGGATTGTCGCTCTACTGCTCCCTCTGCTTTCCCTTGCTCCGCATTGACACGAAATCCCGCCGCACGTTCACAGCAGCCATCACCTTTGGTACTGCGTGCATTCTGTTTCCTGTGCACTGCCGTCGCCGCGCCCTGTTCGTGTCCGCATGGGGGTGCTCGCTTGATCCTGCTGCTCGCCCTGCAATTGTATTCGTTGCCGTCGGGACTCGCTGTTCAATGGGCAAGCACCCGCGAGCGCCTCAGCGTGGGAGCGGGCCACCGCCGATGGGAGTGCGAGAGCAGGAACGGGTGCGCAAGGACACGAGCGAGGGGCTGCACAGTCTGCTGTCGCATTTGTGTGGGGGTACGTTCCGTGTGAAACTGCCGCGCTGCACGCGAGGAGAAGGCGGCGAGCGGCGGAGGCGGCGGGGAGACGGGAAGGGCGAGCTGCGCTCCGAGCGGCAGCGGAGAGGCGAGGAGCCGGAGCGCCGTCCGGACGGGACGCCTGCGTGCTGGAAGAGAAGATAATAGTTAGCATATCTACGTGAATTTAACAATAGACGGTTTTACTTACCTGCTACCGTCTCCCATCGCACATCGCAACGTCAACGCTCGTCGACGGGGATATCTGTGAGCCGGCGCTGCCTCTCGCGTGAGCTCGGGCGAGCTCGGGCCGCCCCAGCTGTTTGCGACGGCGATGCGGAGTGCGGGCCGGGGGCTGAGCGCTGAGTGGGTGTCTCACGTGCAGCAGCGGCCGCAATGTTCTGCGCGGCGAGGCGTGTGTGGCGGCAAACTGCACAGGCGGGTCGAGCGTCTTGAGCGGGCTCGGGGCGTGCTTATCGGAGCTCGTGCTCGTGCCGAGTAATACGAGCACAGCGAGCAGCGGGTCTAGTTCACCGCTGCCGAGCATTACGGAAGGGCCCGAGCCGCGGCACTCGGTGCAGACAAACCCGCTGACGTCGCAGTTCAGCACGACAACGCTCGGGACGTCGTCGGGCGTGTCGGAACTTGATGGGGGAGATGGAGGGCCTGGGATGAGACGGCTTGAGACTTGAAGCTTGAGCTTGCATGTGGAGCGTAAAACGGCGAAGTGGGCACGGCTGGAGCGAATAGGGCACAGCTGAGGAGAATGACATTACTGCGTTGTCGAGGCATGAGGGTTGCTGTGGTCAACGCAGTGGTGGATGGACGTTGAGGCTGTCGCGACCGTTGAGAGCCGCTCACTGCGGAGTTACAAACTTCTGCCCGAATATAGCAATTGTTCACACGCGTCGACACACAGCAAGTCTCACCGGATCATAGCTTAGGAGGGGAAGCTCTACTACTGTTAATGAATACTGAAATTCATAGTGTAATACAATGGTTTTAGCTGGAAGATTTATATGTGTTTGCAATCAGCATGGGTGGGTGATAATGATTTTGTGGTTTCAGGTAGCTGTACATAAGATGGGGATTTCCTTTTTGATCTTGGCCTGCGGTGCTCATCCCGAACAAATCCCGAACTTGTAGAACACTATGTACTGATACTTTGCTGGGATTTTGTATACCAGGTACATGTACCTGACTCCAGAACCATGTCAAGAGCACACGATTAAACAAAATCAGACACTGTGTACCTTGTGCATACCTGAGAATCAGGTACATATGTTTTTGCAGTGACGTACAGCTCCTTCAAACTTGACGGGCAGCAATTGTCCCGCATGGCTTCTAGCAATTCTTTGAGCCCCGGGCCGGGAGCTTTCGAGCGGATGATGATGCGTGATAATCGGAGCCGACGGGGAGAACCGCGGATGAATCCTGCGCAAGGCCCAAAGCTACTGGCGTGCACAAGCGTCAAGTTGTTAATTTTTGGGAAAGCAGAAGCGTGTAATTGTTCCGCAGAGAGCAACCCGTCGGGTAGGGTGATCGCCATGGTGTGTAGTTCAGGAAGAGCTGAAAGGTGATGCAATACGTCGATGTCAATGGGCTGGAACTCAAAGTGTCGGAGGCGCTTCAAAGAGGGTACCATGCTGCGTATAGCCGAGATGCATCGAGTGCTACATTCGTCATCCAAGCCGGGATCACAAGGCAGTACAAACGTCTCCAAGTTCGGGCAGCGCTCGCCTATCTCGGCGAATACAGAGGCAGCCTTCTTGTAGGCTTCGACTATAGTTGATTCAGACTTCCATGTATGAGGCTCCCTCATCCAGGGCGTGACATCGAAGTGGAGATGCTTCAGGGAGACGGTCGTCAATACGGGCAAGAAGAAGACACAATCGTTTTCTCTGGAACGCAAATGAACGCTCTGGAGCCTCGGAAACAAAGGTTCAGGTGTAGGGGATTTGGAGAGGGCATATAGGACACCGAGGTTGACCCAGTCAATTCTGCCGCCTTCAAATTCATTTCCCGTAAGGTTTTCGAAGCGTTTGATGCGCTTTGCAAAGCGGCGAATGGCTGTCCAATCTTCCGAAGTAAGCGGTTCATGACTGGACATGTAAACCTGTGAATAGGGTGAGTATTAACGCGTTATAATCTGCAAGATCGTTGGCATACGCTCATAGCTGGACCCTTCACTATCCTCTTAAACTTTCCAGGTATTTGGCGGACAAGAGGAACCAGAGATCCCGGTGATTCCCAGAGCAGATCGGATGCTATAGGAGAGATGTTCCGGCACGTTGCCGACACAGCTGCGAGATCTCGGTGCGCGACGTATCCCAAGACCATTCGAAGGAGTTCGGCCACGCGAAAAGCATGATGCATGGCGGGCAAGCGGGAGTGGACTGAGGAGGAGGTCGTCGCTGAAAGGTTTGTTTCGTGGCTGCAGGCCCGTACAGTACTTATACCTTTCAGAGTCCCAGTGCAAGGGTCAAGGCGGAGTACGAAAAAAAAAAACTCATCAAAGCGGAACTGTTGCCAAGTTGGCAAAGCGCTCTCAACATCGCGTCATTGCATAACAGCTGGTCATTGCATCGACAGTCCGTGACGATTAATTGGCGAGTACCAGGGTTAAGCTTGCCAAAGGCTGGTCAAAGGTTGGGTCAAAGCATCACAGCCACTGGCAAAGCAGTGGTGGCCAAGTCGCTGATTTCACGCTTTCGGGCATAAGGTAGATTTCCGTGGCGTTAGCGCTACGCATTGTTGAGCTGCTCCAACTTTTCCCTTTCAACGCAATTCCTGTTCGCGTAAAAGTACAACATCTAGTAGTACAACAGTTGGTATGAAAATGACAAAGACCGACGAGAAAGTCGAATGATATGCACGCATAATCACGAATGAAAGATATAATCGGAATCGGTGAGGTGAGGTGAGGTGAAAGTATGGATGAAGGTGAAGTGAAGTGCTAGTGCTCGTGTAATGTTCAGTTCCAATGAATGTATGCACACGTTAATCGTCGTGAACGAAGTGACTCGAGTGAAAGAATGGAGGGGAATCAAAACCAGCCTAAAGGCGGGTAGTCGTGGCATCGCAGCCATGCGCAATGCGATAATCAATCATAAGTAGGATGAAGAGAGAGAGAGGAGGCCTAGCCACAGACCAGGCGCTGAAGCGTTATGCCATCAGCAATCATGGGAAAGGATGCACATCGTCTTCACGAGCGCTTAGGCCCTGCGAGACGGACGGCGCCGGAGCGGCGGACGGCGCGCCCGTTCTTGCCGAAGTAGCGCTCGGTCTCGAAGCTCCAGTGGAGCGAGCCGATGATCCAGTCCTGCAGACCCTGGACGTACTTCTGCACGTCCGCGTCAATCTGCGGGCCCCAGGTCGGGAGCGTGGCGCGACCGGTCTCGAAGCGCGCGATGGTCGCATCGCAGAGTTGGCCGACGAAGTCGATCGAGTCCTGCAGCGCCAGGCCGTGCTGCGCCATGAGGATCGCGACCATGTTATGTGTGTCGCCGGTGGCTTGCTCCTTGTTGTAGGAGAAGATATCCTAAACGGGTAGAGGTGATCAGCGTCAGGGGAGGGGGAGAGGGGAGTAAAGGCTTACGTTGGACCAGGTGACGAGATCGTTCGTCGCCACGGTCATCTCTTGGATGACGGGGTGGTTGAAGACTTCATCAGGTAGCTCGATGCCCGCGGCGTACTCGATGAGCACGAAAACGGGGCGGCAGCCGCTCGTATCACGACGGAGGGTGATGTACGACTCGAGATCAGGGATGATACCGCGCTTGCGGTCGCGCGACTGCTGTTCGACAGCGGTGAAGAAGTCGGCGAACGAGTCGATGAAGCGCTGCTGGACGAGAGGTTTGGCGGTGCTGATCATGCGGAGCCAGAAGCTGGACCGGTCAAGGAATGAGATTCATGTCGCCGAGACAGCTGTAGCGTGAACTCTTACCTTCGTGCAAGGCGTCCGGCAGCCTTTTCCGTCTTCGTAGATGGGTCACGAAGTGTGTCCATGACGCAATCAGCCAGTCCCCTGACGCCGTTCTCGGCGAACTCGTCGCTCCAGTCGTCGAGGGTGAAGAGGAAGTTCATGTAATCGGAGACGACGCGAAGCTGCTTTCGCGGGCAATCGGGGTAGCACAGCGCGGTGAGGTAGCCGGCTTTGAGTCCCATGAACTTCTTGTGCTTGCGCGCGTTGCGTGGGGCACGGAACTGCGCGAGGCGGACGAGCCACTCCTCAGACGAGGCGGCGACGGGGTTGGAGTGCTTGTTGAGGCGGAGAGGATAGGTAGCGCTGTGCGAGGAGAAGTCGGGGAGGAGGAAGGAGCGAGGCTGGAAGCGGGAGAAGAACTTGGTGATGGGGGAGGTGGGCTTAGTCTGGGTCGACTGGGGGCTGGTGCTCTGGTAGGCGGTGGCCATCGTAGATGTGAGTTAGCTGTGTGGGTTGAAAACGGGAGTATGCAATCGATGCAGGCAATCAAAATGATACGAAAGGAAGACGCGAACGAAGTTGGAAAGAAAGAAAGAGTAGGTGTCCGAGTGCAGCAAAGCGAATCGGGGAGGATGGTAGGCCCCACTTGTAAGGAGTTCCCACTTCCGAAAGAGCTCGTCTTATTTGTACGTCCAGAAGTTCCTGATCTCCGGGAGTGACGGTCCTGATCCTTATTGTTCTTCGTCTCGGCAAAGTACCACCGGGCTCACCACCGGGATATGTCATCCGTCGAATTCGGCAGTGTTTAAGTTTGGATGCCTCATGACGAGGAAAGCGTGAAGACGGAATACCATCCAATTGTTTTGTCGGTGGTAGTTCACGCGCTTATCCACCACGGCGAAGGGGTCCTGGGATTGACAGCGATATTTATTGTTCGTTAACGACTGTATCGTCATACCTCTTATTGTCAATGTATTAATCGGGCGATGGTGTAATCTCGTACCAAAACGTTCCCTGAAGCGATACTAGTATGTTTTCTGAAGTAATTGCGAGTTCCGCGACGTGAGTGAGCTCGAAGGGGAAGTGTACTCAGGAGCAGGTATAGATCCGAGACGTCAAGTATCGACACCAGCGTCGCTGTGGTGGAAACCGGCAGCGAGGCTCAATCCGGTCTGTAGAATCATTGTCGGTGATGCTTGCCGAGGAGAGGCCCCGAGGCTTACTTGGGCAACAAGCGATAGATTATCATCTCGCACAGTCGGAGACCCAGGAAGGCCGAGCATGACCGGACCGAAATCCCTCAACGGTTCTCTGTCAGACGTTGGATCGCGACGAGAGACCGTACGTTTGGTGGAGAGTTCAAGAGTCGAGCACAAGTTCTAGGGCATGAGGTGGAGACAACAATAGAGGCGGTCTCTGACCTGGGTTTTCGTCTCGTCAGCGTGCTTGAGTGGACGTCTGAAAAGAGGAAGGGTTAATTGTCCTCGCCTGAAGATTCTTTATCACGTGATGTTCCCACGATAAGACGCAAAGATTTGTTTTTCTTCCAATTGTTTTCCGCCACCATCACGACTCGGAAACACTCCTGAGAGTCACATCTGGTAAGCCTTGAGTCTATGATCCTTACTTCTCGATTTTACGTATTGAGCATTCGCCTTTCATTCGGCAGCTTTCGTTTCCTACCAATCGGTTGTTTACTCGACCAAGACCGAGACACATGCTGTCCGATAGCGACGACGACGGCTACGAGTCACATCTCAAGCGGGTCACCGTGCTATCTGACACTGAAAGCTATATTTACTGGTGCATTGACATCAAATCTGTGCTGGTGATGAACCGTGTAGACTCTCAAATACCGTACATCGATGAGGATGAACCCAACGTGACCACCTCTAGGCCGGGACAGCTGCCTTCCTTCTCTGATCCGCAATATCCTACACGCTCGAAACAAAGGCTCTGAAGAAATGGACGAGGCGGGAGAGAATGGCAAAGTACATTTTGTTGGCTCGTCTCGCACCCTATATCAAACACGAGTTCCCCCGTCATCTGACGGTGCTAGAGAACCTCACGGTTCGGGAGATCTGGAAGACGCTCGAGCAGCGATTCAGCAAGGTCAAATTTTTGATGACTCATCGCATTCGCAGAGAACTCCTCGATCTATGCATGAAGAACTCCGCCGACGCGGAACGATATGTCGCTCAACACCGCCGGCTCGTCCACACTCACTCCTTTTTGCCCAGGTACTCATTGACGGAGATTGATGTTGTCTCGTCGCTGTTGGAAGTATTACCTGATTACGAGGGATGAAATTCGCTCAGGACCAACCTGCTGTTATTTTATCATCATAAAGCGGCTAAGGAAGTTTCTCTCACCCCGGAGGGAAGGTGCTGGTATACCGCCCGGATATTAGTGGTCCCGTTGGGCATATGTACAGACAAATCAGATGAAGAGCTTATCTGTATCTTTCCTGCAGAAGAAAGACTAGACGCAAGTATATAAATAATGTACGCTGCATCACCGACCTTAATACCAATCGCAAAGCCTGACCTCAGTGTTTCTTTCCTCGCGTGGCAATTCAGCGACATCACCTGGCGTCGTCATGCAATGGCGAGCGGCAAGATTCATCCTCCTTGGTATCGTATGGCTGGAATCGCTTATCTCAGCCTGCCGTATCCACTCAACTAAATATACTTAACGGTGGTAAAGCAATCTAATAATTACTGTTGCCGCGGTTCGAGAAACCAGCTCAAACCGACCCCTAGAAATACCCTTTCTTGCCACAATATCGACCAACGAAGTGTTAATCTTCGCGGTTTTTAGCATCTACACGGCGACGATGTGTGTTATCCGGACTGATAATGAGTCCAAGTCCAAGTTTCATCGGCTTGGTTCCAGCTAGTTCGCCAAATGCAGCAACACTACTAAGAATACAGTGAGTGACGGTTCCCACACTTGTGTTATAACGTTCCCACCATACTCAGAAATCAAGACAGTCTGTGACGAAACGCGCATTGTATAAACCTTTTATGCGGTGGTATACTATAGACGGCAGTTGACCTACCTTTATATACCTGCTTGTTTGGTGGTCTGTGCACCTCGAGTACTGGGTATATAAACCCTTCTATAAGCTATATCATGTACTAAGACAGTCACCAACTTACGAAAGCCTGGTTTTGAACACATCAGCGCTTTACACTTCTTTACTAGCCTATCCTTCCTAAGACACTTATAATGAACATTGACGACGCCATCAAAACGTTACCTGTGCTCGATGGCATAGAGAGCTACGTCACCGAGTGGAAATGGCGTGCGGAAAATGCCTTGCGCTTATGCAAGCTATGTTCCCACATATCAGACGACCGTGGGTCTTACAATCCGGACAAGAAGCCACCACACGCACCCGTCTTGTCCGATCCCCGGAACACTGCGCCCACAGAGCTGCAAGAAACGGAGGATTGGAGACTGGGTGAAATAAAGACTATCCATATTCTCGCGAGCAGACTCTCGCCACAACTCGAACGAACGTTCTTTCCCAGCGGATTCTATAATTGCCTAACGGAGAAACGCTCTGCTAGAGAGATCTGGGAAGCTATAGAAGGGCACTTTAATCAAGTTGAATTTGGGAAAATAGCGCTTCTCCGCCTCCAGCTCAATAACTTACGTATGAAGAACTCCGCGGATGCAGAGAAGTATATCTGCGAGCACCGAAGGCTTGTTAACGTTCTGGTGAACATGCCCGGATACTTCATGTCAGAGATAGATGTCGCCAGCACCCTCTTGAACGGGCTCCCGCAACATTCTGACTGGCGTGCCCTGGGCACAGACCTGTCAATTTGGTATGAGGATGAAGTTAACGAGAATAATCCCAATCCGCATGACAGGCAAACACTGTGCGCGCTGCCGGCTTCTCATATTATTGACATTCATTCTTTCGAAGGCCCGATTGAGCGTATGTACCGGAGAATAGAGGACACGGCTTCTCGTTATCTCGCCTATAGAATGGAGAGGGGACAGGAAGAGAGCATTTGACCACCGTGAGAGCATAGTAATAGGATGAGATCGAAAAGTATCGGAAGTAGTAGTGCCTTGTATCAGTTCTCCCACTCGGAAGTCTAGATGCCTTCATCTCTATCAGTCGAGCAAAACATCACTTTCCATTTCTATGTTCCATTTGTATGAATACGTCTTCAATTACTCCGACTGTCTACTCTTGACAGGATTCTCAACGCTTCTACACAGTATGATATTATCTAAGCGCACTACTAGTAGTGTTGGGATTCTAGTATGTTAACCTCTGCCAAGCGGAGCGCAGTCATATTTGCGCAGGACTCGGCCAGCCCCTACTCGATGGCTAGGTTGATTCTATCACAATCCTATCCGACCCAGCAACCTGCTTTTCATGGAGTAATGGTATGGAACTCGTACTAAAAGCCCATACTTGTATTCCCACGACCGATGATTCTGGCATAGAGGCGTCGTTCAATTTATTGTCTGTCTCCGCGGCTACCACCTGCTGGAAGCGCGGCTATGGAAGCGTGGACGGCAAAGGAAAAAACATCTCGTCCGCATCCTAATAGACATGCCGGGTCATTTTGTGTCAGAGATGGATGTCGCCAACAGCTTCTTGAAGGGGCTTCCAGATCAGTCTGAACGCGACGCCGTGCGCAGCAGCCTATCGAACTTCCTATTACCACGGGAAAGTTCGCGAGAGGAATCCCAGCACCCAGGATCGGCGAGCGCTGGCTACACTTCCGGATTCAAGGGTAGCTTATAGCACATATTTTGACGGCCTATTAGGGGAAACTTACGCCAAAATACAGGGGGTAGCTTCCTTCTATCTTGACTCGGACTCCCTGATAGAGAGCAGGAATAGGAGATGGGTAGGTACTTCAGGGGGCTTGTGGAAGTTAGCAATTATCCCAGATTGTGTGGATAGAGGATGAAACTAGATTGCCCTATCGGAACCTATGGTTGCGGACTACGACTAGTCAGTCGAGTTTTATTTTCTTCAGGCGGGTGGAGAAGTGGTTGACAATCGTGGGAACGTAGCGGCAATTGCAATGGGATCGGCAGTTACCGGAAGTATTACTTGGCGCCAGCGTGTCCTTGTCTTTTACTAACATCGCCAAATTCTCCCCCTCTCACAAATTCGCCTATTGCACCACTGGAGACCCGGGAGTTTCTGAAAGTCGTCAACAGGTGATATTTTGAGCTCATGTTAGCATCCTCTGCTAATCTTTGCCTCGTATCGTTCAGAACGGATACTATTACCGAGACTTTCGTTATCTCATATGAGCTTCAATCCTCTACCGGAGGACTTTCTCGAAAGCATCACTCCGTTATCCGATACGGAGACCTTCATTCCCTGGCGCTCTCGTACTGAGCTCGCACTCTGTGCTTATCACTTGTACACCTATGTCTCCGATGACCACGAGACCGAAGATCGTCGAAGAAAAGCAGCGCTAAAGCCCGTCTTTGCCGATCTGCAGAACCCAACACCTAATGAAGCTTCAGCTATGCAAGAGTGGTATATGAAGAATGCCGAGACCGTTCTCCTTTTGTTACAGCGTCTTTCGCCTACAATCGAGTGCGAGGTCATGCAGAAGGCGAGGACCACGCCGGAAAAGCTACCCTCAGCGCGGGACATCTGGCGGTACCTCGAGCATAAATTCGACCGCGTGGACTTCTTCGCAACATCCCGGCTCCGCCGGGAGCTTCTCAATCTTCGGATGAAGAACTCTGCGGATGCGGGACGATATATATTAGAGCATGAGCGGCTCGTCACCGCCCTTTGCATGATGCCAGGATACGTCATGACGGAGATAGACGTTGTTTCGTCACTGTTGGATGGGCTTCCTGATTACGAGGAATGGCGCATGCTAAAGGTTACCCTATCTCTGTTTTACGAAGAACAGGCGAAGAAGGCTACCCTTCACCCAGTAGGAGAACGACGGGAGAGAATGCTGGTTTATAATCTCACTCCCAGCGGCCCCGTTGAGGAAATGTATGGACGCATTAGAGCCATGGCCTCAGTCTATCTTTCTAGTAGAGCGGAGAGGCGCAGAGAACGGCGTAGAAGTTGAAGCACAAGTTTTGGAAATGTACGCTGTAATGCTTTTATACTACATTGTGACGGTATTCTACTACTCAGAATGATCACCACTCTCCTTCAACACTGTAATCAGGTGAAGTAGAAGATTCAACTCAGTAGTCCTATTGCTATGCCTTGGTCTCCATGATCCCTAGGCATTCATCCATCAAGGCCTCAAAATGATGAACCGTTCAAGTTATTTGTTCCAGTCATGATTCATTTGTCTTGCAGTTTCTGGTCGACAGGTCTGCGACCGGCCGAGGTGATTAGTCTGACTCAGGTCCGGGAAATGTTCACATAGTCTAACGTCTGTTTGGTGCAATCATCCTCATGAGTTTAGTACAAATGCACGTTTCTCGCGTCGCCTTCCGGTGACTCGATCTTCAATTGACTCACAGAGTGTGGAATAACACAGAGGGAAACTATTCAAAGCTCTGGAAACGCGAGGTCTTTCTCTTTCGACCGGAAAGCACCCCATCGAGGCTGAGTCATTTGCGTGACGGTAAATGTCCTTTCTTCTCCAAAACTTCCACACACTGAAGGCGATTCAGGCTCCTATCTCAATTTGCATTTGTACGACACACCTCAATTCAACAATGCCGTAAATGCGATCACTAGAGCAGCCATAAAGCAGCTTCGCTTTGTACCTCGAACCCTTGTCTCTACCCCATTCGCACCAAGTTCCTCAATGGCGCCTTCCACAAACCAAAACCTTAAAGATCTGTTCGACGCGGCGGGATCTCGTCAACCCTATATCGCTGGGGTGCGCGTCGTTCCAACAGACCAGCTCGTTTTGTTCTTCCAGGACCCTAAGACAGGGGAATCGCACCGGTACATTTACCTCAATACGTACTGTCGTGACCACGCTAATCGTAATTGCCAGCATTGACTTCCCTAAGCCGCAAAAAGACTCGCTCACCGCACTTGCATCAGCAGGCGCCCTGCCGCCTGGCGCTTTCGCCACGACTTTTTGCCCCTCAAAGGCAGGGTTCCGCCGTACGGTCCGCGATCACTTGCTCGATCACCCCGATGGAAAGCGGCCAATTCGGATGGAGATGCGGTCGCTGAACGTACATAGCGAGTAACATGCTTCCAGTGCCCAGACACAGGTCTCCTAAGTGCGACTTACAGGCACAGGCGCCTCCTTTTCTGACGCACCAGACCCAGAAGACAGCAGCTTCGGAAAGCTCATCGTGTTTCTTCCCGTCGATAACGTGCATGGGAAGGTGACGCTTCGACATGATGACAAAAAGTGGAAAGTGGACGTGCTCGAGACCCAGCCATCTGCTCGGCCCGCCGCCATCACGTACATTGGCTTCCTCAACGACGTTCGGTGCAATATGCGGGTTGGCCACGGCGGATCTGTCGTCGTACTCACCTATGTGCTGTCTTTCGACGATCTGAACGATTTCGACCCTTCGCCTTCACCTACCTCGTCTCCGAGCGAGGAGGCAATCAAGCATACATTGAAGAAGGTTGTAGCGGACACAAGCGTGCTTCCGAACGGCGGATACATCGGCTTCGGTCTCCGCCACTACGTACCAGTCAAGAGGGGAGCAGACGCAAAGGCATACAGCAACCTCCTTGTAGGCAAAGATGCGGAACTGAAGCACGCGTGCGAGGCGCTCGGACTCGAATGGCGCCTGACCGTCCTGTACGACTGCGATGAGCACAACGTTCTCTTGGACAAGTTCATCAAGGGTGTATCGGAAGGGATCTACGAGAACGGGCGATGGGGTGTGATGGAGAATGACGGCTACATCGAAGAGTGTGGGACAGTGGCGTTCAAGAGCAAGAACCCCAGATGGTACGTGGACCTGAGGAAAGAGGAACGTCGTTTGGTCAAGGAAATTGTCGAGGGCTCGAAGATGAAGTTGGGCCCACACAAGAAGTACCCCATTGTTGGCTACGGAGGAAACGATTCGACGCTGGTGAACTTGATGGGATGGCTGTGTCTGGTTGTGAGGGTTCAAAGGGAGGGAACCGGCGCTAACGTAGCAGAGGACAGCAGTACGCAGGAAGACACCTCCGACAGTGACTACTAGTGATTAGATTAAGCTAAACCTGCGAGAATACGGCATTCTCATACAGACGGTGAATCGAAATGTCACTGAAGGTCTCAAGTGCACTAGGCTGACTGATGAAGAGAAATGCTGGTCCAAGATATCATGGCGGTCCCGTCGATGCACATAAGTAGGCAAACAGATAGACGAAGAACAAGGGGCAGAGTGCGTTGCTGCCAGAGCGGATTGACCAAATAATGCGCCGTTGAATCCTGTTTTGCAGTTGGATGTGAGACATTGACCCTTGTCTTGCAAGCACTTGCGGTGGCGTCAGTGTAATTTGCTACTCAGCTTCTTAAGCACCACATGAGTACAGCTTCAATCCTCCAGCATCAAACCATCAAAGTCGAAGAACACGGAGTAACGCATAGAGATTGCAAGTGTGCAGAGTAGAATTGCGTGCAGGAGGTACATATGCATAGGTGCATGATATGGATACAGCGTAGGGGTACCTTATACCTTTGCTGCGTTCGCCTTGGCATCCTCTGCTGCGGCGACCGCGGGGTTCACCTTCTTGCCGTCCTTCCACCGGACACGCGGAGGAGGAGCACGGTTGCGGCGACCCTCTCGCGATCGGACACGGACAACTATTTGTGGGATGGGGATCAGGGTGATTCGAAATAGGTAGGGAATATGTCGTAGACGCACCGTGCGAGTGGATGGCACACGAAACGCAGTACGCGATTTTGATGTAGAGTTTGGGGATAACGTACTCTACATGACGAGCGATCACACCGGTAAGAGAACGGAGGCAGGAAGGATGATACTGCTACTCACCGGGGTAGACGGAAGCCTCGCTGATATCACGGACAGCAGCGCTCTCGACCATGTTCCTCACAGTGAACCGCTTGATGGCCTTGTCCTTGCCGACGCAGCGCGAGCAGTTGGAGCAGCGAACGAAGGTGACGTGGCCACGTCCCTTCTTGTTGCGGCCGCCATTTCTTCTTTTCTTGGTCTAAGGGAAAGGGAGAGAGGCATCAACACTCTGAACTGAATCCCAGTCGCGCAGGTGCATCCGAGACCAAAGATCGCAATCCATCCTCCAACGCCGTTCGAACGCAGATAAAAGCATTCCAGAGTGTCTCGAGAGGGCTTCCTTCATATCGACAGCATTCTGGATGGGTAACTCACCATTTTGGAGAACGCCGGATGTCTTGAGGGTTGTCGGACACCGTCTGTGTACCACACTCTGGACGTGCTGCAGCGCGCTCGGCAATCTCCATCCAAGTCACACGCTTCGTCCTGCCCTTAACTTGCCCCTATCTTTGACAACACGTCATCTGTCCCCTATCTCCGTTCCCACTTATTCGAGTTCCTTGTTTTGCATTTGGTTGGGGGTTATCTCGACTCCCAGAAGGATGCACGGAGTGACGACAGACACTATATGACATTGGTAACATACTAGCTCAGTCCAACGGGAATACAATCTACAAATCACTGCAAATTTAGGCTAGACACAGTAAATGACGGGTAACGATAACAAGGGCTTGGTGATCACAATGTGAGACAGAACGAGGACGACAAATTTGAGGCAAGAGCGGGATGTATCAAGGCAGAATCTTTGGTCTAGGAAAGATGAATTACTCGTCGTAGTCCTCCTCAACTTCGACGACTCTTGATTTCTTTGCCCGAGATGAAGGCGGCTTGGAAACCTTGGGCTTGGGCTTGGGCTTCGAGGCGGGCCGCTATGGACACATACTGAGTATAGAGCTGAACAACAACCGCCATATGACTTACCTTGCGCTTCTTACCCGTCTCCTCCTCCTCGGTCAGATGGGCCTCTACCTCCTCATCGTCTTCGACACCGACAAGCTCATCGCCGAAGTCTTCTCCAGACTCCTCAGAATCAGCCTGCTATACGCTCAGTGACAGGCATGACGAAGATGATTCACAAGACATACCTTCTTCTTCTTAGGGGCGCGTTTCTTAACGGGAGCTTTCTCCTTCTTAGCGGCGGGCTTCTTCGCCGCGGAACGCTTCTTGGGCTTTTCGTCCTCAGTAACGGCCTCAGCATCAGAAACAGCAGCAGCAGCTTTCTGAGCGTACGGTCAGCTCGAGGAATGTGAGGAGGAACAGAGAAAAAACGGAACGTACTTTAGCACGAGGCTTGCGAGCAGCGGGTTTCTTGGGCTTCTCGTCATCCTCGTCCTCGTCCTTCTTTTTCCTGGGCGCGCGTTTCTTCTTGGGCTTCTCCTCTTCCTCCTCCTCCTCCTCGCCATTGTCGGGCTTCCTAGCGGTCTCGGGAATGTCTTCGTCGGCAACCTTGCCGTCATCCCAGGCTTTGCGGATCCGTTCCTGGTCCTCGTCCTTTAAGTCTTCGTAGCCATCGAGCTCATCAGCCGACTCGAAGCTGTTTTTCATGTTGCTAATAATCTTGGTCGTCGTACATCCCCAGTGACGCCACGCGCTGTACATTGGTTGTCAAGATGAGCTAGAGTCATTATATGGCGAAGGACGCGTACAAAGACGTGTTTCCGCGGAAATCGACGATAGAGCCTAGACGTAGCTCACCCTTGCCAATAGTGTTGCCTAAATTCGCGTTAGCATCATGTATTCATTTCGCGCAGCATGCCACATACCAGCACAAGGCTTGGGACCTGCATAATAAAATAGACGCCGTTGAGCACGCCGCCTCATCGCTGAGTAAACCATGGAGCGCACCTTTACACTTGGCGCGTGCAGAGGACGCGTATTCCAGGCGATAACCGCTCTTCTTACCGCTGCCCTCGGTGTCCGACATGATTTCTTTGCTTGTGGGGGATTGGGAGGGTGTGTGTGGTGGACGGGAAGGGAAATTAGGTGGTTCGCCTGTATGGAATGGGTTTTGTTGAAACCGCCTCTGCCTTCAAAGTCCGCTCTTGCCTGCCACACAACGCACGGACCCGGGTTCGTCCTGTGCGACTACTTCCGTAATTATGACATCGTTTATTCCGCGAGATTCCGCCCAAGAAGCCCTTATTTTTGGCCTGGTGATGCTGACGCGAAGTGGTGTTGCTAATGCAAAAGTACTAGCCAAGACGCGTCGGCTCGAACGGTCGGTTGGAGCTCTCGTTTCTGTCCCTTGCCACGCACGCTCGATATGGATGGTGTCGTCCAGCTACGCTCCCTCTTTCTGACCTTTTGCTTCCGTCTCCGAGAATCTGCTGACATGAAGTATTTCACAGAGCGCATACTAATACACGAGTGGCCGTTGGTGGATGGCCATCGAATTGCACTGACGTCGACCGAGGCTTGGATGGCATCTAGCCTCCATTGACAGGACGATTAGGGTTAGGGTCTCTCACTTTTGGCTCCTATCTATGCCTCGTCCCGCTCGAGCATGCGCATCGTCATTTTGCTCCTATATCTGTGTCTGACGTCTTTCTTGGTACACTCCAATGTGACGATTTAGACCGCCAAGTCAGAGCTATAAAATGGAGAGTCAGACCTATAAAATGGAGACGGCGTCTTGAAACACTTGGTCTCCTGCAATTCTCATTCAGTCTTCTCTCGCTATCACCGTAAGGAAACGCCACCGACCTCCTACGATCCAACGATGTCACAGTGCCAGGTTTGCCACGAATCTCTCCCCAAATATCTGGTCGAAGGGGACCAGGCTTCGAAGGTTCACCTGTGCTGCGCAATCTGCAACCGTCGATTCTTTAACGTGACCTCGCTTCAAACCGTAAGCGTCTTCCTCTCCTTGTCAATTGGGATTAGCCATGCTGACCGCACGGCGCAATGGTAGCACTACATCTTGTCGTCCCATCACCACTACTGCTCCATGTGCGCAAAAGATTTCAAGAATGAAGGTGGCTTGAAACTGGTGAGCTCCCTACCATGTTCGTCAGGACCCTTGATCTTTGACGACGTCCCTAGCACCGCCAATACGCGTTGGCTCATCGCAGTGAGTCACAAGGCGAATTTGATGATGAATATCCTCCCGTGGGCTGGGAAGACCGACTCAGTGGTCTGCTGATATCTGAAGCACAGCACCCCCACGCTCTCCGAAGCCGACCTTAGTAAATGGCCTTCCTCCGCAGACGACTATTTGTGCGTGGCCACACCCGCCGATGTCTTTGATTCACACCCCCGATTCCCGTTCTCGAACATAAATACCGACTATTTTCAACTGGTATAGGGCACTAATTGACTGTATCCCACACAATTAGAATCGCGTTATACACCACATTTTATGTAGAATTTCCTATTCATCAGTGCTTTGCGATATCCGAAGTTCGTGCAACTCGAAAGCCATCGAGGTAACTGGTCATTTCTTACATGAAACGGAGGTCTGCCAAATGGGAATGCGCTCGCGGATGTTTATATACAAGATGTATCGGTACCGTTCTCACCGCTACCTTATTACCTTGCGAGTCATGCTGACCACCATGTTTCACGCATGCGCAACCGGGTCGGCTAGTGAACATTTAAGCAGAACGCTGCTCTGAATTGCATCATAACCCGCTCCGACCAAAGCTCAGTTAGTCAATCACCTCGATCAATCAATATCGTTGATAAAGCAACGGCTAGCTACCTCTCGTACAGACATGGCCCCTCTACGTACAGTTGAAGGCGAGGCCGACTTCAGCGTCCCCGCAGCCGGCAAGCCTTGCAAGACCTGGTACAAAGTCTACGGCGATCTATCGGACCGCTCGGTCACCCCTACCGTGGTTCTCCACGGTGGCCCCGGGTTCCCACACTGGTACGTCGAGCCCATCGCTGGCATCGCCTACCGCTTCTCCATGCCAGTGGTCATCTACGACCAGCTCGGCTGCGGACTTTCCACGCACCTTCCCGAGAAGAAAGGCGACACCGACTTCTGGACGGTGCAGCTCTTCATCGATGAACTGCACAACCTCCTGAGGCACCTTGGGATCCAGGGCGGGTACAACATCCTGGGCCATTCGTGGGGCGGGATGCTCGCGGCCTCGTTTGCGGTGCAGAAGCCGAAGGGGCTCCGGAAGCTCGTGATTTCCTCATCGCCAGCGAGCATGGCGCTGTTCGTAGAGGGGTGCGCGGAGCTGCGGAAGGCACTGCCCCCTGGCGTGCAGGACGCGCTGAATAGGCACGAGGCGGCTGGAACGACCGACAGTGAGGATTACAAGGAGTCATGCGAGGCGTTTGGCGTGCGGCACGAATGTCGGATACGCCCCAAGCCCGATGTTGAGGAGAAGTCAGAGGAGAGTATGGGCGCAGATCCGACTGTGTATCTCACCATGTGAGCGGTCCTCATGCATTGCGTCCCATCCACCTGTTTCTGAGCACTGAGATTCGCGCGTAGGAACGGTCCCTCTGAGTTCTACATCACGGGCTCGCTGAAGACCTTTGACCTGTCGTCCGAGTTGCACAACATTGAAGTGCCCACCTTGCTCACAAACGGTCGCTACGACGAGGTGCAGGATCTATCGATCTCCCCCTTCTTTGAGCAGATACGGCAGGTCAAGTGGGTGCAGTTCGCGGAGTCCGCGCATGTTGCGCACATTGAAGAGACGGAGCGATATCTGGACGTCGTGGGCCGTTTCTTGGTCCACTAGCAGCCTAGCGCACCTAGTATGATAGTATAATGATAAATATCTGCATGTTTAACTCCAGTGAAGTGTGGTGGTTGGCATAGGTTGCACGTAAGACTGAAGGGTATGTTTGACGAAGGACTCATGGGTTCCAACGCGAGAAATTATATATGTTCCCACGACTCTTGTTCCATACGCTCACTCACACCGTCGATAGGCTTGACTTTCCACGCCGAAAATCTAGAGAGAGAGCATTCATCTGTCTCAATATCCTATGCAATGGACGCTGCCAAAGAAAATGAAACGTCCCTAACGAAAGGCTGAAAGGGCATTTCAGAAAACTTCCAAAAGTCGGTCGTACGCAACGGCACGTCATCCGCTATCGTCCTCCATTTCGTACTGCGGACCTTTGCTTATGCATAAGGCTTTTCAGGCGATTCAACTCTGAATTTGGCTCCGAGCCCCTCTGGCTTCCCCTTGGGATGCTTATGTTGGCAAACATGAAACGCTACTGCGCCATCTTTCACCTCCTTTCTATGATTCTAGCAATTCTGCGCCTCTCGATTACTGATGAGAATTACTGCCCCTCTTTTCCATTCATTCGGCATCACTGACAGCGTTCTTCACGAAACGGCCAGCCGACTGCGCGCCGGAAGGAACACACAGTGGTGGCGATCTCGAGCCCGCGTCGGGCGAAGGTGGATTGTCAATGTACCTCCTCTCTGCTCCAAAGGTTTGGGGGCTGGTATAAAACCCTGAGAGATGCTTCCGTTAATGATCATCGACCAGTTCATCCGCTCGATCCGCGACTTAACCTCTCAAAGACACCTACCGTCGCACCACCATGCCATCCACCAATGCATTCCCACTCGTCCTCGCCTTGGCCTCCGTCACCTTGACCGCCAACGGCTTCGTCATTCCTCGCCAGGCGACCGATCCAGACTTCACCGTAAGCCATCTTAACAACCCTTTTCTTCTCCTGAGAGTTGACTTATCTGTCTTCTTCAGGACTTCGGTGCCGGCGAATTTGCGAACGAGTTTCCTTCCACCGAATTCAACCTCAACGGGTTGCAGACGGTTACAACGGCTACACCTACTTCTACGGTTGCTGCCGTTCCCACCGTCGTCCCCACCAACACCTTCCCGCTCCAGTCCAGTGGCAACAGTGTCATATGGCCTGCTGGCTCGACGTACGACTGGACGGGTGGGCAAGACCCTGCCGCCGCCGGGAAGGCCGCTGCCACCTCCAGCCCAATCGCCCCCCAGAATGCCACGGTTCAGCCTCTGACCAGCCAGGCTTCCGGCTCTGCTGTAGCGGCCGCGCCGACGTTAGTCCCAGCCGTTGAGAGCGCTCCCCCCGTCTCCAGTAGCCCCACCAGCAGCTCTGGCGCTGCCGCGCCTGCTGGCACTACCAGCGCTCAGACCGGGTCGGTCGCACGTAGACAAGCTCCCAGCTCCGCTGCGGCAACTGCTCAAACATCGGCTGCTGTACCCCTTTCCATTTTAGCTAGCAACAGTACCGATACTTCCGCTCCTGCAGGTACTTCTGGTACCCAGAGTGCTGCTGTTGCGCGCAGGCAAGCCACTGGCTCTGCTGTGGCGCCGGCTACGGGTTCAGGGGCACCTCCCCTCTCCATTGTCGCCAGCAACGGCACTGATACGTCCGCGCCTACCGCCACATCTGGTGCTCAGACCGCTTCGGTTGTGCGCAGGCAAGCCTCTGCTTCGGCTACGGCTCCCGCTGAAGGCTCGGCCCCGCCTAGCAGCAGCGGCCTTATCTTCCCTACCACTAGCTACGACTATACCGGCGGCCAAAACGCTACTGGGACTGGTGTTGCTACCACCGCTACGAGTGGTGCCCCTCCCCAGCGCCGTCAAAACTCTGGAAATAGCGCCGCATCTAGCGCTCCCTCAACGTACACGCCCCATAGCGGCTATCTGGTCCCCACGCAGACTGTAAATTGGTCTGGAGCTGGTCAGTCCGCTACCAGCGCCCATCCGACGGTGACCATTGCCGTCAACCGGTCGACGCCCCCCGCCGCGGATACTACTACCCCTACGGCCACAGACACTTCCACGCCGACGGCTACGGACACGTCTGCGGCTACGGGCACGGCTGCTGGCACTGATGCAGCTGCACCCGCTGCTACGGACACTTCAGCTGCTGCTGCTGCCGGTACCGACACGTCTGCCCCTACGGCGACAGACACATCGGTACCCACCGTCACAGTCACCGTCACAGACACGTCTACGCCCACGGCGGCAGATACATCGGCGCCCACCGACACCGCCGCCGCTTCCGACACTTCTTCGCCTACGGCGACGGATGCGTCTGCGCCTACCGACACTTCGGGCTCTGCGCCTACCGACACTTCGGGCTCTGCGCCTACCGACACCTCGGGCTCTGCGCCCACCGACACTTCGGGTTCAACTCCCACTGATACGTCGGGCTCCACGCCTACCGACACTTCGGGTTCGGCCCCCACTGACACGTCCGGCTCAGCACCTACCGACACTTCTGGTTCTGCGCCTACGGATACTTCGGGCTCCGCACCCACCGACACGTCAGGCTCCGCGCCCACGGACACTGCCGCCGCGGCGAACCCGTCAAACTCGCTCGCCGCCGTCCTGGACGAGCTGCCGACGGGCATTCTGCGGTTCTTGCCGACCGACTTGGGCGCGCCTGACAAAAACACCGGCAGTAGCTCGAGCGGCGGGAACGGCGGTGGGAATGGTGGCGGCGGCCAGCGCAAGCGTGCGGCGCCGTTCTATCCTGTCCCGGAGCACAGGGTGTGTATTTCTTTCTGTGGCTGTTTCTATACGGTCGTTGACTTTGAGTAGACGCACTCTAAGCCCGAGGAAGGTCATCGTGGCAAGTATGATCATCACGGCAAGCCTTGGCCTGGACATCACGACCATGACAAGGTATGTGGATATTCTGAGCTGACGGGAGATATGGCGCTGATGCTGTTTTCAGAAGAAATTTGATCATCCGAAGAAGATAGACCACCACGACAAGCATGATGGCAAGGTTCGTACGCTTTCCAGATCACGGTGCATGTTTGCTCAACGTAATCTAGAAGGAAGGCCGCCACCCATGGTTTGGGCATCACGGCAAGAAGGAGGATCATCACAAGAGGGGTGACTACCACCACGATAATGATGACCACTACGACCAGGGCGATCATCACCACAAGCGGGGGGATCATAACGATGATAATGGCCACCACGGCGACTCTGGTGACCACCATAACGAGGGGGATCACCACCACAAGCGGGGGGATCATCACGACCACCACCACCACGACAATGATGCTGGCAAGGTTAGTACACTTTTCAATGCCAGATAATTGTCAACTCAACGAATGCAGAAGGAGGGACGCCGCCCATGGTTTGGTAACTCGAAGAAGCATGAACATCATGATAAGCACGATGGCAAGGTTTGTACTCTTTTCAGATATTGGTGAATGTCAGCTTAACGTAGACTAGAAGGAGGGTCGCCGTCCATGGTTCGGTCGTCACGGCAAGAAAGAGGATCATCACAAGAGGGATGACCACCACGACGATTCCGGTGACCACCACGACCAGGGCGATCATCACCACAAGAGGGGGGATCATCACGGCCATAAGGGTGGCCACCACGACATGAAGGACCATCACCACAAGCGCGGAGATGATCACGACGATAAGGGTGGTGATCACCACGACATGGGGGACTATCATGACAAGAGGGGAGACCACCACGACCACCACGATCACCATGATCATCATCACAAGAGGGGAGACCGTCACGATCACAAGGGCGATCATCATCACAAGGACGAGCATCACCACAAGAGGGGGGACTACCACGACGAGAAGGGTGACCACCACGACACCGAGGGTTATCACGACAAGAGGGGAGACTACCACGACCACCATGACCACCACGACCACCATGATCATCACCACAAGAGGGGGGACCACCACGACCACCACGATCACCATGATCATCACCACAAGAGGGGAGACCGTCACGAGCACAAAGGTGATCATCATCACAAGGACGAGCATCACCACAAGAGGGGGGACCACCACGATGAGAAGGGTGAACACCACGACACGGGGGGTCATCACGACAAGAGGGGAGAACACCGCGGCGACAACGGTGATCGCCAAGGCAGACAGTGAGTCTCCAGCATTCTTTTCTCTGTCTTTACCTTATACTCTCAAACAGCGATCACCACTAAACCGACGACGAAAAGATTGTTAGGGAAAAGATGCCTTCATAATTCGATTCCTGTGCCGATTATTATATTTCAAAAGACATTCTGATACACTTGAACGATTTGTAGCTTCATTATTTTGTTAGAACGCTGTTGTACGATATATTGCGTTGAATCAACTGTGCCTTGAACTCTTCTCTCTTCTCGTGTGATACATCAACTCGACTTTGTCTTGACAGGAGCTAATTCGAATCTTCGGGGCGTGGGAGTCGTTCACAGAGCGCAAATGGGAGTCTCTGACGTGCGCTTTCGAACTTTGTACCCCCCGAATTCTCACCGCAACTTCCGCCACGCGCGATGCGGTTCACCAAGCCCTCATGGGTCATTCACCAAGGCAAGTCCCTTCCTACCTCTTCCACACCCATGACCAACCTACCTTCACATTGACCACACAGACGTAACGACGCGGAACGACCCGCTGAGCGCGAAGCGCCTCTCCATCTTCTCCGTGCACGTCCACCCGGACGGCTCGCGCATCGCGACGGGCGGGCTCGACGCCAAGGTGCGCATATGGAGCACGAAGCCGATCCTCAACGAGACCTCGGAGCTCGCGAACCGCCCGCCCAAGTCGCTGTGCACGCTCAGCATGCACACGGGCCCTGTGCTCGTCGTCCGCTGGGCGCACTCGGGCCGCTGGCTCGCGAGCGGGAGCGACGACGAGATTGTGATGATTTGGGATTTGGACCCGTGAGTTTTGCTGTGTCGGGTTTGTTGACTTTACTGAATGGCTTCGCCCCTGACGCGGTACAGGTCTGGTAGGGGGAAGGTGTTTGGGTCGAACGAGGTGAATGTGGAGGGGTGGAAGCCGATGAAGCGGCTGCCGGGGCACGAGAGTGGTAGGTCTTCGGACATGCTTTCTCTCTCTGTGATATATGAAAATGACATCGCACTGCAGACGTGACGGACGTCGCATGGTCGCCAGAAGACCGCTATCTCGCGTCGGTCGGCCTGGACTCGCAGGTGATCGTGTGGTGCGGCTACACGCTCGAGCGGATACGCAAGCTCGACCAGCACCACGGTTTCGTCAAGGGCGTGTGCTGGGACCCCGTCGGCGAGTTCCTCGCGACGCAGTCGGACGACAAGTCGGTCAAGATATGGCGGACGACGGATTGGGAGCTGGAGGCGGAGATACGGAAGCCGTTTGAAGATTCGCCGGGGAGCACATTTTTCCGGAGACTAAGGTACGTATTATTCGACAGGAGCTACTTGCACGGGGTTGACTTGGCGATGCAGTTGGTCACCAGATGGCGCGCATATAACCGCGTCGAACGCGACGAACAACAAGGGATTTGTGTTTATTGCCGCTGTCATCACCCGGGGCTCTTGGACGTCGGAAATCAGCCTCGTTGGACATGAAAATACAGTAGAAGTAGCAGTACGCCTGTTCTATTCGTTGGTTCTCGCCTCTACTCATCACGAGACCAGTCATATAATCCCCATATCTTCCTCCGCAATCCCTCTCAACCCCTGGCCACAGCCAACATATGCTCCGTCGTCGCCCTCGGCGCAGACGACAGGTCCATCTCCATCTGGCAGACCAAGTCTGCCCGCCCGCTGATCGTCGCCCGCGAAGTGTTCGAGCGGCAAATCATGGACCTCAGCTGGTGCGTCCATACCTGTCCATACCCTCAGCCATTCGGCTTAGCTCAGGCCTCGTGCCGTACATATATAGGTCGTGGGACGGTCTTACCCTATACGCGGCCTCGTCTGACGGGACCATCGCCGTGTTCAATTTCGACCCCGACGAGCTCGAGGGCATCGCGCCGCACAGCGCACAGGAGCACTACCTCGCGAAATTCGGCTTCGTGTCTCCACCACTACCCGAGGGTTTCTCACACGGCGCCTCTGCGCTCGCGGACGCGGACGCGCAAAGACCGAGTGTCGCACGCATGACGCCGCCTCCCTCCCCTTCGCGCTCGCCCGATCGCGGGCAGTCTGTTGGCTTTGGCGGTGTTAACGGTGCCGGCGAGAGGATCAACACGCTTGTGGCTAAGCGGGGGAAGAATAAGAAACGGGTGCAGCCGATGCTCATGGCGAACGTGCCCTCTGCCTCGACCGCCGCGGCCCGCAGCAGCCACGCTGCCGCCGCCGCCGCCTCCACGTCCGCCCCCATGTCCAGCCGGGCCGAGATCAAAGTCCAGTCCCTCCCGCTCCCCACACACTCCTCGTCCATCAAATCGCGACACACGTCGGACTCGCATTCCGCGTCACCGCGCACCTCCACGCTCGGCTTCGGCGACGACATGGACATGGACGTGCCCATCGACGCGCTCGACACCGCAGGGTCGTCCCCGCACGGCAACAGCATCAGCATGAACAACAACAAGGGCAAGCGCAAGGCGTCCGTGCTCGACCTCGTCGACGAGCGCGGCGAGCGCCCGAGCAAGCCGCGCACGCTCGGCGGGGACCGCACGCGCGAGCCTGTCGTCGTTGTGCGCGAGCTTGCTTCGTCGGCGTCGGCGTCTTCGTATGCGGCGCCGGGGCCCTCTGTGCCGCATTATGCTGAGGGGGATGTTATGCTGCCTGTTGCACCGCTGATGAGCTATCTGAGCGCTAAGGTGGAGGGCACGGAGGACGTGTTGGAGGTGAGGAACGCCGAGGGGGGTGCTAGTGGTGCGTTGCTTCGCGTTTTGAGTGGCGTGGAACTGAAACTGAAATTGATTTGATTTGGTGTGGGGTGTAGGGTACAACGAGGTGATGTTCACGAGCGGGAAGCAGACGCAGTGGCTCGACTATCTGCCCTCGCCGGTGCTGGCGCTCGCTGTGTCGAGCTATTTCTGCGCGGTCGCGATGCACGATGGATCTGTGAATGTTTATTCGCATACGGGCCGGAGGTTCGTGTGCTTCCGCACGCTCGATTGCATTGCGACTAAACTAAATTCACTCGTTGATCAATAGGTTGATGCCTACACTGTGCCTCGGCTCGCCGTGCTCGGTGATGCACGGCTGCAAGGGCTCGCTCATGGTGCTCTCCGCATCTGGGCAGCTCACATCCATGTACGTCCTTCCCCATCCCCTCTTCAAGTTGATCGTGAACTCAATCGCACCCAATCGCATCAGAAACGTAAAGAAACAAACCGCGCACTTTCCGCCCGTCTCCGTCCGCCCCCTGCTCAACACGCCCAACAGCGCGATCGTCTCGGCCGCCGTACGGCCGAACGGCGTGCCCGTGCTGCAGTGCTCGAGCGGCGCGGCGCACGCGTACGACGCGCGGTTATGTGCGTGGACGAAGCTCAGCGAGCGGTGGTGGGCGGAGGGCTCGGACGCGTGGCAGGGGCGGCAGCGTTCTGGCCCCGCTTTGAGCGTGTCGTCGCGCGCCGTCGATAAGGGGGCGTTGGCGGCGGTGGAGAGTGCGCTTGCTGGTGCGGCTGAGGAGAATACAAGTCAGAGTCAGGCTGTTGGCGGCGGCGGGGGTGGTGGTGGTGGCGCGGAAGGAGGAAGGGGAGGGGCGGCGATCGCGGTGCGGCCCGAGTGGTGGGGTACGGCGCTGACGCTGGGTCATTTGGAGAGCAAGATGCATGCGGCGAGGGCGCTGGACAGTGCGGCGGAGTATAAGCAGGCGCTGCTGGTGTACACGAAGAAGATCGCGGATGAGGGATTCAGGGGCAAGGCGGAGGAGCTTATCAGGGAGTTTTATGGGCCGGTGTATTGGTGCGTTTTCATTTCGTCCCTTCTCATGTTTACGGTGATTGATTGATGATGGCTTGTAGGCGGCCTGGGCGGGAGGACGGGAGCTGGACGCCGTCTGTGCTTGGGTTCAGTAAACGAGACCTTTTGCGCGAGGTGTTGGGTATCTTTGGTGGGTTCCGTAGTGCTAGTCGCGGAACATTCCCTCGCTAACTTGCTACAGCGCGCAGCAAGACGCTGGCAAAGCTCGCTTTGGACTGGCAGGATACGCTCAAGAGGGCGGGTACTGATGAATTTGTGTGATGATGGTTTGGTTCTGCTGGTCGTTCTGTAACTTATGGTTTTACTTGCTACTGTACTTCTGATACTAGTATGATTGTTGCTCGGGGGCTGAGAACGTCCATGAAGCGGTTCGAGTGTGAAAACGGCCGGGTATGTCGCGGCAAGTAACGTGCGCCAAGTCGAAGAGAGTCGCGGTGAATCATATGTATGACAAGTTTTCTAATGAACGCTTACGGTGCGAATCACAAAGCGCGACCTTAATTTTTGATGTAGTGTGATTGCCTTGAGCGCGTCCGGTGACTGCGACCCACCGACAAGCCGTCGGGATGACCAATGCGCCCCTGTCCGTTCTCAGGCGGCGTGCCCAGTTGCCGAGCCAATGACGTGATCCAGTCGGTCTCGCGCGGTCTGAGGTCATATATAAACCTCCACCAACACAAGAAAGGGGCAAAGTCAAGCAACATGTCTAGCGGCATTATCATTCGCGAAGTGAGCTTACACAGCAACTAAACACGTATATACTCACTCATTCTATCTGCAGGTCACCAAAGACATCTGGACCTTCTCGCGGTACGTTGTCCTATCTTGACAACACACACTTCAAGTCCTGAACCTTCTACCAGCCCCTTTGCGCGTTACGGTGTCTTCCCTGTGGGCGGCCGCTCGACCGCCATCAAGCTCAGCGACGGCGACGTCTGGGTCCTCGCCTCCACGCCTTTGTGCGACCAGACCAAGGCAAAACTAGGCGAGCTGGGCAACGTCAAGTCCGTATCCATCTCTTCTCTTCTCTTCCCCCTTCCTCCCTCCCTCCCCTTTGCCCCTAGACACGTAGCTGAATGCATCCTCTAGATACATCATAGGCGCGGACCTGGTGCACAATCTGTACCTGGGTGAGTGGCGCGATTCGGTGCATGCATCCACAACGTGTCCGCTCATCTCACCTTGTATCGGGTCGTAGGGCAGTTCCAGAAGGCGTATCCGGATGCAAAGCTCATTGCACCCGAGGGCGTTATGGATCGGATCGATGAAAATCTCAGGTTCGATGGATGTACGTTGTCAGTGCTCAACCGGCTGGGCTGTTAATCTGACTATCATGGCGGCCTAGTGTTGGGAAGAGATCCACCGGACGCTTGGTACGGATTCGAGAACGATGCGAGTATTATTCAGCAGCATGCTTCGGTTTATCCGACTAACACATCCATCTTAGATAAAGTACTGGTTAGTGTGTAAACGGCTCCGAAAGCTACGTGTGGTATGGCTTACGCCCATACGTGTAGTTACTTCTCGGGTTTCAGCAACAGAGACGCCGCGTTCTTCCATCCTGCGTCAAAGACCATGGTCCAGGCGGATCTTCTGTTCAACCTCCCGGCCAAGGAACAGGCATGTCTGGGCAGGGAAAGGGTCGGGTATCGAGTGACTGATTGCTCTCCCGCAGTACTCCAAGACCTGGTCGCCTAACCCGTTCAAGTTCCTCCCTCTGAACCCATACTCGAGCGCGCACCGCAAGTTCGTGAACAGCCATCACGACCACGAAGAGTAAGCTCGCATACCCCGTCCCTATCCGTCTTCTCATACTGTTTTCTAGGAACATGCGCCGGGACGCTAAGACTGTCGCTTCCTGGGACTTTGACAGGGTCATTCCTTGCCACGGGGTATGCTCTAGTTCACCCTATCGCGCTTGAGCTGTTGCTGACTGAACCCCGATCTCAGGATGTGATTGAGACGGGGGGAAACGCTGCGTGGAGAGCGGCGTATCAAGACTTCCTCAACTAATAGCAACATAAGTAGTATTGTATTCGGTATCCATCTATCTATCTATTCCTGGCTCGGCCTGCGATGTTATAATCTACCACAGCCCATTAATCTGACAAAGGGCGTTTGCGAATCACTGTCCGCAACGCAATCATTCGCTACGGGTCCCGGCGATGAGGCCTGGTGAAGGGCCTATAGCAGGCATGCATGTATATGCTTCGCTCCAGGTTAAGCTTCATTAAGCTTTTCATTAACGGGCAAAGTGGTGTCTGACTTGCCCTTTCGAACCCAGCGACATCAGCTTCGCTCCCTGCTGACTGGCTAATGCTAACGCGTAGCCCAGGGCACACAGCACATCCGACGCGGCTGACCGCGATCAGGGCCGCGGAGCCGGTGGATAGTGCTAGTAGGCTGCACTCAGTCGGCTTTCATTCCACTTCCACGTCAATGATACTGCTTAATGCTGTCGAAGGGACATACATGCCTCTTGCGTGCCGCAGATGGCCTCTCCAGGCAAGGCACGTGGCGCTCGTCTTGCGATCGCTGTGTGGCGAGCAGCACCGGGTCAACGAGGGGTGCATACAACTGCACTGTGGCTGCAGTGGCTGCAGCTGAAGCGGATGGTTTGTGGCACGTCCGGCTCCCCCATCGCCCCCTAACATTTCACCTCTCACGTAACAGATAGCGCCGGTGCGGGGCCAGGGGAGCTGGGCACCCGTGATGTGATATTAGGCGAGCCCGACATGAGGCAGGCTCATGGTGCCACCCGGGTGCCCAGGTCCCTTAAGAACGGGCGTTGCAGGGAACGGCTGGGTCTGCATTGTCATCATCTATCATCAACATCATCAACACTAACGTCGCAGGCTAGCTGGCTGGCTGGCACAATAGCGCAGCGCATTTCATCAACTCCTTGACGCTAGTTTCAGCTCGACCGTGACAGCATAATGCCGCAGCCTACGAAGGTGTACTGTGCGTTGTGTCCTGACGGCGCGAAGGCCGTGTGGTTCGCGGACAAGAAGGGGTTGCATCAGGTCAGTCCCAGTCCCAGTCCCCTCCCGTTCGTTTGCCGCTCAGCAGCAGTCTCCGTCCTTTCATTTTCTGTGTCTATGACTTCAATTCGGTTAACTGACATCTTGCTTTCCTACTCATTATGCTACGACACGACAGCATCTGACACAGGCGCACACCGGGAAGACAGCGTACGCGTGCGCGGAGTGCGGCGCGACGGGCTTCAAGGCGCCGCTCGACCTGCAGGCCCACGCGTCCGCGAAGCACCCCATGAACATCAAGTGCGAGCGCGCGGAGTGCCCGCTGCTTTTTAGCTCGCAGGCTAGATGCACCAGCCACGCGCGGGTGGTGCATCCCGCTCCTGTTCCCGTTCCCGCAACCGCACCCGTTCCTGCCTCAGCCCCCGTTCCCGCACCCGTCCCAGCTCCAGCTCCCACCCCAGCATCCGCACACAAACACGTCGAGGAAGAAGACCACACCTGCGCGCTCTGCGGCACACCCTTCCCGAGCGCGATCGCGCACGTCGCGCACATGAAGAGCAGCCACGCGGGCGCGCACCACGTCTGCGGCCTCGGCGGGTGTGCGCGCGCGTTCCGCACGAGCGCGGCACGGCAGCAGCATATCGCGGATGCGCATCCGCGCCGTGCGACGTGTGGGGTGTGTGGAGTGCCGTTTGTGGGGCCCGAGGTGCGTGAGGGGCATGTGCGGGCGAGGCATCCGTCGGCACCGCCTCTAGCTCCGTCGACGCCGCCGCCGCCACCTCCACAGCAACAGCAGAAGGCTGCGCCTGTTGTCAGGGTTGATACGAGGGTTGAGCCTGCGTTCAAGTGCGACGAGTGCGGCCCGAGTGGCAAGACGCTCGGAACCGCCGCGGCGCTCGCGCAGCACAAGAGCGCCGAGCACCGTTTCGCATGCGACGCGTGCACCGTTGTTCTATCGTCCTCCGTCGCACTCGCACAGCACACCGTCGACGCGCACCGCGTCCTCTGCGCGCACTGCGGGCTCTACCTCCGTAACGACAACGAGCTGCGCGCGCACCGCAAGGCCAAGCACCTCCGGTTCGAGTGCATGTCGTGCCGCGGCGCGGACTTTGCGTCCGCGGGGGAGCTCACCGCGCACCTCGAGGCGACGCACTACGTGCGCTGCGCGCAGTGCGGGCAGACGTTCGTGTCGCGGGAGGAGATGGAGCTGCACGTGGACCTCGTGCACTCGTTCCCGTGTGCGCTGTGCGAGGCGTATTTCGAGACGGAGGCGGAGCTCGCGGAGCATGGTGAGCGGGCGCACGACGCGGAGCGCTACCCGTGCGACCGGTGCGCGGAGAAGTTCGGGTCGCAGGCCGATCTGGATGCGCATGTCGGGCGGGAACACCCGCCGCCGCTGCCGATGTTCAGCTGCGGCTTCTGCGAGCTGCGCTTCGCTACGTTACAGCAGGCGGAGGAGCACGGGTACGCGGCGCACACGTGCGTGACGTGTCTGAAGACGGGCTTCCGGAGCCGCGACGCGCTGGAGGAGCACGTCGGGGAGCACCGGTACCCGTTCAGGTGCGGCGTGTGCGGGACGCGATACACGGAGGAGGAGGAGCTGTCGGAGCACTTTAGGCGCGTGCCGGATGTGCACCCCGTGTGTCCGCGGTGCGGGCTGGGGTTCGAGGCCGATGGGGATCTTGCGATG
This sequence comes from Coniophora puteana RWD-64-598 SS2, assembly GCF_000271625.1. Classification (NCBI taxonomy): domain Eukaryota; kingdom Fungi; phylum Basidiomycota; class Agaricomycetes; order Boletales; family Coniophoraceae; genus Coniophora; species Coniophora puteana. The sequence continues at coordinate 241,465 of NW_006913064.1, read as the reverse complement.
GTGAGTGGCCTTTCTCATATAGAGGGGTTCGGTCGCTGATTCGTTGTTGTGTGTAGCATGTTGAGTCGTTCCATCCTCGCATTCCTTGTGAGGTCTGCGATGGCGAGGTATTTGAGGCTGAGGATCTTCCGAGGCACTGGGTGACTTCGAGTAAACATCCGACTTGCTTCCGATGCTCAGAGGGCTTCCCGAGTCACCAGGCATTCATCGAGGTAGATGCAATATTATTTCTTGTCCGCTCGTCCGTCTCACAGTCTGGCTTTTAGCACGGTTCATACCAGCATCCAGACATGCATTGCATTCTTTGCCACTTCCAGTTTGATACAGTTGAGGGCCTAGAAAACCACGTCAAACATTTCTCAAAGCATCCACAGTGTGAAGTTTGCGGCGAGCGATTTCCCGACGAAGAGATGCTCCACCACGTACGTTCGGAGTCTATATCACTTGAATGGCTCGCTAACACAAAAATATTAGCATCTCGTCAAGGGCCACAGGCAGCCTTCCCTGGAACCAGACCACGTCAGACGCAGCTCGTGGCCCGAGTCTGTCGCTGCAACGTCGACGGCTCATGAGGATACACCATTCACCACGGCACCAGCCACTCCTCCGCAAGTCCGCAGGATAAGCCTGTCCATAAAGCAAGACAGCCCATCCTACGCGGCTGTAGTCCCGCTACCAGCCAGTGTGAGCCGCGCGTCGAGTCCAAGGTCTTTCCGTCGTGCGTCCTTGACCTCGTCCGGCACGAGAGCCTCCATAGGCGGTGTCGCCTCGCCCTTACGACGCGGCTCGCCGCTTGCGCGTGAGCAAGGCCGCCGGCTCTCGCTGTCTGGACTCGCCGATTCAGCTGTGATGAACATCGCAGCATCGTCACCGCTGTCCAACGTGGCGGATATCGCGACCCCCATCCCCGAGCGGCGATTCTCAGCAGCTAGCTACGGCGCTCGAAGCAACCCGTTCAACCCCGAGAACCGGCCGGAGACACCGCCAGGCTACTTTGACTCTCCTAGGCGCGTGTCGTCTTCGCCGAGGAGAATCGACTCTACGAATACGAGTGTCTCGAGCGTCAGCTCGCGTCGCGTGCCCAGGCTCGTGATTGACGACGATCACTCTACCTCCTCGGACGAGTCGGGTTCGCCTGTGTCTCCGGAGCTGACATCGCCGTCGGTGGGTCTTCCGGAAATAGAGCATGTCGCACCCACTCCGACTTCGGATGGAGGGTGGTCGGTGCCGTCTCGGACTCGGAGTAGCAGCAAGCTGTCATCTCCGACGCTCACCTCGGCTGCACCAGCCTCGAATGTTGCGCAGACGCAGATGCATAAGACATCAGCGTTTTATTCGCCCCAGGATTCGTCTGCTCAGGGTTCGACGGATGTAACAAGGATTACGATGCCGTCTTTGTCGCAGATAAAGGTTCCATATTCAAGGTAGGATATTCGCCGCTCTTCCTTCCTGCTTTACTGAAAATAAAATAGCCCTGGAAGGCCGCCGCGAAGCTTTATGCTACCCTCTCAATCGTATCTGACGGTGCCCCGCCGTTTCACTCGGCCAAGGTCCGTTTCACCGTTTTGCGTGTTTGCAGAATGAGACCTAATATACCACCCACCAGCTCTGTCTCTATCACACCCAGCTCTATCTCCCCGCAGTCGGCCGGTATACCCCTATCTGGCATGTCCCCTGGTGGAGGCATGACGCCTGTGACACCCGACTTCGTGCGCGAAGCTCGGGCGTACCTTGCCATCACAAACGGACCAGAGACTCGAATGCGGATGCAGGACGGGGCAGAGCACTCGGAGGCGCCTTCGGCGCCGAGGACCCCCCCTCCACGGACCCAGACTCCTCCCATGCCACTGAGCTCTGGTCTTTCCTCCCCTTATGTTGGCGAAGACAGCTACGGCTATCTTAATGGCGGGCAGCGCCGCGAGGTTCACTTTGAGGAGAGACTCGTGGATGAACGGTGGGATGCGTCGCAGTCTTACTCTCAATCGTCTGGCGTACCGTCGCCGACGTCAGCGTTGAGGTCTCCCATTAATATCCAGTTGTCGAGGGTGAACGGAAAAACGAACGGTGCGTGCCTTGATGACCTCCATGCCCTGAAGGGCGCTGAAGCTAGGTCATTAATGATCTTTCAGGTTCAAGTAAGCTCCCCAGATGGACCCCTCCAAAGAACGGCTGGAAAGCTAGCAATGGGTGGACGTACGACTCCTACCGCGTCGACCACGTTGGGTCACCACGGCACGAAGTTGAGAACGAATCTCCAGCCCGGTCGAAATTCATCTGTAGGCTTTGCAGCCAGGACGCCGGTGACAAACTAACGGCGACCATGTGCGGTCACTTGTTCTGCAACCCGTAAGGAATACTTCGGCTCATCTTATGGTTTTGATGTATGACGCAAGGTTTGCAGATGTATCACCAACGAAATCAAAGAGCGCTCTCAGTGCCCCGTGTGCAAGTCGCCACAGTTGTTGTACTGTCTTTTCAAGATTCATACCGATTGACTCAACTTGTCATTGTAACATACCATTCAGCTGGGGTGTATGTACGAGGTCTGCGATGTAGCTCGTTATGCATCAGCCTGTACCACTGTCTTGATCATTGTCTTTTTTCTCTTCAATTTCTCGCACTCGACCACGCTGAATACCACGTAGATAAATTGTACCATGCAAATATCTACTAGCTATAGGTCTCGACCATTGTTTTATTCATAGTAGTTACCTCATCAAACTTCCGTTGTGCGAGCTTCTCGAAGTCGAGTTCAAGTTCAAGCCAACCGAGACAGAGGTTGCGGGGTTTGAATTAACGTGTTGCCCCTGCAGGCCTGAAGGCCTGACAGCTATCTTGACAGCTCTCGGGTAAACGCGTCGCGTAGGCCACTAGCAGCGATGTCATGTTTCTTGAACTCGAGCAATGGCTAGCATATCCACGTCCAACATACAAGCGATCTTACACGCACCTGAACCTCGACTAACGCAAAACTTGAAGAAGGTGTTTGCAAGGCTGGTTGACCCTCGCGAAGACCCCAAATTCGTCGAAAGCTATGCAGTAAGCCCGCCACTGAAAGCATTCGCTCCTCACGATACGTAGTAGTTGCTAACTGGATGTTGTGAGCTTAGCAATCAATAAGGAATGAATTCAGACGGTCCATTGAGGAACATCAGGATGCGCCTCACTTCTCCCCGTTCGTAAAAGCATGCATAAATGCAGGTATTGTCAAAACGATGCTGGCTGTGGCCCGGAAAGAGTGGACTGGTCCACGCGTGTCTGGTACCCGATACAGTGCTCAATCAAACGCGATGCAATGCCTCTTCGAGTTGATGCGGTCTGGAGATATAGTTGAAAGACGAGAGCTGCTGGATATCATGCTTCGGGAGGACATCGTCGGGCTGTGCCTTCAAGTGAGTGTCCTGCCTCGATCCCCAGCATGCAGTCCCTAAGCTATGGGCACATTTCTTGTTCGAGATCAGATGTTTGTGCATGAGCTAGGAATCATGCGGCAGGTGGCGGCTAGTACGATGCATATCCTTTCTTCCGATTCGTTCCTCGGAGAGTGCATCTCTCCTTCTACGGCTGCAGACATCATCGAAGCCGCCTGTCTTCTTACGCTCCGTACACGTAGCGATGCCATATCTGAGCTGGTGAACCCAGATACAGGAGAGACCCGAGTTCTCAGAGACGGTAAAAGTGTAGGATCCACAAAGCTCCCTGTGCGTCTCTTCTCTCAACTCATTTGGTCCCGTAGAGGCGCGTAGAGATCTTGAATAGGATTGGAAACCCTCCTCGTTTCTATGTCATGGATCTCGAGGAAGGTTTACGAACAGTTCATGGTGTTCTATGTACTTCACCTCCCCGACCACGCAAGTTCTATCTCGATATACTCAAGAGGAAACCAAGAGTGCTTGATCTACTCTTTGATTGCGCAATCCTTGGTCGACCACAGTGGCATCCAGAGACTCAAGTAGACTCGATGGCGTGTGCGATGCTATCTTTTCTGTTTGCGTGGCCCCCGCATACTGTGGCGGGGGTTGCCACTCCCACGGACAAAGCTTTCAAAACACAAGAACTGAGGGTTATGTCGCAGACGATGGCAATCCTGACATCGCGTCCAGATTGGGTTGAACAACTCGTAGAGATATGGATGCGGATACAAGAGGAAGATTTAAAACAGGTTCGAAGGTGTATCGTTCGTCATTATCACTAACACCACGTCCTAAACTGACCTATCTACATCAGACATTTCGATCATGTGGAGCGCGATTACGGGACGTTCCCCGAGCTTGAATTTGAAGGTGGTTTCGAGGCGATCCCCAAGTATCGTGGTGTGTCTCCCGCCTGGTCGCTCTCATACCTTCGCTCAACCCGACCTCAGGCGTCTCCAGAATAACCGTCCTACGGATAATAACGACTCTCACACATGTCGCGGAAACGTGCAGCATAACAAACACTCAGCTCGAGTCGTTCCTTTACATCGCTTATGTCGGCTGCCGCAAAGTCAAATCGACGCATAATAGTAGCATCGAGGAGCACAGGCACCTCCGCGCCGAAAACGACCAAGAGATGTTTAGAAAACCCGCCTGGACGGATACGTTGCATATAACGCCCAAGAGTCCAATAACGGTCGCCCCAGAGAACGTCCTCGGCCCTACCGCACTCATTCGCCTTCTCACTGTGCTTGCGCAGCGAAAAACACTCGACGGCATTCAACTGCTCCGGGAGCCGCCACTCGGCCTATCCCCCACGACGTCCCTCGAACACATCCAGCTAATCACGCACCCGGACGTCATCCGTCGGACGATCATAATCTCGCAGAAGCGGTTACGTGCGCGGATGGACGTGGGCCGCGATCGCGTAGCAGCGAAAAGCGTTGAAGGCGACTGGGATCTCGCCTGCGCGGCATTCACGAGCTCCGCAGAACTGGCAGCTGCATTGGTCGCATTGGATACGCATACGGGCGGGGTGTATAAGAAAGAGATCCGTGGTGCACGGAAACAGCTCGTCGTCGCGCTGGGGAACGCGTCGCAGATGGCGCTTAATCTCAAGCAGTACGCACGGGCACTTCACTATGGGTGGGGTGCGGTCAACGCGGCAGAGAACATCCCGGTGGAGGAGGGTTTGGATCCAGGGATCATGGAGAAGAATAAGCGGCGAGTTGACCATGCGAGCGCTGGTCTCCAGCCAAGTCTCCCGCAATAGCTTACAGGCCATGAAGATGATGGTGTCGACAGGGAAGCAATATTTACTGTATCTGCTAGCATACTATAAACTGGCCATCTACTGTACTGTAGGTACCTAGATCTAGGGCCCCTGGTGTGTTGATAATCAGCAGCTAGATTATAATTTTTGACGAAGTCAAGTCCTGACAGGGGCTAATTCACAATTTCTCGTCATTAGCGCGCGCCGGCTGCAATGGAACAGGACATGCTACTCTAATCAGTGAATGTCCGGGTCGTCTTACCGCTCCTCCAACATGAACTCCATCTCCAAGTTTCACCACCGTACACCACCGTCAATAACTGCAGACAACGCCGAGCAAACACTCAGGGCACCTGAGCCAGTGCTATCTGATAACCTCATCAAGGTGTTTGAGAGGCTGGTCGACCCGCATGAAGACCATATCTTCGTCCACAAGTATGTGGTAAGTACGAATCGAGCGCGACCACGAAACTTGTGTTTGGCTATCTTCCGGGTCGTCTTCCATTTTGCTCACGGCACGTGTTGCAGGATGCAATACGCTGTGCGTTCAGACAGAACATTGATGACCAAGTCACCTCTTTCCCTCCCTTCACCCACTCGTGCCTCAATGCGGGGCTTGTGAAGACGATGCTGGCAGTCCTGCGCCAAGAATGGCCGACAAGTAACACCCCGAAAGAAAGATACACCGCTCAATACCATGCGTCACAAATTCTCTCGTATGTGTTGGAGACTGGCAGCGCGTCAGAGCGGAAGAGGGAGATGGAAACGATGATGCGGACGGATGTCATGGAGATATGTTTCCGAGTGGGTCTTATTTCGAAGCTTTCTCAGAGAGCACCCCGTAAACAACTTCATAATCTTTCTGCAGGACCTGCAACACCCTCTATCCTCTCTGCGGCTAGTCGCCATCAATCTGATCAGTTCGCTTGCAACCGAAACCTGCCTAGCAGAGCAAGTATCCGCCTCGCTCGCTGCCGATATCATGGAAGCTGTCTGCAAGTACACCCTCCAAGGCCCAGACCACCTCACGAATCAACTGCTCGACCCCGCGACTGCGTGGCAAACCCCTGTATTTGCGGAACGAGGATACGTAAGACAGTCCTAGCTACCCGCACCTGAGGTCCAACTCGCCACCCTGCAGACATTCTTGGTACAACAGCCCGCAAAATGGGGTCCCCGGCTTTTTGCCACAGGCCGCGAAAGTGCGATATGGTCGGCGCAGAATATATTGTGCTCATCTCCCCCTCGATCGCGCCAGTTTGCGCTCGATATTCTCAAGAAGAGACCACAGGTGATCGATCTTCTCCTTGATGTAGCGATCATGGATAGGCCATTGTACTGTCCGGAGACCCAGGTAGACGTGACAGCATGCGAGGCACTGGCTCTGCTGTTTCAGTGGCCGCTTCATATTGTCCCAGGAGTCGTTACGCCCATGGACAAGACGTTCAAGACGGGAGAGTGGAAGGCCATATCGCAAGCACTGATTATTTTGACGTCACGACCAGCCTGGTCCGAGAAACTTATCGATGTATGGATGCGGATACAGGACGAGAATATGGAGAAGACACTGAGGTATGGTGCACTATGCTCGGCACCTCGTAATTGACCGACTCGAACTCAAAAATGATGCCCACAGTGATCTTGTCAACGCGCAGCGCGACTACTATGCGACTCAAGGTCCGCAGAACATATACCAATACCGCGGTACGTCTCATCTTGCGCTCAATCGCCCTCTCTGAGCCAAGCTTATAAACTCGCCATTTAGGCAAGAATAGGATCACCGTTTTGCGATTGATAACCACACTTACCCATGCTGCTGATGTCTGCGGAATCACCAACGCTCAGATCGAATCATTCCTTCACGTCGCCTACCAGGGTTGTCGCAAGGTGAAGCGCCCAGAGGAGTGCTTCTATCCACAAGAGTCCTACCTAGCCATTGAGAATAACGTCGACAACAATCGCTTTCCCGTCTGGACTGCCCTTCCCGGCGTGACCGTGACCGCCGAGACGAGCTCGATGGCACCGGAGAACATTATCGGCCCAACCGCACTCATCCGCCTGCTCGTTGTCCTCGCTCAGCGGAAAGCACTTGACGGCATCCAGACGCTACGCAAGCCACCAAATGGACTATCGCCGACGACCTCGCTCGTCCACGTCCAGCAGATCACCAACCCCAGCGTCATCCGCCGCCTCATCAAGATATCCCAGGCGCGCCTACACGCAAGGATGGACACGGGCCGAAACGACGTTGCAAGCAAGAAGACTGGCTGGGATTGGCACATGGCGTGCGCAGCGTTCACGACCGCGGCAGAGCTGGCAGCGGCTCTGATCGCACTGGACACGCACACAGGTGGGGTGTATGCGCGTCAGATTCGCGGGGCGCGCAAGCAGCTGGTGATTGCTCTTGGAAATGCGTCGCAGATGGCGCTGAACCTCGGACGGTACAATCAGGCACTTCACTTCGCGTGGGGTGCTGTTACCGCTGCGGAGAACATAGCACCGGAAGAGGGGTTGGATCCAGAGATCGTCGAGAAGAATAAGCGACGAGTAGATTACGCTAAGGATGGGCTTCAACGTGAGTCGTAGGATTGAAGAGTGACGCTCTAGATGAGCTCGGCGAGTACATACATGATGTACGCTTCCTATGTTACACATTCTTCCAAAGGCGTGGGTGTGCGAACCGGGACAAGGCTCTCCCACCCACCAAAGTCTGCTGACGGCCCCGGCATCTGACCCTGTCATCAACTCCAATTCCCTGTCGCCGACGCGGTCGCTGGTATGGAGCTATCTCGTTGTTCAGCAACCCTATTCACTGTTGGCCAGACAGAGAACTACGCACCGCGAACCTCGTCACAGCTAAGCCTACCTCCCTCACCTCACACAGCGGAGAAAACCTACTCCACGTAGCTTCTGCGTGCTAACAAGAGAGGGTACGTGCTGCGCGCCGGTCGAACACCTGCTAGCCAGTGGGGTTGTGAGTTAAGCCCTGAAATTTGACAGGAAACATGCGCACCTGGAAGTTGTGTAAAGACCCAGGCAAGTGTACTCGTGTACATCAATACACGGTCAAGATGAGCCCTTGTGTTTGTGTGACCGATAGATGCTTGCTAGCTAGGGAGCTGTGTAGGGACACCATATCGATGGTTGGCCGTCGTCCGCGAAGGCACGTCGGAGTCGCGCTGTGCCGTGTTGGTGTCGTGGGAGGCAAGGGAAAGTAAGCCGCGCCATCGCCAGATGCGACACTTCATATCTTCTGCTTGCTCAATATCAATGGAGGATACGCCCAAGTTCCTACAGTCCGTCAAACGCACCCCTGAACCCAAACGATCTGTGTTACTCCGTAATGCCTTCTCAAGACTAGTTGATGCCCGGGCGGACCCCATTTTCGTTAAAGACTTTGTCGTGAGTTTTGACTCCTGCGGTCGGGCCAACCTGAAGCCCACAACGCGTCCGATAGCTCACGAGCGTTCGCAGAATGCCATTTGGGATGAGTTTAACAATGATCTCCAAGAGCTAGAGCGTCGAAGACCACCTCCCATGTCTGCAGACAAGCTCGAAACCAGTTTCAGTCCATTCGCCCATGCATGTCTGAGCGCAGGTCTAGTCAAAGCAATGGTCTCCATCGCACGAAATGGGTGGTATGAAATGATCTGGACACAAACGAACACATTAGCCCATAACGATGCCCTGGATAGCCTCTCGGTGCTGATGCGAACCGGAAACGCAGCTGAACGTGGCGACCTACTGGATGAGATGCTGAAAGAGGGCATTGTGGAGGTGTGCCTACGAGTAAGTCTCCGGTTCATCCCCTTACAGAACACATTAGCTCTATTTGTTCTAGAACTTGCAGAACTATCGAGTGCATTGCGTGCATCAAGCGGCCATACACTGCCTGCATACACTCACGACCGAGTCTTTTTTGGGTAACAGAGTCTCACCTGCGACGGCGGCCACCATCATCGAAGCGGTATGCTCATATATACTCCGTAAGCTGGATCGCAGTGGGGATCAACCGGTCGTTTGGACGAGATGGAATGGAAAGAATGTAATGCGTCCTATCCTTTGTACGATTGATCCTCACTAATACTCTCCCGTAGTTACATGCAGATTTTGCAGAGATGTACATGGATTCTACGACAAAAGAGGAGGCCGTGTGGACTGTGCATGACCTCATTTGTACATCTCCCTATCAGCCACGCGCAGTTACCCTTGACATACTCAGGAAGAAACCTCAAATCTTTGACCTTCTTCTAGATTGCGCAATCCTGGACCGCCCCGAGTGCTTTCCGGAGAGCGGCGTTAACTCTATAACCTGCGAGATGCTAGCTTTGATATTCCACTGGCCTTTTCACGTCGTACCGGGTGTTGCTCAGACAATGGATAGCTCCTTCCAAGCGCAGGATTGGAAGGCTATGTGGCAAGCAATGTCGATTCTGACGTCGCGTCAGGACTGGGTTGACAAACTTGTCGAAGTATGGATGCACGTACTGGAAGAGGACGTGCAGAAGCTTTACAGGCAGGATAAATGTGTCATCCTTTCCGTGCCCAAACTGACGGTCCTTGACAGCGTGTTCTCGCAGCATGGTCTCCCTGGAAAGGATTTTGCTCCATACGGCCCATCAGCGAGAACTACACTGATTCCCGACTGTCGTGGTACGTTTTGCCCGTCCTGTCACGAGCGTGTCTCAGTTCATGTGTCGCATACAGGCATATGCAGGATATCTATGTTGAGACTGATCGCTACTTTGACCCACGCAGCAGAGACGTGTGGTATCACCAACGCACAGATAGAATCCTTTCTCCATATCGCCTACCACGCGTGTCGCAAAGTCAAGTCCCTTGACGACTGCACCGGCGAAGAGGATACCTTTACCACAATGGAACACCAGCGAGACATTTTTCGCGCCCCTATGTGGCGTTCAAACATGAAGGTCAACGTCGATATACCCTACGCAATTGCATCCGAGAGCATACTTGGGCCAACCGCCCTCCTCCGGCTGTACGTTGTTCTCGCGCGGAGAAGCGCCCTAACCAACATACAGACGCTACCCAAGGCGCCCGACGGTCTTTCCTCGTCGACATCACTCCGCCAAATCCAGCAAATCACCCATCCCGACGTCATCCGCAGAGTCATCAGAATCTCGCATCGGCGCCTTCGTGACATCTTGGACCGAGCGCGTGACCGCGCTGCCAGCAGCAGCGAGCTAGCGGACGCAGGTTGGAAATGGGCGTGTGCTGGGTTCACTAACGGCGCAGAGTTGGCGGCGGCATTGGTCGCACTGGACGTGCACACAGGCGGCGTGTATTCAGCTACGATTCGCGGGGCGCGGAAGCAACTAGTGATTGCTCTGGGGAACGCGTCGCAGATGGGGCTCAATCTCAAACAGTACAAGCGGGCACTTCACTTCGGACTAGGTGCAATCAATGCCGCGGAGAACATCCCACCAGGAGAGGGATTGGGTCTAGGTATCACGGAGAAAAACGAGCGAAGAGTAAAGTGCGCTAAGGCTGGGCTCGGGATCCAGTAGCTTTGCAACTTGGGCGTCGGGCGGCGACTTCTTGTAGAAGTGGGTTACATGACCCTGTTCTTGAGGGTGTTGCTGATATAGGACTCCAGAAACCGGTTTTGTGTACTACAAACCCTTGGGCGAAAGTTCCGCGTTGCCATGAGTCTAATGGCTGACACGCTGACACAGTATCGTTTCCATCTTCTTTCTCGCTGCTCTCAATCTCTTGTGTGATTGAGAAACTTTTTCTTGCGCTGTCTTCCTGCCGACTGGGTGGAGTGGCTAGATGCAGGCTTGACCCAGAGTGTTTCATGTTGACGTCACCAATAGGGGCTATACATATTGCTGGCCGTGATGGCGTTGTCCTTGTCCCGCATCTCTGTCTCACATTCTTGCCAACGCCAACCAACCCCTCGAAGCCCTTCGCATCATTCCCTTGCTTCGATCATGGTTTCGGTATCTCCGGCCGACATGGAGGAATTACTATATGCCCCTGAGCCCCACCGCTCGCAGAACCTGAGGGGGTTGTTTACGAGAATGGCTGACCCAAATGAAGATCCTGTCTTCGTCGTCAAATATGCGGTGAGTACTCTATCAACTCCGACTACCTGCTTCCAGTCACGCCGTGTAACCATAACTCACAAGTTTTGTTAGCTTGAAATCAACCAGGAGCTCAGACGTAGATTGCATGGGGCGTCGGCGGCTGGGTTCAGTACATTCGGCATTGCTTGCTTGAACGCGGGTATAGTGAGAGCGATGATAGCTCTTGCTAACAAGGAGTGGCCCGAATTGGATCCGCGCCTTGATCAGTGGGTATTCATCGCTCAATACAACGGGATCGAGGCTCTTTCTATACTGTTGAACGCTGGTGATATACCGCAGCGCCGAGGTTTGCTAGACTCAATGCTACAAGAGGGTGTCGTCGACTTATGTATGCGGGTAAGCGTTACATTTTCTCATTGTCAATTGAATGAGGTTGAAACGCGGCGCTGATTTTTAGTTAATTCGACATCGGCTATGCCTGATGCGGCGGTTGGGCATCAATACGCTGCAGTGCCTTGCAAGCGAGTCTATGTTAGGAGAGAAAGTCTCCCCATCGACGGCTGCCAACATTATTGAAGCCGTTTGTCTATATGCTCTTAACGGTCCGAGCGACTTTGTGTTTCAGCTCAACGACCCAGCGACGGAATGGCAGGCAAAATTATTTTTCATCGACGATAGGGTAAGAGTCACGCAGCAGTTTATGCGAAAGAGCTCAATTTTGTTGTAGACACCTATTTCTGAAGCCAAGCGGCACGCTCGTCGATATCACTCCATCACACAGGAAAGCGCCCTGTGGATTGCACATGGCCTGCTTTGTACATTCTCCGGTCATTCACGCCAGTTCTGCTCCGATATGATCAAGAGGAAGCCCCAGATCTTGGACCTCCTCCTTAACTGCGCGATCATCGAGCGGTCAGCAAGCCACCCAGAGAGCGATGCATCAGCGACGGCTTGTGAGGTCCTAGCCCTCCTCTTTCACCTGCCATGCTATGTGGTACCAGGGGTCGACATCTCGCCACCACGCGATAGGGAATACAAGGACCCGTCTTGGAAGGAGACGCTACGCGCGATGGCTATCTTAACGTCACGGCCAGATTGGCTTGAGAAACTTATCAAGGTATGGACACGCATACAAGAGGAAGATACACAGATATTTCAAAAGTATGAGTCACCAATCTGGAGTATTAGGTCTGCTAATAGATATCGATAGTGTTGTCGCGACGTCTGCACACGCGTATGCTGCTTTCGGTCAGAAGACTGAGTCCTACATGGTTTTCGAGAATCGCGGTACGCCTGTCTCTATGTTAATCTTTTTCTCTGCAACTGAACGAGGCATACACCTAGGGACCTCTCGAGTAGTCGTACTCCGTTTTATCGCTCTTCTTACCCACGCCGCGGACTTGTGCAGCATCGCAACGCCGCAAATCGAATCCCTGCTGGCCATCGCGTACCTCGGTTGTCGTAAAACTCAGCCATCCCAAGGCCTCTTCACCAGAGATGGTCCATCCATCGAAAATCACAAAGAGGTCTATCGCCTTCCGATGTGGAGTCTCGACACACCAAGACTCGCGGAAGCCTCCGTTACGGTCGCACCTGAGCACATCATGGGCCCAACAGCAATCATTCGCCTACTCGCGGTCCTGGCTCAACGGAAGGCGCTCAGCGCCATCCAGACTCTAACTGAGGCACCAAAGGAACTATCGCCATCGGCCTCGTTCAGCCAGATTCAGCAGATCACGCACCCCGACGTCATCCGTCGCATCATCGAAATTTCGCACAAGCGCCTACGGGTCCGGCTAGACCATGGTCGCGGGAGTGCCAAGGGAACGCACGCATGCGATCACCAGTATGCGCGCGAAGCGTTCGCGCAAGCCGCAGAGCTGGCAGCGGCACTAGTGGCGCTCGACACGCACACGGAGGGCGCGTATATGGCTGAGATTCGCGGGGCGCGGAAGCAGCTGGTGATTGCTCTGGGAAACGCGGCGCAGATGGCGCTAAATCTAGAGCAGTGGGGGAAGGCGATTCACTTTGCGTGGGGCGCATCCAATGTTTCTCAAAACATCCCGCCCGGGGAGGAACTGAGTCAGGATATTATCAAAAAGAACAAAAGGCGAATCGACCAAGCCAACACAGGACTTCGTGCCGAGGGAGTTCCCTTTGCATAGGCCTCAATTTCGACTAATCACCCTTGTTCGTCTGCTCTACGACTCTTGTACTACTCTCCCTGGCAACATGAACTGATCATTGCATCTTGATGAAAATAGGACGGGAAGCATGGTTATTGGAGACCCCATTGTGACATCGGTTCATGTCCTTCAACTTTCATTTGGGTTTGCATCACAGGTGCCACGAAGACTCATACATTTCACGGATGAAAAGGGTATGTGTTTGCTTTTGCTGAAAACCCAAACTCCAGTCGTGCATGTCCTGAATATTGAAAGTCGCTGCATGGGACAATGTATGCGAGTTGGCTGCAGGGCGAGTTCGCTGAGCGGGATTGCTGTTCGGGACTTCGTCAGTCATTAGGCAGGCAGTGCAGACCTGATGTAATATCACGTTTCCGAGTGCACCGGAAGCGACACGAAGGGATCGTCCCAATTTAGTCTCTAATCAAGGCCCGTGCTGCTTCGCCTGAAGTCGCACGCGATTCGTTAAAGGAACCGCGGCTCCCGAGCCATCTCGGGACTCGGCGAGCCCAACACGAACAATTGTATAACGTGCGATGGCGGAGGCTGTTTGTACATACCGTAAGCAGAAAAAACGCAGTGAGAAAATAACGAAGGAAGAACAGTTAACGAGCGAAAGATGAGGCAGAGTACTTGCCGAGGGAAGGGGGGTGGGTACTATCTTGAAGCTAACGTAACAACTGTCAGGGCCAGGGAGTCGGCGACCAATCGGTGGGACAACAACGTCGACGAAAATCTTACCTGGCAGGGCCACCAAGCCTGAGCGAGCGGCCCATTTCCTCATCCTACTGCGTCTCTAGTGCCCGACCGGGCAGTGCAGTATCTCAGATGGAGAGGTACAAGAACAATACTGTACCTTTTCGACCGTAGGCTCGTCCCCTGTCCACCGGGACCGGCGAGCCGAGCTTACAAGGGGTGGACTGTCCACCCCTGCAGGACCCATGCGAGCTTGAAATGGTGGACAGCCAGTAAATTGTCGAAAAAAGTCACGTAGATTGCGGGAAAAAATCCACAAGCGTTTGATTGTGTCCTAGTGGCCTAAGAGTCTATCGTACTTCATGTTCATAATCTTGCGACATTTACACCGCCTCAGTTTTTCTATATCCGGATAATAAATTCTACGGTGCGGGAAAATCTTACTGTGTGTCACTGGCTTTGGAAGGGTCAATGGTGCAATGCTCATGGACTGCATGGGCTGACGACAGAAGTCGCTGCAGATTCAACGTCTAGGCCCGGATGGTTACCATACAGAAGAAAGCGATTTAAACTCAATTGTGGCGGGGTTAATAGTTCAATGTTGAACGTTGAACATCGCGAGCTTGGCGTCCACCCAGGCTCCTACACAGCCGTCATTCCGAGTTTAGTGAGGCAATTGCTAGTGCAGAGGGACTTAGCGGAATCTGAGGTACATGACCCTTACGGATCCACCCGAACATTTTCACTGAGAGGACGAGAAGCTTAAGGTTCAAAACTTTGAATCGGCGATTAATAGCTACGGCTTGAGTTTCAATCGCTACTTGAAAGACTTGTCGCGGATTCTGCTGAGTCTACCGCGCCCTAGGATAAGCTACTCTCCTCTCAGTGACGGCTGCGTAGGAGCCTGGCGTCCACCCCTGCTCAGAATCCTCGAGCCTCATGGTGGACAGTCTGGATGGGGTAACACAATTCCCACGCCACCCGCAAGCCTACGGTCGAAAAGGGACAGTACTGTAATGGTATTTGTCCTCGTGCTGGGCGCGACACTGTGGGGTCGGTCACGCGCTAGTCCCGGGGGCCCTAGTCGGACTCTGGACCAGAGCCCAGACCAGCGAACTGAGACATGGCGGGACGCCCTCACGACGCGCGGGCCATCACTGCGCGCACCAGCAGCGCGTCGAGCACATTGACGCTCACTTCGAGTGAGCGTCGTTTGTAATGCTTGACGATCGTAGACGTGAGTTTCACATTGACAGTTGTGGGTGCATGTTTGTGGCATTCACTCTTTCTGAGCTGTCGTCTCCGAATCAACGCACGTGGCAACGAAACGCAACAATATTCTCCGCTTTTCAATTGTCAAATCATACTACGGGAATCATGAGGAAGCGGCAGGCCTCGGCCTGTGGCGGCGAGCTAGTGTCGGGTTCAGGTGGGGTCACTCCGTTGAATAAACCTGAGGGCTGCTGTTGCATGCGTCGGCTACCTGACAAGGAACATATGTACATAAGTTACCTTGTCTATACCGACGTGAAGTTACTTCAGCGTTCAACTTCACTTAATGACCAGTGCCCTTGTAGAAGACGGAATGGGGAAGGAAAGGTTCCGCAACCCGAATGACTCGCGCGGCCGTGGAAGCAAAGTTCTCTCTGTATCCAAGTCTGTATCAGTTGTTTTAGGATTGAATAAGCAGGGCTGATGGGGGTCGTTCTTGGAATTTTCGCACCGAACCCTGGAACTCCTCGAGGTTGCCTCATCAGCTCATGCACATGCGCAGACTCGCCACCCCCTCTTTCCTCACTCTTACTTCCAGACGGCCACCCTTGCGACTATCTATCTTCCGCCTCTAACGGCTCTCCGAGGTCTCGCGCGACACCTCTCAGCGTGGGACGATGTATGATGTAGGGGATAACTTTGATGAGTTATACGACCAGATGGTGGTGGACAAACAAAACTCGTACGTTTTCCATCTGTCTCACTGAAGCTGTTGCGACTACTAAATTGGAATATGTCGATCATCAAGACTTCTCACAATAGTACGCCGTACTTTGATTGTTCTCGGCTTCTAATGTTGCTGACTATGGCCTCTAGCGGGTTGGCTTTGTCGGCTTTACCATCTTGGTTTGGGATCACTTCATTACGTTTGGGGATGAGGTACAGGCTCAGCATCAGCACTGTCACCATACGCTCACTTCTTCTGCAATGTTCATAGATGGAGCTCATATGGAAGCAGCCCAAAACCTTCAGTGAGTCTTCGTTGCGCCTGTCGCCCGCACAACAGCGCTGACTAAAGCCAGTGTCGTCGCTCTTTCTCTTTGTCAGATGCACCTCCATGCTTTGATGATTCAGCGGCTTAACTCATGTTCCACCGTCTAGAACCGTTATATCATCCCGCTAGGCTTCATCGTGGACTTGTTTGGTGTGTCCGCCGCCTTTGCCTGACCGTCCTGGTCCGTGGACTGACTGACCTCACGCAGCATACATTTCCCCTCAATTCTCAACATCAGTACGTACTCAACACGTGTTGAAAGCTTGAGCTTTCCTAACAGAGATTTGACATAGGAGTCAGTCACGCGGTGGTTAACGTCTTAGTTTACCGACTGACACGTTAATCCACAAGTTGCAAACGCTTCGTGCGGTACCAAGCGGCCATGAATCAGATAGGCGTTCACGTTGCAGCGCTCATGATGCTCAGGAGGTTTGTCCTTTGCCCATCTGTAATCCACAATGATGAAACGAACACCGAACAGAGTGTTTGCCCTCTATACTCAGAAGATCCTCTCCGCTACGCTGGCTATCTTCTTTGTCATCTGGTGTGGCGTGGCGGCCTATGTCGTCATGTGCGGTGGACGTGAGTGCATTTAGCCATCGCTTAACTTATCCATAACCCATTTTTTGGATGTAGCCGTTCCTCATACACCTGCTGTGCACTGTAAGGATATCATGTTGTCGACTCGGTGTCATCGCTCCCACTAATTGAAGCATAGCATGCACGCTTATCTTCCAAGGGAAATTTTAGTGAGTGTTAGACCAAGCAAATGCTATCGCCGAGCCGCTTACCGTCGTTTGTCAACTGACAGTGTTCTGGCTACGTCAGCTACCTGGTTCGAGCTGGCATTTGAGACGATTGTGATTGGATTGATCGTTGCGCGTACACTTCCTTACCGCCCTTGTCGGAATGCCAACACCATTGCACGATGTTTGCTTGTTGATGGCTTAATTTACTATGCGTACGTATCACTGTTACTCAAAGTGTCTGCCTACTCATAATGACCTGCGCAGTGTAATTTGCGTGGTCAACGTCACTTCGATCGTCATGGTCTCTAGTTGTCCCCCTGGAATCAGGAACATGTTTGGACAGTGAGTTTCCTGACCAAAGTTAAACAAAGTAACCCATTTCTCACTCACCCAACCTTAGAATACAACTCACGTAAGTGCGGGCTCTGCCAATTGACTCATCCCGATTCATATTGTGTAACATTGTCTTCTTGAAAGGATGACAGTGACTATGATGTCCCGAATAACTCTCAGCCTACCCAAGACCCACAGACGTATTATGCGCGTCGATGTTCCGATTGCCTCGAGATGGCAAGATGCGTCGACGATCCTCCCACCTGTTGCGTTCAGCTGGCCCGGACATAGTCACTTGGGGTCCACGGAAGAACCAGAATCCGGCTCAGAGATGATGTCCATGTCAGAGCGCCATATTTAGCTCCAATAACGGACAGTGCCCTCGTATTGAACTTGAGGACTCACCTGTGTCCCAGCGATGGTCTTTACGCAAACCCTATTATTAGGCACTAGACTAATGACCAATAAGCTAATCGTAGTATAAGTCCAGCATTCATACTGATGACGATTCCACCATATTGCGCAATGTTTCACTAAAAGACGTACACAAACTATGCATCAAAGGGAAAGGAACGGAGGAGCGAGTGGTTGGCGAGCGGTGCCGCATTTGGCAAGAGCTTTGGAGTCTAACAACTCCAAATAACCCCTTGCTTCCACTGCTGCCGACCGTCCAGGATGTTACCCAAACCTCCGGAAGACGACTACGATAGCGCAGAAGATGGAGACTACGTCCCGCCCAAGGAGCCTGGTAAATCTCTCTCACTACTGCACTATACATTCCTAGGGTGACTGGGATTATTCATACATCCTCTGTCTTGCAGATTCGGACGATTCAGAGGATGGGGAGGCTCTGTTGGAGGAGCCGGTGAAGGAGGCGACGACAGAGGAATCTCTGGAGCAGAAGAAGTAAGAGTTCCTGCCTTTGGGATCATACATAGTCCATGCGACACGTTATCAGTAAAATTTCTCGCTCATATATGCTGAAACACGTTGGACTACAGGAAACGCGAGGCTTTGTGGGCGAGCTTCCAAGCCTCTGCTACTTCGTCGAACGGGGATGGAGGAAGCGCTCTGAGTCCCATTACGAAGGAGAAGAGGATGATAAAAGTGGAGAAGCGTTATCGATTTGCGGGGAAGGAGATTGTGTACGTGGCGCACTCTGGGGTGCGGACGTCTCGTGCTCAACTAACACCTTGCTCGCAGCGAGGTTGTTGAGGTAGCAGAAGACTCGCCGGATGCGAAAAAGTGGCCCCAGTGGAACGTACATGGCCAACCAGAGGATACTCAGGTTGAGAAGGCCCAGCCTGCGAGCGCTTCACTCGATTCAAAGCCGTCGAATCTACCCTCCACCAATACCCCACCAATACCACCAACATCTCTTTCCTCTCAGTCAACTCCTCCAGAACCGTCTACTGCAAGGGAAATCAACTCCGGTCTGGCGTCGACATCGGCGTCTGCCTCCGCACACTCCTCTCCACCTACCGCCACCACAGGTACACCAGCACCGAAGCGCCCTGGTCCACGCAAACCACGCACGTCCCTCCCTTCTCTCCCCTCGTCAGGAAACAAGGCGAAGAAGCTGACGACGCTCGACAAATCCGCGATGGACTGGCGTGCACACGTTTCTACCCAGCCGAGTACTGTGGCCGACGAACTCGTGCAGAATCAGCGCGGGGGCGGATACCTTGAAAAGGTCGAGTTTTTGGATAGGGTCGAGGAGAGGAAGGAAAGTGTACTGGAGGAAGGAAGAGGAAAGAGGAGAAAACTGGGAGGGTAGAATGAGCGAAGCAGCTTCGGCCTCTCGCCTTGACCAGATACTAGGTAAGGTTTCGAGCTGAGTTCGAAGGAGCGAGTTGTGTTCATGTGTCTGGCAGTGTACATTGTATTCCTTTGTCATGTTCTGCTCTTCTAGGTGATTTCACTAAGCGTCGAGCTTTGCAAATTACTATGCGCTACTTTGAATCTACTAGTTTCGCTCTCATCTTTCAGAGCTCTCCCTTGGCTCTGAGGGCCGCCTCAGCTCGGGTGCAAGCTATCGTATGGGGTTACCAGGAGACGCGGAGATCATCTAACTGACTCACCTTCTTGCTTCAACTTCGTCTGCTCGAGCTTGGGCATCTCCTTGATGCTCGAAACGCCGTCAATGAAAGTCTCCGCGTATCCATCGCTAGAATAGCGAAGAGAGCCGTCAGATGGTAGACGGTGCGACGACAAAGCAAACACTTACAGCATCTCAGCGGTTTGATCAATGTCCGAGCCGTTTGAAGGCCTGCCGCTGGCCTGAGTGACTTGCTCATACGCTTTCGCTGTTGCATAGGTTATTGCGGCTACGATGACTTCATGCGGAGGGTGGGGTAGGCTTCCGGATGTCACCTGGAACCGGGCATCATTAACATCGCAGAAGCTGGGGATCACGATGGACAAAGCGGAGTGGATGATAGACGCCTACCGCTGCGTGGGCCTTGGCTTCGGCGGATTGTGCGGTATATGCCATGATGTAGTGTGGTGATATTGAGCAGATGGTGTCTTGGGATCAAAGAATCGTGTGGTCCGGTGCTTGAATGCATTGCTCGACGTTTTTCATTGCTCACTGACTGTTCAAACGTTCGTGGAGGTTCAAGAAGGCATACCGGTGCTGGCATTCTTCTACGTCATCATTGTGACCGCAGAGGTGACGCAAGGGAGCTATGTACAAAGCATGGTCTTACATTGCAATGCGCAGTTGCTATTTTCCGAGCCACGATGCATGAGCACAAGTGAATCAGAATCACCGCGGTAATTATCAACGAATCACTAGCCCATAGCAGCCTTGTTAGTCAATATGGAGGTCAATGCGTCTATGTCCGCGATGAAGCGGTTGGAGAGCGGAAAATATAGGGGCTTATCTCCATAACGAGCGATCTTTTTGTTTCGGCTAACAGCCCAAACAACAGAACCAAACAGGACCACGCGGACGAGTACAACAGCACGAGGCGGACTCTTTTTGTGAACAATGGCGTTGATGAGCGCGCACTCGTCCTCGACAATAAACAATAACTTACCGTCTCTAGGTCGCACGAAAGACAAAAGGATGCTAAGCGAGCTCGGGTATGAGATGGCTTATAAGTTCTCCTGCGACGACGGCATTTTCCTCAGTCCAGCACTCGCTCTCGACGTAGACGTCCTCTCACTTTTCGTGATCCCATAGATCTCCTTGAGCCTGGTGCTCTTCCTGTCCTTATCCTCTTCAACTCTAGACTTGCTTCCCAGAATATACGACCCATAACGTTTCTTGCTCGCCAACTTAGCACTTCAATAGCTTATCGCCATGTACGCATTCCTGAAGACCGCTCTTATTCTTGCCTCCGTTTCATCCACCATTGCTGCTCCTGCCCCCAAACACGACCGTAATGGTGAGTCGCTTAACCCAAGCATACCCTGGATTCCGCTGACGGGTTCATATAGTGGCTCTTAATGTCCCAATGAAGCGTCAGGACTCTACCGCCTTCGGCTTCGGCTCGGGCTCCTCAACCTCTGACCAGAGCTCTTCCATCCCTACTGGGACCTCAGCCCCCTTCGGCGATTCTTCTTTCATCCCATCAGCCACCGGGACGTCTCCCTTCGGGGATTCTTCGTCGTCTGCTGCCCCCACTGGCACCTCCCCCTTCGGTGACTCTTCGTCTGCTGTCCCCACTGGCACATCGCCATTCGGTTCCTCTGCCAGCCCCTCCGGAACCTCACCATTCGGAGACTCCTCTTCCGCTGTTCCTACCGGCACGTCGCCGTTTGGTTCATCTGGTACGACCGTCCCCACCGGCTCATCTGCCGTCTCGGCCACTGGCTTCCCTACGGGAACTGGCTCGTTCACGCCTACGGGCTCGGTGTCGGGCTCCGCTGCCCCTACGTCGACCCCCGATCCTGACTGCGGAGATGAGGACACGGTGACTGTCACTGTCATGTCGACTGTCTACGTGACTGCACCAGCTGGCACCGGTTCTGCAGCCAGTCCCACCGCGACCGGGTCTGACCCCTTCGGATCCTCCGCCAGTCCTTCCGTGACTGCCTCCAGTGATCCCTTCGCCACCGGATCTACTCCTACCCCGAGCGCGACAAATCCCTTTGGCTCATCCTCAGACCCCTCCGCCACCGGCTCAGCCTCTTCTAACCCCTTCGGCGCCTCCTCCGGTAGTCTCACTCCCACCGGCAGCTTTGCCACGAACGTCTTCGGCGCTTCCCCCACAGACAGCAACGCTGCCAGCCCTACTACCGTGATGTTGAACGGCGCCACCGCCACCGCATCACTCGCGTCTGGCTCGGCCAACATCCCAGCCGACGGCTCCTCGTCCGCCGCGACCCCCACGGACAGTGACTCCGCCGCATCCCCCTCGGCGTCGAACTCGTTCGGCTTTGGTTTCTCCAACCGTCTCCGCAAGGCACGCCGTGGTACCTCATTCAACGACTACGTCTCGCGCCTTGGTGCCCGCATCGATAGCGACGACTACGACTCGACCAGCTTCGCCCTTGAGAACACGTTCTGGAAGGCACGCCGCAGCGCCTCGCCTATGGATTCCGTCGCGCAGGTTGATGCCCGCGCCAAGAGCGACGACTATGACTCGGCGAGCTATGCCCTTGAGAATACCTTCTGGATGGTTTGATTGGGTTGTTCGTGTATAGCGAGTGGCAATGCAGGACATTGGGACTGAGTGGACTTTATACCATAGTGTTCATGATGAGCTCTGGTTGTATAGCTCCGAACTATCTACTTTTGTATCGATAGCGATTATTTTCTGATCGAATACCCATTTCCGTCGGTCATGGTTTCCTTGCAATCATCCATCCAGACCTTGTGACAAAGCTTGCCCAAGGACGGCGCTAATCCTTGTTTGTGTCGACTCTCACCCATATCAAATGCGGTAAGAGGTGTACCGGATGCGTGCATGAGAAGCGAGCACACGAGGTGATACTGAATCATGATAAATGGCACGAAGGAGCCGCTTCCTTCCTGTTATCTGACTCCCATCGCCAACCCACCTCAGCTGTGTTCTCTTCCAGAAAGCTCTCGTTAGAGTCGTCTGGATCATGAATACATCCCCTGGTGAAGGCATTGGTTTCCATCATCCCATTTTCTGTTTATCTTGCCCCGAAATATTTGAGAGTGAACGAAGGTACAAACTGGTACACATTACCGCAGTTGGAAATGAATGACGCCCGCTAACTGGCTTTCTTGTTCGTCTAGCACGTTCGAACCCACCAGCTGCCAGTGATTTGCTGCAAGGACTGCGGAAAACGAGTAAAGAATGAACATGGTCTCGCCATGCACAGGAAGGCCAAACACGAGAGTCTGCCACCGGGTCGCAAGTCTGACGGCAAAGGCAAGGCCTCTGCTCAGACGCGCTCTGCTCGACGTCGTCCGGCCAACTTGGGGGCTAGGGATCAAAAGCGCGCAAGCGCTAGATACGAGGGCCCGAAGCTGCTTTGGCACTGCAAGTTATGTACCGGGAGCGTCATGTTCGAAAGCCACGGAGGGCTTAAGCGCGTGCGTCACACTGTCCCTGTGTTCATCTCAACGGCTCATAATCTTTGTTGACTCAGCACCGACATGTCCGTCATAAGTTAGGCTCCCAGTGCGACATATGTCGCAAAGTCGTGCGAGGGAACGGGGGCTTGATTCGGCACACTTGGGCGCGGCATGAGTGGCGCTCTGAATACCCTGAGCAACGCGAAGACAAGCTCGATAATGGTAGGATCATTTTCGCCGAAGACGAAACAGCAGAAGGGGTTTGTACATTCGACCCATCGTCCCGAGACCGGCTTTCGGCTACGAAAATTGTCCTCGGCAAAGTTATTTTTCCTCCGGCCCGCTATGAGCCGAAAGTTCAGTTCGAAAGACGCTCTCTCACGAGCTCATCCAAAACAAAAGGGAGTAAGGAGGTGCGCGACTGTGGGCTTACTACAACCTCTCCAGCTGTGAGCTAAAACAGCCTCTATCCTCCCTCTAGCACGCTAGGCCAGTGGAAAACAAATGCAGTATCTGTGGGTTCATGGAGCAAAAAACCGCACTAGCCGAGCATACACAGGCCGAACATGCTCGAAAGCTTGTCCACCCCTCGAAAAAGCTCTACGTCTGCAACAGGTGCCCTTGGAGTACACTGGCGCCCGACAATGTACCGTTAAGAGATGTGCGCATATTGACTGCAAAGGCTCCTTGACTCATCTGTACGTTTTCCAGCACAACGCAGCCGTATATGGAGTGGAAGTACAGCGCGATATTCGTGGCAAAATCAACTACAAACATCAGTCCTCTTCCCAGATTCTTCAGCAACTTTCCGACGGTGATGCGTGATGACCAGGATATGGTTCTTTGAACACTCCGAATATGCGAGGCCTTGGTGCCTTGAATCTGCCTCGAATCGACAAATGTGTCCGTTGTGCTTCCGAATCTACAAAACCTCTGTATATTATCATTGTTGTCCGATGTCGACGCGTCTTTCATAGCCACTGTACGAATATGTCCTACTGTATGACATTAGGCTGAATGTCAACAATTTTGAAGTGCTTCAAGCGCAAAACGGAACCGATCACACAGGAAGAACATCAGAGCCTCGAAGCACATTTGTACTATTCCAGCGAGACTACTACACACATTATTTAACAGTCCATTTGTTGATCCCTAGAAGGAATGCTAACAATGAAAGAACGTACGTTCTCCAGATAGGAGTAAGTCCATATCAATGCGCCAATATATAAAGAAAAAACGAAACAAAAGGTGTCGATGTTCTACTAATGAAAGTAAAGATGATAGACCGTCTTTTACGAACCGTTCTTCAGTGGAGGAGATAGCCGGGGTGGAAGAAGTTGATGGCGAACATGGCAAGGGTGACCATCAGAGCATCAAAGATAACTGTAACACGGAGACACAGAAGTCAGCAACGATACCAACACGTGGGCTATGCCAGACATACTGAAGTAAGACTGCGTCAAGATCACGGTGCCGTCCCAGCCATCGGCGAGCTCGATGGTACGGTACACGGCACTGATAAGGCAAAGTCAGGTACGAAGTGGCGATGCATGTATGTTTAAAACCAACCGTACGAGGAGACAGAACGTGCTGAATGCGCCGGCTTCGATCATGACCAGAGTGCGGGGGTGGTCAGAGAGCAAGAAGGGAACTTCCTCCAGCTTTTCCTCGTCAGTGGGCTGACGAATGGACGCGTCAACGTTGTACCGGTAGAACACTTCTGCGGTCAGGCCAATGAAGAGTATCATAAACACTACGTAGACGGGGCTGTGAGTCAATTTGGCGAGTGATAATAACATCGACACGTACCGAGCTGTATGATAATGCCACCCAGCATGATGTTGCCTCCCTTTAAAGCTGTCGGAATTAACAGCTACGGGCGCTTCAGGATTGGACTAACCTGGTTAGCACCAGAGAGCGTCGTCGCGTTCGCAGCAATCGTTCCGCCACCGGCTTGGATGAGGAAGGCGACGACGTCCTGGAGGGAAATGTAAGAAAATGCACTCTACATTCTGGCATCTCAGTGACACTTACCGTGGCCAGGAAAAGACGCAGGTCTGAAAGGAAGCGATGATTAGTGTCGGACATCATTTGCTAGGTATATTTCTCACAGTTGCGGGGACTCAGCCTGCTGTACCGGGGTCCGAGCTTCCTGATGATCCTTTCTAAAATAATGAAGTTGGCTGCCGTCAGGGGGATTGGAGCGACAATGGTGGTCACGATTCTACAGTGAAAGACCGGGACTTTAGTCGCTTGATTTGTGACAGGTGCTGAATACTCACTGAATAATGTACGGGTTTTGCTGGTGCGGTTGGAAGTGGGAGTAGAGACGAGCACCCCAGCCAATGATCTCGAAGACACCACATAAAACGGCTGTCGGTAGGAGGAACTTCATGCCATATCGGAAGGATTGCACGAGGTGGACAACTGGGACCGGGACGTCAGTCGGGGAATAACTAAGGGAGAGAGCAAATAACGAACGCGTAGTGATACCGAAAAGCAGAGCAAAGATCACGCCGGCGCTCTCCCAAGGGACGTAGCCGTAAGGACTGTGGACGGCTGCTGCTGTGGCGGTGACGTTGTCCCTCGCGGTGAGCATCGTCGAAATCTCGTCTGCAGAGAAAATGCGGTCAGCATTGGAATGGTTCGAGTGAGGATTTGAAGTCCTCACAGGAAGTCATCGTAGAAGCTTTTTAAAACAGCTGGTAAACTTGAAGGTAATAGACAGAGGGCCTGTTCCAGACAGACAAAGAACTTGAAGATGGAGGACTACGCAGTTCGTTCCTTGCCTTTATACTCTCAACCTTTGATAGCGACATTATGCGATGGGAACAGAGTAAACATGCGCAGCGCCCGCAGCTCTTTGCCGTCATACGGCGGGTTGAGATGTTGTGGTCGATCGTGCGGCCAACTGCGGGTTGGTCGTTGGCAAAGGTCAATAGTGGCTTGGGATGCGATGTCACCTCCAGTGTGTAGGACTCGCAGCAGGGCGAGAACAAGGCTGCATCAATCCCAGGCAAATACAGAAAGGCGGTGATACGCTGATACAAGCTACATTCAATGTCGTCTGGGACGGTAGAGGTTGTTGCAATCGTAGTGGCACGGCCTTGAGTTCATGCACAGCACGTTGCACAGCATTGCGCTTCGGGTTATTCACGTCTGCTCCCGACAGCAACGATGCCTTCGTACCTGTGGGCCATTGAGCGTTCTTCAGACCCGCAGTTGATCAATGGCTCTCGAGAAGATACTGCGGTCTCCAAAGGGCACTATGAACTTACTTGATGATCAAGTCGAGAATCCTAGATTTTGAATATTGGACCCTTGGCGTCCCATAGGCTGTGCTTCAACCAATCGGTCCATGAGTGGACTCTCCCAGTCTTGCTTGTAGTGATAAGAAGAAGACCCATAGCGCCAATACCAAGTTCTGGATCCGTTACATGGTTTCATGAATTGGGTATCTGAACGTCCTTGGTCATGCAAAGACAAATGATGTGGACGTAAAAAGTGCAAGTTTTCAAGCGACGTCATTGGTGTCGTGCTCGCGGAGCTTGAATTTGTGTCGCGTCGCGTTGCCTAATTTCCTGGCGACGCGTTGCAGACCCTGCATTCAGCCAACAACCAATACTTCACTCTCACTACTTGCACCATGGACGAGTTCGCTAAGCTCAACATGCGGCGGATGCTGCAAGCGCCTGAACCCCATCTTACTGAGAATCTCAAGAAAATCTTCGCGAGGCTAGTCGATCCGCTCGAAGACCCGGTCTTCCTGCAAACTTATACGGTATGTATACTTTAACCCAGTTCGTCCCCTCGATGCGAATGCTCAGCCCTAGTAGGGAGCGATCAAACACGAGTTCAGAAAGGATATACAGCCCGGTGGAGAACCTAAGGCCCGTTTTAATCAGTTCGCTCAGGCATGTCTGAAAGCTGGCATCGTGCCCACGATGGCAACCGTTGTACGACAAGACTGGACAGGAGAAAATGTTGCCAAGGAGAGATACATTGCACAATATCACGCGATGGATGGTTTATGTGATATGATGCGGACAGGAGACGTATCGGACCGGCGGAAACTTCTTGACAAGCTGTTGGAAGAAGACATTGTCGGGCTATGCTTACAGGTAAGCCAAGCTTTCTTCATCCTAGGTTGGATGTTGTGTCATGGTTAGCTCGTCTTTAGCTGGTGAAACATCCACTATGCCTCATGCGCCAGTTGGCCGTCAACACCCTGCGTGTGATAGCAGCGGAATCTTTTTTGGGAGAAAAAGTTTCCGGGAGCTTCGCGGCGGACATCATAGAGTCGGTTTGTTTGTACACCCTTTCAGGGCCTGACCATGTTATCGAGCAAATGCAAGACCCCGGTAGGACCTGGCAAAGCCAGATGATCATGGGAAGAGAGAACGTAAGCTCCTCCCAAGCTTACCCCAATCTAGACTGAAGCCTCTCTATTCGCAGATTCCCCCCAGTATATCAAGTAGATACTGTCCAAGGTGGTTTGCTATGGCTCAGGAGAGCGCTATGTGGACTGCACACGGCCTTTTGTGCACTTCCTCCCCCAGATCACGGGCTCATTGCCTCGAGATCCTCCAGGCCAAACCTCAGATTCTCGATTATCTCCTCGAGTGCGCGGCACTCGAAAGGAAACCGTGGTATCCTGAGACACAGGTAGACTCCATAGCCTGTGAGGTTTTGACGCAGCTGTTCCAGTGGCCGGTATACATGGTCCCTGGAGTTCCTACGGATCAACTGGCCGCCGTGCAGGAGAGGGAGGCCGCGTCTCAAGCATTGGCCATCTTGACGTCACGGCAAGACTGGGCCAAAAAGGTCATTGATATATGGATGCACTTACAAAACGAAGATATACAGAAAATTAAGGGGTAAGGATGGTCGCCATATGTCTCCGTCAAATGATGCTCACGTCTCGCGCAGTTATTTTGCCAGAGTTAATCTCGATTATGGTGCCTTCAATCCACCGGATGAGGAAGCGTTTCTTCAGGTGTTTGAATATCGCGGTACGCAGCGTGCTTAGTCCAACCGGATACACGACGTCTAAACGTTCGTGACTCACAGGCTTTTCACGTATTTCTACTCTACGCCTGATCGCGACTCTCACTCACGCAGCAGACTCATGTGGCATCGCAGATGCCCAGATTGAGTCCTTCCTCCACGTCGCTTATCGTGGCTCACGCAAGGTGCAACCCCTGAACCGAAGCCTGGGCCTCGAGGCGACCTTCACCGCCATTGAGAACGAGCAAGAAACCTTCCGCTCCCCAATGTGGACCGTCTTCACCGGAAAGAACTCGGAACATCCTCAATCTGTTGCACCTGAGAACATCTTGGGCCCTACCGCACTCATCCGCCTGTTTGTCGTCCTTGCGCAGCGAAATGTATTGACGGGCATCCAGGCACTGCAGAATACGCCTGTCGGCCTATCCCCTTCGACGTCTCTCGCTCAGATCAAGCAGATTACGCGACCGGACGTCATTCGCCAGATAATCAAGATGTCACACTCGCGCATACGTGCACGGCTGGACAAGGGTCGTGAGCGTCTCATGCTCCAGAGAGACGACTACGGTTACGCCTGTGCGGCGTACACGAGCGCTGCAGAGCTCGCGGCAGCACTTATCGCGCTCGATACTCATACAAGTGGGACGTACGCAACGGAGATCAGAGGGGCGCGGAAGCAGCTCGTGGTCGCCTTGAGCCATGCTTCGCAGATGGCCCTCAACCTCAAGCATTACGAACGGGCGCTTCACTTCGCGCAGGGTGGTATTAATGCAGCGGAGAATATTCCGTCGGAGGAAGGCTTGGACCCGGATTTCACCGTGAAGAACCGGCGACGAGTTAAGCAGGCGAACGATGGACTCCGGCATCGATCGTAGGTACGTTCATGTTTGGAGTCTCCTTGTCCCAACGATGATCTATGTATATTATCATGTAGTGAGGATTATCCGTCTCTATCGTACGCACAGACTGATGAGT
Organism: Coniophora puteana RWD-64-598 SS2; assembly: GCF_000271625.1. Lineage (NCBI taxonomy): Eukaryota > Fungi > Basidiomycota > Agaricomycetes > Boletales > Coniophoraceae > Coniophora > Coniophora puteana. The sequence goes on along the minus strand of NW_006913064.1, from coordinate 212,519 downwards.
GCTTTTGTCCCAGAATTACAGTGGATCATAAATGCGATGTACTGTATGATAAAGACAAACGAAGTTGGACTAACTATAGCTTTACATTGTGCCAACTGCTGCGGAGCGCAAACCAACGTCTGCATCAGTTCGCTTCTTTCCCTTATCCGGCGATAGCGGGGTGGCGTCCTAAAGGAACGCGTGTATTGCCGCCGTGGTTTGGAGTTCGCGTCCATCTTGATAACGCTACCCTACTTGCATGCACCATGGAGTACCGGACGTCCTGGCTCAACGTCCAAGAAACGTTACAGGCTCCTGAACCCCAGCTGTCCAAGAACCTTAGAGAGATCTTCAAGCGCTTGCCCGGTCCGGAAGAGGATATCGGATTCGTCGAAAGCTATGTAGTGAGCATTGCATAGTACTCACGCCATTACGACTGTCGATAGACGCTCATCTATAATGTCAGGTCTCTATATGTCGCAAACTCCAGGCGGAGGCTCCTAGTCCGCTAGCAAGAGAGGCCAAGACTAGCTTCGGTCCTTTTTCGCAGGCTTGCCTGACTGCAGGGATTGTCCAAACAATGATGGCTGTGGCTCGGATAGGCTTGTCCCTAGACTCGCAGGAGGAGGAATACATCTCTCACTGTTACGCGATGGACTCGCTTTGCTACCTACTGAAAAGCGGTGATGAATCTGAGAAGGAGAGTTTGGTGGAACAGCTATTGCCAGAGGGTTTTGTTGCTATCTGCCTGCGGGTGAGTTTCGCTGCAGGTCATTATCCGATGCTGAAACATTCACCTCGCTTTGTTCATTTTCTCATAGAACATGGGGCACGATCTATGTCTTTTGCGCCAAGTTGGTGTCGATAACTTGCGCACACTAGTGGAGGGCATTCGTCTAGAAGACAGGCCATCCTCTGCCGTTGTTGCAGGGATCATGGAGAGGGCTTGTCTATTTATTCTACGAAGCCCCAAAGATCCGCAATATTCTATCGCACAACTGCTTGGCCCTACCACGTCGTGGCAAATCCAGGTGTTCGCGGCTAGACAAAATGTGAGCTGACTTCCAAGCACGGCGCTGCATGCTAAATACGTTCCTGGCAGCTTCCGAAGTACGAGGCGAAGAAATCGTACCCTCGAACTCATGGTATAGGCGAGGTCAGCGCAATATTGATGGCACATTTACTCCTCTGCACATCCCCACACAGATCGCGGAAGTTTTGCCTCGAAATTCTCAAGCAAAGCCCACAAATAATAGATCTTCTGCTGGATTGCATGATTCTCGAACGAACGCCATGGCACCCTAGTAGTCAGGTCGACACGTTGGCGGGAGAAACATTGGTTCTGCTGTTTCAGTGGCCAAGCCATGTTGTTCCCGGCTTATCCAACCCGACATACAAATCATTTAAAGCGTCGGATTGGAAGGCCATGTTGCAGGCGGTCTCCATTTTCATGTCTCGTGAGGACTGGTCTGAGAGGCTTATCGAGGCATGGATGCGAATACAGGAAGAAGACATAAAGAAGTCTATGAGGCGCGTATAATTCCGAGTCATTCTTCCTTCCCGGTTTTAACAAACTGAGCTGTGTAGGTTCTTTTACACCGCGGGTACAGACTATGATCCAGTACACCCCCCAACAGCGGAAATGGTGGACGTACTCTTTGAAAACCGCGGTATGTTAAAACCTACTACTTCATGCTACCCTTTCACACGTATGCTATTGCTCTCCTATAGGAAAAGCCCGAATTACAGTCCTACGAGTTCTTACCACTCTCACACATGCAGCAGAGTCGTGTGGAATCACCAACGCGCAGATTGAGTCGTTTCTTCAAGTTGCCTACCACGCGAGCCGCAAATGCAAGTCCCCACCCGAGTGCTTAGATGCAGTGGACAAGGCACTCACCATGGAGAATATCGAAGAGATAACTCGAAATCCTCGGCTGGAAAACAACCCATTCAATATTATTGAACTTCCAATCACGATCTCCCCAGAAAATGTCCTCGGCCCTACCGCACTAATTCGTCTGCTTGCTGTTCTCGCGCAGCGGAAGGCATTGGCCGGGATACAAACTCTGCGCCATGCGCCGCCGGGCCTCTCTCCGTCCACTTCCCTCAGCCAGATACAAATGATTACCCACCCGGACGTCATTCGTCGGACAATCAAGATTACCCAGGAGCGCTTGAAGTACCGAATGCAGATGATCCAAGAGAATCTCACGCGGAAGAAGGGGACTTGGGCGTACCATATCGTGTGTGCAGCCTTCACGGGCTGCGCCGAGCTCGCAGCTGCGTTGATTTCGCTGGATACGCACACGGAAGGTACCTACACGACTGAGATTCGTGGGGCGAGAAGACAGCTGGTAATTGCGCTGGGAAACGCGTCTCAGATGTCACTAAACGTCAAACAGTATGAGCAGGCATTTCACTTCGCGTGGGGAGCTGTCAGCGCAGCGGAGAATATCCCAGAAGAAGAAGGGCTAGACAAGAAGCTTGTGGAGAAGAACCAACAGCGAATCAGCCAAGCGACATTTGGGCTCGAGCGCCTTCAACAGTCTCATTGAAAGTCAGCAGTCCGCGTCGTAAGATTGTACTTCTTAGCATCAACTTAGCATTGTAGATTATATTGAAATAGCTTTGTCGTCCCTTTATCTTTTGACCTATCTGAGAGCGATCATCCTTTCAATGTACAGTACCACAAAAACCTGTAATTGGGTGACCAGCATTGGTACCTCAGCTAATGTACCTTCAAGAAGTCGCGTACGACGCTTACTGTATACTCGATAGATACTACTCAAAACTTTATACGAGGGGAGAAACATTTGAGGCTTGAGGAGGGCGAAAACATCAACGCACTATCATCTTGTGCATTCAATGGCGAAGGTCAATATGACATCAGCGAGTTTTGCTAGTATGGTGGTGAGTCCAGAACTTGTTCATCCCGCCAGACTTACGATGTCTCGAATTCAGAGCCTAGTGATACAAAGTTACATTGATCAGGAGGTCAGATCAACTCATAAATCTACATTTTGAAAGAAGTGGAAGCGAATAACACATTATTATCATACGAAGTGAAGGCGGATCGAATCGAAGCCAAAAATTCCCCGGGCGGCGTACATTAGAGGGGCGCGGAAGCAGTTCGTGGTCGCCCCGGGCCATGCTGCGCAGATGGCCCTCAACCTCAAGCATTGCTAGCAGGCGCTTCATAATTTGCACAGGGCGGTGTTGATGCGGCAGCGGAGAACATTCCGTCGGAGGAAGGTCTAGATTCTGATCTCACGGTGAAGAACAGGGCCCAGGCAACGAGTTGAGCAGGCGAACGATATTATTAATGGACTTCTGCATCGATCGTAAATACAATCATGACTGACATCCAGCGGTCACCTCAGCCGTACTCAGTATCATACCGGAGTGAGTCACTGTTGATTATCTCCCACATAAACTGATGGATGCTCCTCTTCACCGTAGACGACGGAGTGCTGCAATTTGCGAGGTATTTACAAGAACATTCGCCTAATCTGAATCAAGCATGTATGCTGCCAAAAGTCGAAACGAGCGCAAATAGAAACCTGTTCGCCTTATCTGATGGCGTGAAAGAACGTGTTCCCTGTTGATCTCTGTTGACAATTCCATGCTGTCGTGGGGGAGACGGAGCTCATATCCAGCTTGATCCCGCAACCCCACTTACTCCCACCATGGTTATTACTATGGACAATGTCCTTGAAACGTTACGCGCTCCTGAGCCCCAACTGACAGAAAATCTGAGAGAGATCTTCGAAAGATTCCTCGATCCAAAAGAAGATCTGGACTTTATCGAGCATTATGTAGTAAGTGCTTCGATACACCCTTACTTCTAGCGATACCCAATAAGCTTCCGCCCATCCGCAATGTTAGATTTACATATGCCGCGCACTCAAAGAACTTGCACCAAACCCGATGGAAGCGGAGGTCAAAACTAGCTTCAGTCCATTCGCAGAGGCTTGCATGAGAGCAGGGCTGGTCGAAGCGATGATGAGTATTGCCCAAGCAGACTCACCTTTACCCGAGGATCAATATGTGGCCCAATGTTATGCAATGGATTCGCTTGGCTACCTACTAAAGAGTGGCGATCAGTCCGAGAAAGAGGAACTATTGGATAGGCTGGTGCGAGAGGGGTTTGTGGCGGTATGTCTAAGGGTGAGTCTATTCGCATTTACCTCTAGTCCTTCAAACAGTAGCCTCAAGCTGCTACTTACGTACAGAATATGCAACACGATCTATGTCTCCTACGACAAGTTGCCGTAGACAACCTATACAAACTTGTGGAAGAATCTCGGCTTGAGGACAAGCTATCGTCTTCAGAGGTTGCCGAAGTCATTGAGAGGGCTTGTATGTTCGTGCTAAAGGCCCCCAAGGAACCGCAATATTCTGTTGCGCAACTACTTAACCCCAATACATCATGGCAGATTTCGATCTTCGCGAATAGACAAAACGTAGTAGGACATATGATTGTCAATAATATATTTCACGTGCTAAGTATATATTTCGGCAGCTCCCCAAGTACGAGGCAAACAAATCGTACCCTCGAACGCATGGAATAGGCGAAGTCAATGCCATCTTGACAGCTCACAGTCTCCTCGCTACATCGCCACTCAGATCGCGGAAGTTCTGCCTCGACATCCTCAAGGATAAACCTCAGATTATTGATCTTCTACTGGATTGCATGATTATTGAGCGGCGGCCAGGGTTCCCTAACAGTCAGGTCGATACATTCGCAGGAGAAACGCTGGTTCTGCTGTTTCAGTGGCCAAGTCATGTTATTCCCGGCTTATCCGACCCGACATACAAGTCCTTTAAAGCATCGGATTGGAAGGCCATGTTGCAGGCGGTCTCCATTTTCATGTCTCGTGAGGACTGGTCTGAGAGGCTTATCGAGGTATGGATGCGACTACAGGAAGAAGACATAAAGAGATCTATGAAGTGCGTGTCGCGTATTATATCTGCCTATAATCAACTTGAACAGAAACTACTTAGGTACTTTTCCACGGCGAGCGAAAATTACGACCCAATATATCCTCCATCAGAAGAAAGAACCGAATTACTCTTTGAGAACCGCGGTATGTGGGACCCTTTTTCTTGCTCTTTTGTTACACTGTTATTGATCGCCAATAGGAAAGAGTCGAATCATAGTTTTACGATTGCTTACCACTCTCACGCATGCAGCAGAATCGTGCGGTATCACCAATGCGCAGATCGAATCGTTTCTCCATGTTGCATACCAGGCGAGCCGCAAATGCAAATCTCCGCCCGACTGTTTCACTCCAAAGGACAGGTCACTCACTATGGAAAATATCGAAGAGATCAACCGAAACCCCCAGCGGGAAGATGATCCACGAAACTACACTGAGCTTCCGTTGACGGTTGCACCCGAAAATATCCTTGGCCCAACCGCACTAATCCGTTTACTTGTAGTCCTGGCGCAGCGGAAGGCATTGGCCGGCATCCAAACTCTGCGCCACGCCCCACCTGGCCTCTCACCTTCTACCTCGCTCGGTCATATTCAGCAGATCACCCACCCTAGCGTCATCCGACGAGTGATCACAATCGCTCAGGAGCGTCTGAAGGATCGAATGCAGACGGGGCGAAAGTGGCTTGCGAAACAGAAGGGAGCTTGGCAGTATCTATGCGCGGGCACAGCCTTCGCGAGCAGCGCCGAGCTAGCGGCCGCCTTGGTTGCGCTGGATACGCACACGGAAGGTACCTACACGACTGAGATTCGTGGGGCGAGAAGACTGCTGGTAATCGCGCTGGGAAACGCGTCGCAGATGTCATTGAACGTCAGACAATATGAGCGGGCGCTTCACTTCGCGTGGGGTGCCGTCAGCGCAACGGAGAACATACCAGAGGAAGAAGCGCTAGATAAGAAGATTACGGAGAAGAACCAACAGCGAATTAGTCAGGCGACAGCTGGACTCGAGCGTCTGCATCAGCCCCAGTGACGGTTCTAAGGCTGTGGATTATGCTTCTAAGGATTGTAGATTATATCAAGAAGCTTGGTCTTCCGTTTATATTTTGGTATATCTGAAGGAGACAAGTCTCCGTTTGCAATGCCATAAAAGCTTGCGATTGGTTTTACCAGTATTGTTACGCCTTTGCAGCTTGTGCATTCGATGGCGGCGAAAAGTAAGGCATCAGCGACGTTTGCTAAAATGGCGGTGTGTTCAAAGATTGGTCATCCCTCCAGGTTGCCTACGATGTCTCGAATCGAGGTTCTAGTGATACAGCGTTGCATTAATCAAGAAGTCGAATGGACTCTCATAAATCTACATTTTGAAAGCGTTCAGAGCGAATGCCACATCATTATCATAGGGAGTGAAGGCTGATCAACTCAAAAAAACCAAGACGTTCCCAAAACCCGCCACCGACTAGTCCTGCTTGGGCTTGATGAGCCCGAAGAGCTTGCCGCGCTTCGCCTTAGCCTCGATGCGGGCCTTGACTGCCTCCTCCACCTCTTCGTCCGTGAACTGGGTGCCGAGCGAGTACCACATCACGGTGAGCATGCCCAGACAGGCTGTCAGGACACATCTATAATGGGGAGAATACAACATCATCAGATTATCCAGATCGCTACACGAAGGAAAGAACGAGTGGACGCACCCAAACATGGCGAGAATGCCCTTCTTGAGCCAGCCGAGCTCCTGCTCGTACGGCCCAAGGAACCATCCGGATAGGTCCGTCGTCGAGAAGTGGCCGGCGGCGTTGCCCTGGTAGGGTGTACCGAGCGTCTGGCACTGGTCGTACATGTACTGGGGTACGATGCCCTGAGCGCGCTCCTGCATCTGCTGCGGCGCCTCGATGATCTGTATTGCGAGACCGGTGGACAAGTGCCAGTCGATGTGACCTGGTCACGAAGCGGGTCAGGATCAGCGATATCTAGGTCTAGCGGAGAGGAAAGGCGGACAAGAAGAAGTACGTACAGTGGAAGAACCACACGCCTGGATTGTCGGCGACCACGCGGAGCGTGACGGAGCCTCCGGCGGGGATCATGATCGTGTCGCGGCGCATAGGGTTAGCTTGGCCCTCCTGCACGGGCGGGTTGAGGCTCAGGTCGCTAACGTTGTATTGTGTGGCGATGTTGATGACCTGGAAGGTATGGCCGTGCAAATGGCTGCGGGATGTTACACAGCGACTGAGCGTCGGCCCTCGAAAAGTCAAGCGGGAATACATACAATGGATGGTTTCCCGTATCACTGTTATGTACCAGGATGTCATACACATCAAGGTGGTGCACGACAAAGCTTGACGGGCCATACGCCGACTGGACGGTTGCATTGTCACCGAGGCTGAGTGCGGACATCACAGCGGGCACAAGCGGCGTGTTGTACGTGATGCCGTTGATCACCGCGTGGTTCGTTCCGTCGTTCATTGTGTCGAACTCAAACGTGAGGTTGAGCGTCTCCGAAGATGGCGGGAGCTGCGCGACGGTGTTGACTGGCGTGAGGAGCGTGTCGTTGAGGTAGTTGTAGCTGTCGACGAAGCCGAGGTCGGTTGGCGTGCTTGGCTCGTTTCCGTATGAGATGGATGAGGTGAGATCTAGGATTCTGATTGAGCCTTAGCAAGCCGGGAGAAGTGCGTGAGGCGTACTATAAACCAGATCGTCTGGGACCGTGTCCAGCATGGTCGTATCCATGTTGAAGTGAATGGCCCAGCTTCCTGAAGTGTCGTTGCGTGCCGTAACGAGCATCGAGTATCTCTGAGCAACCGACAACATGACCTGATCTGTCGGATACTCCTGGATGGACGTCTGCAACCCGTCCAATGAGTAAGATTATTAGAGATAATGGATAATGGGGGCTCACGCCGTCCGCCTCAATGAGTGTCATATTGTGTCCGTCGATCCAGAAGTAGAACCCGACGAATGCGCTCATGTTGATCACACGCAGACGATACGTCTTGCCAGCTTCGAATGGTAGAGTTGCGTTCTCGTTGAAACCGACACCTGCTGTCGGACCCGTTGGGTGGGTCCCCGAGATGGGCGGAAGGTAGGTCGTGTTCTGTGCGAAGTACATCAACGCTGAATCTGCGCGCCACGATAGCGATAGTAAGTTTCTGTCATCAAAACGATGGGATACGCTCAGTACTGACCAGGAATGGGCTCCGCGCCACCTGGGTTTGCGATATTGACGAACTGCGCAAGCAAGACGCTATGTTCCTGGTGATACCAGTCGCTGATGGCAATGGTGTACTCTTCGTCATATTGGTAGTGCTCTTGCGTAGGGTGCAGAACGAGTGGAGTACGAAGACCATCGACATATTGACCCTGTCAGATTCAATTTGTTAGAATGCGTGCCCCAGGTCGTAAACTCAAGTACGTCTTACAGTTGCGTGAGCATGCGCCCAGTAGGTGCCGGTTTGACCCGAGCTGTTGATAGGCACGACATAGTCAAATGTCTGCCCCGGAGGAATACCGCTACACGAATAAAAAGATCAGTGGAGTGAACACACGGCAAACCGGCAGACGACAGACCATTGTCCGACGCCAAGAGCACCATCAAACCACGACGTGGAGTTGAAATACTGCCCATGGTGGTGCACAGTAGTAGGAACGTCGAGGGAATTCAAGACGTGGAGAACCAGGGAGTCGGTCTCCTGTACGTTCAGGGGCGTCGGGCTACATTTCAGGAAATGTAAGCGAAAATTTCCCTCTCAACATGCTGAAACTTACGGCCAGGTGTTGTTGACGCCAATGACTCGACGGGGATACAGGCCATCTGGGTTGACATCTTCGACATAGGTGATGTTCCACCAAACATCTTGGACGCCCGCGATGACCGGGGATGCGAGAGCGAGGAAAAGCACAAATGGGTTGAGCCTAGCCATTGTCGTCCCAAAAACCGCGTCGGTGAGGATGACGCGCAGTACGTGGGTGGGGGAGAACCTAGGAGAAGGGGTGCGGATCCAGTGTTTGACGCTCAAGAAGGAGGCGGCTTAAAAGCATCTGGTAAGCCGGGAGAGTGGTGTTGCGAACCTCAGTTTCGGATTCGGAGACATTTTGGCGTGTTGGACCCAAGCGACCGACCCTTGCCATCAGCCGAGAAAAATTATCAGATAATGGACGATGACGGAATCTGAGATCCCCCTCAGGGCTCGCTTACCAAATGGAAGTAAATTGGATCAAACCGCCACGCAAACCTTCCAAGTCATGCGTCCTCTTATTAACCGCTCGCGCATTGAGTACGAGACCGAAGTTATGGGATGGTGGCGGAGGAGAATGTTCCATCGTCGCTGCTGATGCAAGGCAGACCTGTCCCAGAAGTAAGGAAGACTCATCTCCTCAGACTGGTAGCAAACCCACTACGGCAACATCCGGAACTGTGGTAAGACCAGCATCTTATCAGATTTGGTAGCACTCGCTTCCGAGATAATGGTTTGTCCCTTTTATGGCGTGTGACAACCCAACGAGGTTCGCTCCCGACACTTTTCCCTCCCATTCGGCCGGTATTCGGAGGTAAAAATTATCTGATTAGCGAAAGAATATGTTTTTTGTGCCATTTTGTTGGTCCACTCTTCCGGTTCACCTTCTCTCCTCACTTATAAGATCCCTCTCCCGTCGGCAAAATGAGCTCCCCCAGCGCCCTGCTCTGCCAGACGCCTCCTCTCCGCCGCCATGGGAGCACAGAACCTCTTCTCGGTCTCGATCTTCATCGTCGTCTTCCGTGAAACTCTCGAGGCCGCTGTCATCGTCTCTGTCCTCCTTGGTCTCGTTGAGCAAATCGTAAACGAGGAGCCAGACCGACTCGCTGGCCTCCGTGACGAACCCCAGCGCCCAGCCATTACCCATAATGTCACTGTAGGGGGCGACGATAACGACGAGTCAGCGTCACCGGAAAACTCGTCGTCCGTCCCGGCAGCCGAAGACGAGCTCATCTCGAAGAAGCGCCTCATTCGCAAGCTGCGCGTCCAGGTACGCTCTGACGCGTCTTTATCCCGTGTTCATGGCTGATTGTATGCATAGATTTTCTTTGGCACTATGGTTGGTCTCCTCGTCGCCATCGCCATCGGTGCCGCTTTCATCGCGGTGTGGTTTACCGAAGCTGCCGACCTGTGGACCAAGTCCGAGAACCTGTGGGAAGGTGAGGTCATATCCTTCTACCTGTTCTTCTTTTCCCTCTGACGTGCTTCTTTGACCCGAAGGTATCTTCGAGCTTATTGCTTCGCTCATGATCTTCGTTATGGGAATCACCATGCTAAAAATGGACCGCGCAAAGGCGAAATGGCGTGTCAAGCTGCAGCGCTCTTTCAGCGGCGAAAGTATGTTCTCGACAGCTCTCGCACGCGTCTTGGTTTCTGACTACTTGTGCAGATGTCGACGGTCGCACGAAGACTGGGAAATGGGTGCTCTTCATCTTGCCCATGATTACGGTCCTTCGTGAGGGTATCGAAGCTGTCGTTTTCGTCGGTGGTGTCTCCCTAGGACAACCGGCAACGTCCATCCCCATTGCCGCCATTGTTGGTCTCATCTGCGGTCTGATCTCTGGTTTCCTCATCTACCAGTTCGCTAGCCGTACCAGTAAGCTTATTTTCGCATGGACGCGTAAAACACCTCTTCTCAACGTCACACTTCAGCGTTGCGCATGTTCCTGATCATCATGACCAGCTTCATCCTCCTCATTGGAGCTGGTCTGTTCTCCAAGGCTGTCTGGTCCTTCCAGGAGAACGCTTTCAACACCCTGCTCGGCGCCGACGTTGACGACTCGGGCGGAAACGGCCCCGGCTCGTACGACGTCCGCGGTAACGTGTGGCACCTCGACTGCTGCAACCCCGAGACGTCCCAAGGGTACTCCATCTTCAACGCTATCCTTGGCTGGCAGAACTCTGCTACCCGTCAGTATTCTTTTCTCCTACACGTCTGATTGCTAGTGGCTAACGGGTGCTTTGCAGAGGGAAGCGTGCTTTCGTATGTCTTCTACTGGTTGGCCGTCATCGCGGCGCTCGTGCGTCTGAAGTTCATAGAGGGACGCACCAAGATCTTCTGGTTCGAGTCCGCGGCTGGCAAGCGCCGCCGCCGTGCAAACGAGGAGCGTGAGCGCGCCAGTTCTGAGTCGACTGACGAGAAGAGCCTCCCGAAGTAAACTGACTACGGCAGTCTCTTTACTTCTTTTCACGGTCTGCTTGCGAGAGCGGACTAGCGCTAATAGCTACTTAAAGTTGTACTCCGATCTTTGTTGCTGTTCTTCGTTGCCCTTGTATCGTAGTCTTATTGTTTTACAGTTACTTAAGAAAGAAATTTTTTTATGCCTATCTCCTGTGTCTCTGAGTGACCACAGCTCGTTCTTGCGCTAAATGCGCTTCCTTGAAACCCTAGCTTGTTCCCCGTCCGACTTCCAGTCGTTTCCTACAACATTGTACCCGGGGTTATGAAAAACTGACTAAGAAGCAAAGCGTAGAACGCTGACAAACTTACCATTAAATGCACGTCTTTCAAGTTCTCCTTTCCAAAGTACTCTCAAAGACTTCGCTAGATTCCTTGCCCGCAAATTTGCCGCGGGCGGGCCTTAGCTCCCTGCTTTCTGTCAAGGCCTGCTAACTCCGACCAAGCGTTGAATTTAGACTATCGGACTTGGCGAAGGTGATTTCCACATGCTCCATGCCCCATTACCTCGTGTCTGTGCGCCATTGCTTGGTCACCACAAAGCCGTTGTTCCTGTTCGGGTCCACGGAGCTCGGACACGGTTGGCAGCTAGAAGCTGGTCTCGGGTATGTATGCTTCCAAAGTCGTACGACTCGGTATGGTTCGAATTTGAGAGGTAAAACTCGGCCGAACGTGTAGCATCGTTGGACGGTGGTAGTTTCATATCAAGTCAGCCGCCTATTGACTCATTGTTTCGTCGAGTGAAATATTGTTGAATGACGAAGAGAAACTTTTCCTCACGATGAAGATTTGTTGTTCGGCCTATAACGTCTTTAACAATCTGAAGGTTAGTTGAGAAAGGCGTGCCTTGAATCGTGACCTTTTGTTACGTTTGCTCAACAAAGTATCACTAACAGGCATTTCTCGTTCATTGTACTTCTTCGCACCCTCGGCCAATGTCAAACGCTCTCGGGTCGTAGTTATTCGATGGCGCCTCCCGGGAGAAGCTTTCATCCACGCGAGCTCCAGGAACCTCCGCGGTGACGCTTACTTCGGAACGCCCATCAGAAGGGTGGACCGCACCGAGCAGATCATCGGGTTCGAGTTGTTGAGACATCGACCCGTTTGGAGTCGACGCTTCTCCGTTCCTGAGGGCCTTACAACAGCCGCTTGAACTATGGCATGTTTTCCGTTGTGCATATGACTATCTCACCTTCCCAAGAATTAAGTTTCGATCGTTGCCAATGTTTTGGAAGCCTATGTCGAGTCCTCGGTTTAATATTGGTGGGGATCAGTGGGCAATCCAGGAACGCAGTTGATAAAAAGGATTTATTAGATTCTAATCATAAATATGAGGTTTTTCTGCGGAAAACCTAGTGGCCTGTGGTGATCATGCTAAAATCGGATGTCAGGTAACGAGGACCGGCTGCCGCAGATAGACTCGAAGAGCTGAGGTTCGACATTGTCGGAGTGTGGTCTAGTTATCTGATAAAAATGATGTGGGTGATGGCTCCATTCATGTGCCAAGTCCCACAAGGCACCCCCAACGAGCCCAAGATCACGTCATGGAGAGTTATCAGATAGCGCGTGTATCATCCTGGGAGTGATTTTGCGGCCGAATGGAGCCTGGATCACCGTCGTCACAATGGGGGCCATGCGTTATCTGATAAAAATGATGCATGATGGCTCGGCGAAATGGCACCACATTGGTCAAATGGAGACTTGTTCGTAAGCGTCTGCACAAGATCGTCTCATGAAGTTTTTATCAGATAACACGCGATGCGTCGCTGTCACCGGCGTGTGAGCCTCATTACACATTTCGGAGAGTTTCGGAGCCACCCATGCACCCCCGAAGATCCATTCTTCCCGTGTTATCACCGGCTCGAGATGCGCTTGGTTCCGGAATCATCGTTGTCTTCGTTGCAGCGCGAGAATGTGAGCGCGGGTCGTTTCGAGGGCAGCTGTTGGGTCCCAGAGCTGTCAAGCTGAGCTTGAGGCAGAGCTGATGCCGAAAGTTCAAAGTGCGCCAAGTCAGCGGCTCCGACTGCAAGAAAGGGAATCCAGTTGCCACAGGTCTGTGCTGCGTTTGTATCGTTTTGCGTTTTTTTTTTCGCATGCCCGCCGCTCTTCCGAGTTTGATCGGTACGTCTTTCATTGCCATTCACTATGCTGCTAGTAATATGAAGTGTACTCTTGGAACGTTGAACAGCGAATAAGCAGATTGCTATTGGGTTCCCTTCGAAGGTTGAGTTACTGATACTTCAGGTGGCAGCTTGGCGTGTTCTCCGCATGTTCCAGCGGAACAGATGCTGCCGGTACGTCTACCACGTTTGGGGGCTCAACCCATACCGTAGCGTCGGGGTGTAGCGTTGTTACGATTATTTCGGATTTGTTGATGTTTTTCCAGGGGTACATATGACAAGCTAAGCAACGTACTTCAACGTTGGATTCAGGAACAGCTCCAGCGAGGAGGCGCCTTCTTCTGCATACGACATGTGCACAACACACGGGCATCCACTCCCTCGGTTGCGCGTCCCGATTTGGCGCTCCTCTCCGGGTTCTCTGGCAGTGCGCTGAATCTAGGTCTACAGCTGTCTACGGTATTCGCGCAGCACCTTTGCGTCCGAGGTAAGCACATGATATGCCGTCGGTAGCTTGCAAGGTTAAGACAAGGCCTTCGACGACCCAAGGTTGCCTCGCCATGTGCAGGCGGGGTCATTTATCTACTATGAAACAACGAGTAAGGAGCATGATACGCTCAAGGCAGCCGTGCAGTGGGGCGTGTAATATTAGAACTGGTGGCTTTCGAGTCACCGGATGTTCCTGGGATCTCCCTGCCAAGCTCGTAAACACGAAGGTGTGCTTCTTGCCTTTCTGATGATTAGCCTCTGGGTCCGGGGTGAGTCGATCTCCGTCGGCTACGCCAGCAGATGAAAGTAACAGACCTAGGTACATGACTATCAATCCTTCATATTCACGACCTACATCCTGTCGCGCATTGGATTGTGGCCGCATTGTCGTCATGCTAAAGCAAAACCACACGAACGCCTATATTTGTCAGATGAAACAACCTTCGTCGGCGATCAGGAGGTTCCTAGTGGAAGGGCGGGGAAGCCGTACCGGTAAGTCTAAAGTGTTTATCAGCGTTTATAAACATAGAACGCTCGTCTTGGAATGTTCTATCTAGGTCATGAGTCTTCGGCGTGATGTCACTGATTCGTCTTCTGCTTAACTTCAGAGCACACATATGGGTAGAGGAATGCGGGCTAGCAGAGAGTTGGAGGTTATGACGGTGGGGCCGGCGCCCGACGTGCTATTACCGCTACTTTAACACTTGGTAGTGCTATTGGACGAACAGAACATTCCAGATGCTCGAGAATACGAAGCCACGCGACGGATCCTATGTCGCATCCTACACCTTTCAGGACGGAGACTGTACCTTTTCGACCCTAAAACAGTGATCTAAAGGCCTACAGTACTGAATTACGGCGGCCTACGCGCCGCCTGCCTGGTGCCTCCGCTCCGATTGACAAGGACACTGTATGTCCTGGACTGGCGTATGTTCAGTTTGATTTAGCTAGTTCCTCGCAAATTGGCCTCACGCCTCACGAACCCTAGCAGGAAGAAAAGATCCTTTCGTTGCGCGCCCATAAGTATAGCATGCCGTAAGGGATCTCCCATGGTCTGTGGACATGATGTCGGTAACTCGCCTTAGACTCCATGCGGGGTATAGCTTCCTTTGTATAGTTTGTATGCCACCGTTGCTGGCTTAGATACTCGAGGACGCCCATTGGGCCCGAGATAGGGGTTCACCGGGTCGTCCCATCATCACATCAAACGTTACGAGAAGCAGAGTTTTCATAGGAGGTCGATAGCAAATTATATACGTTGTTGTACACAGAGATATACGCGAGATGACGACAGATCAGAAACATGATGATGTAGTTATGTATGTATGTGCGGAGGCATGATCGATCGACAGAGATGGTGATACAGTGATGAAGTTAACTTTGAAGCTCGTGGGTGATGTCGTGAGTGTGATCCAAGAAAGCGGCAGTGATTGGACAGCGAAGTGTACAGCGAATGAGAAAGAAGAATGAGCAAGCGTCAGAGAGAACGTCAAGTCTATGGGGTAGTAATGTTCAGTTCTCCGTCGTGCCGATCAAATGGCGAGGTCGATCGGAAAGAGGCAATACAGGAGAACCGCATGCTTGCACACAGGACATGCCGAGTGCGCAATGACCTCCTCCGTGATGCACCTGCAGAGTAGAGCAGATCAGAACAAAGTCAGCAAGCGCTCAATCTGTCTTACAAGTGCGCGATCTTCACTCACTGCTTGCAGAACAAGTGCCCGCACATAGTCGCGGTAACCTCTTCGCAGGGGTCACGTCCGCACATCCGACAGTGCACGCTGAGTCTGGAGCCAGCAGCTGGCGGTGCGGTCTCGGCCACAGACACAGACTCGGACTCGCATGCGCACTGGGAGACGGAGCATTCCTCCGTGCGGTCATCCACCACGCCGGGCGGCCGCATGAGGGGCCGGTCGAAAGCGAGGTGAGACGGCGGCATGTCGATGCTCGACGCGACGGGCGAGAGCAGGAGCGGCGTCGAGGACTCGGAGCGCGGACCCTCGGGGCCGCTTGAAGCGACGAGGTAGGGCCGGTTCTCGCGCGCGAAGAGCGGAAGCGACTCGGCTGTGATGAGCACAACGGAGGATGACGAGAACGGGGACGACGGGGAGCTGACATGTCATATGTGCGCCGAGCGACGGGTATGGGAAGAGCAAAGAAACAATGTGGTCAGTTAGACAACCATGAGGTGAGCGCCCGTTGCTCAACGGGGTTCCAAGTAACCCCGCATGCGAAAGGTGCAGTAGCGATTGGGGACGTACCTCGACCGCGAGAGGATGTCGAATGAGCTTGTCGAGCAGGGCGAGTCCGGAGCGGGCGAAGCGGACATCCAGCGGGGCGGCGGGACCGGGCCCGGATCCAGGCCGGGCCTCAGGGGGTTTGCGCCTGAAACCGCGTTCCCATCTACAACTGCAAGCGCCGACACCGATTCATCTTGCCCGTCCGGGGAGTGAGGTCGGACGCCACCGCCACCATCTGCAGCTGCATCTGGGGACTCCGAACGGGTGTCGCCGTCGCCACCGAGATTAATGAGGTCCCGGACGCTGCCGCACTCGGACGGAGTGGGCGAGGACAGCTGATCTGCGTCCTCGTCACATCCTTGAGGGGCGACGGAGGCACTGACACCGACGCTATCAGGGGTGCTGCTACGAAGGCTGGCAAATGATATGTGAGCGTTTGGTCAAGTACTAAGGCGAATTGCAAACATGCGAACCTGGATGTTTCTTCGTGCTGCTGTGGCACTGGAGAGTTTGAGCGCGAGCGCCCGTGGTTCTGAACGTCGGCATCGGCTTCAGTGAGGATGGACAAGTGCGGATTGTCTCCGACGGTGCATCGGTTGGAGGCAACCGTAGACGCTCTCGTCATGGAGTGCACGGAGTGATCCAAATAGTCGCAAATGGCGCTCTGTACGTACATCCCTCAGCTAGGGCGGGCGAATGACTGGGAGGGCTTGACATACCTCGGAATCTGATTCGGTGGACTGGTCATCAACATCGACGAATGTAACCCTAGCTCCTCGCTGTGGCAACATTCGACATCAGAAACGTCTATGCGGAACAAGGTAAGACTCACCACCATTTCATGCCGAAGTTTCTCGGCGTCCTCTTCAGCATCGGTACCATAGTCGCTCATCAACCTCATGCTCCGAGCAGACGGTTCCAACGTGGACAGTCCCATAACGCTCAAATCTTCCTCTGGCTCGAGTATCGTTCCCTCAGTCTCAGAACCCTCAGCGTCGCCCTCAGAACCACCAAGGACCTGAAGATAAGCGGGTGGTTGCGTTCGCTTGCAAACGGTGCAGTTGCAGAGCACTTCAGCCCCGCCCTCGCACGCAGGGCAACGAATGGGAAGCTCCCTTCCTCCTTCTTCGACCTCCGGTTCATCGACGTGCGAAGGGTCATCTGGTGACCTCGGTGGTGGTGTTTCATCTCCGGAGGAGGCACTGCGCGGATAGAGGGTTAAGAGGAGCCGTACATTGAGGAGACTGGGTGACGTACGAGTCCGAACTGAGAACAGGTAGGCTTTCCGCCTGCGCTGTAGATTCATCGGCCTTATGTGAATACCCATACGAGTCAGCCAGCCCGGTGGCATGGAACGATAAGAGTGCAGTGGGTCGGGACCGACTCGAGTAACCCAAATGAACATCCCGCTGATGCTGGGCGCGTGCCTCGATAGATGTAAACTGTTGGGCACATTCGTGGCATTTGACGGTGTGCTTGGCGTCTTGGTGCTGAAGTTGAGCTTGACACGAATTGAATGTCTTGTCGCAGAACGCACAAAAGTACGTCAAGTGCTCGTCCTCGGTGTGCTGATCGCGCCCATCCGCGGTCGTGAATGCGAGCTCGCAATAGTCGCAGTCATAGACGTAATGCTTGTCGCTGGCGTGTCGGTCCCTTCCTCCAGGAGTCCAGAATACTGTGTCGCAGTGGACGCATGAGAAGGTCCGGTGCTTGTCGGAGGCGTGTTGGTCCCTTGCTTCAGCAGTCCAGAATACCTTATCACACCGGACACATTCGAAGGTCGGGTGTGTGTCGACGGTGTGTTGATCCCTTGCTTCAGCAGTCCGAAATACTTTATCACAATGGATACATTCGAAGGTCGGGTGTGTGTCGGTGGCATGCTGATCCCTCGCTTCAGGAGTCCGGAAGGCTCTGCCGCAGCGGGCGCATTCGAAGGAGGGGTGCTTGTCGTAGGCGTGCTGATCCCTGGCTTCGACTGTCCAGAATACGCTGTTGCACTGGGGGAATTCAACGGTAGGGTGCTTATGGTTAATGTGCTGGGAGCGTGCCTCGGGAGTCATGAACCGTTTGTTGCAATAGTCGCATTCGTATGTCGCAGAGTGACTCGCGCGTACGTGTTGGTCTCGCGCATGCCGGTCTATGAAGGCACGCCCCGGGCAAGAGTTGCACTTATAGGGCATCGTTCGATATATGGTCTCGACGTAGGATGAGCATACGTGGAAAGAACGTAGGGGTGGTTCACTACTGAAGAGACGTACCTCTCTAGTCCAGAACCCCCTGAAGTCGCTCCTCACTTGTTGGATCTTCTGGGGTATAGGGTTTGTTCTCGCGAGTTCCTTATGATGTAATGTTGATGGATATGTGTACGTTAGAGTCTATAGAGCCGTTCGGAAGATAGCAAGGGCCCAAGGGAGGCCCAGTACAGCCAGTGCTCGTAGGAGTTCAACTTGGGGAAGTGTTGCGGCCCAAATGGTCATTCCGGATTCCGACGTTCCGAACTGGCTCCGTCATGCCATCGCCCGAGTCGCGATGCTGTCACCGCTGTTCGCCAACGCCAGCCATGGCATCCACCCAGACAAGTCTGTTCAACCGTATGCAACACCGTTGGAATGCGCATTACCCTATCCATTTCGCTTCTTTGCTTCTCCCATGGCTATCCGATGACGCGATGACCTAGGCATGCCATCGCCTATTCCTAGGCCTGCGGGTTAGCAGTTGCTTATCTTCATGAGAACTCCAGCAAACGCGGCGTCTTTGCTGTTTCACATTGCAATCTGACAGACGGAGTGATAAAGTCGAGGAAGCCGCGCGATTCCATGCCAATCTCGAAGCCGGTAAACTTCTTGAGCTTCTTCATGGCTCTGTTCTTCACGATGTCACCCCGACTGCATTCCTTTGTAGCTCTGGCCATGGTTTGGCGTCCAAATTGCCTTGGCTGATTTCAGAAGCTTAGAGAGTGGAATACTCGCCCGCCCTTCAGCATCATATAAAAGGCTGCATGCTCTCCTCATTGTCCTCCAGCAACATCTCTCCCCTCTAGTCACACTTTACTACCACACACTCCTTTTAATTTCAACAATGGTCTCTCTCTCGCAAGCCTTCTACATCACTCTCCTCGCCGTTGCCGCCTATGCGCGTCCCACCGTTAGTCTGCCCCTTGTTGCTCATCTTTCGTCCGTCACTCACCTCGTCTACGTTCTAGGAGAACGATCGCACCGCCTACGCCGCGAGTGTCGCCACCAGCGCCGCCGCGAGTGGTAACACGAACGGATGCGTGATTGGCAACCGGCTCTACCAAGATAGCCAACAGGCCCTCAGCGCTCTCCAGAACGGCAACCTCCAGCCTCCTCGTGGCCTCTCGCGCGGTACCTTCGCCGGTCTGCTCCAATATTGCCAGGCCACTCAGGCTATGGCGACGCAGGGGTCGGCGTACTGCGTGACCCCCGTCTACACCAACCAAGGCGTCATCACTCGTCGCAGTGGCAACGTTGGCAAGTGTAAGTGTCCGTGTAGCTTTGCAGTTCGCGAGTTGACCTTCTTGCTAGTCGACGCTGAGCATGCTGACTTTGACCGTGCGCATAAACTCGCCGAGGAGCACGTTAAGTACAAGTCCTTCAACAAGGTCAACGCCGACGACTCCGAGAACGACATCAAGGCTGAGGAGGACTTCGTTAACAAGGACTTCGCCGAGAAGGACGCCTTCCGCAAGAACGGTGGCCAGTACGGGCACGAAGACTTCGGTCACGGAGGTCAAGAGGGCGGCTTCCAGGGCGGCGGTAACTACAAGCGCAGTGAAGGCGGTGTCAAAAAATGTACGTCTCGTCCTCTCTCGCCTCTTCCTTCAGCTCATAGACCAAAACATTGCAGTCGATGCTGAACACAAGGACTTCAACCTCAAACACAAGTCCGAGACCGAGCACGTGAAGCACAAGTCCTTGAACAACCTCAAGGCCGACGACTTCGAGAAGGATCGCAAGTTCGAGGAAGATTTCGTCAACAAGGACTTCGCTGAGAAGGATGCTTTCCGCAAGGAGCGTGGTGGTCGCCAGGGACACAACGACTTTGGCCACGGCGGCGAGAACTACGGCGGCGAGCGCGGCCAAGACTTCGGTCACGGTGGCAACTACAAGCGCAACGACGGCGGTGTCAAGAAGCGTGAGTGTTAATTAACCTTCTCTGTGCTTAATCTTTCATTAACGACATTTGTTTTGGTAGTCGACGTCGAGCACAAAGACTTCGACCGCAAACACCAGTCCGCGAAGGAGCACGAGCACCACAAGTCCCTGAACAAGATCGAGGTACACGACGATGAGAAGGACCGCAAGTCCGAGGAAGACTTCGTCAACAAGGACTTCGCTGAGAAGGACGCTTTCCGCAAGAACGGTGGCCACAACGGTCGCAAGCACTTCGGCGGCAAGCACTTCGGTGGCGAACATGGCCAAAGCTTCGGCCACGGGGGCGAGAACTCCCAGGGGTTCTCCCACGGAGGAAAGCACTCCGAGGGCGTCCACCAGGGAGGCGAGTACTCCAAGGATTTTGGCTACGGTGGCGAGCGCGGCGGTAAGCACTTCGGCGGCGAGCATGGCCAGAGCTTCGGCCACGGGGGCGAGAACTCCCAGGGGTTCTCCCACGGAGGAAAGCACGCTGAGGGCTTCCACCAGGGAGGCGAGTACTCCCAGGGCTTCGCTCACGGAGGAAAGCACTCCGGAGGCGAACACGGTCACGGCTCTGGTCGCGTTGGCAAGGGTACGTTCTTTTCTACCGCCATGCGTTTGATCGGAGCTAACCCCTCTTTCATATGCTACAGTCGACACTGAGCGCGCAGACTTCAACCGTGGGCACAAGTCTGAGTACGAACATGAGTACAAAAAGGCCTTCGACAAGGTGAACGCGTTCGACAAGGGCAAAGAGCGCAAGTTCGAGGAGGACTTTTCGAGCAAGGAATTCGCCGAGAAGGACACCGTCCACCGTGGCGGCCACTACAAGCGTAGCGAAGGTGGCGTCCAAAAATGTGAGTGCAAGTTCGTTCCTGCGTCACTGTTTTAATCAATATTTTCCTCTCAGTCGATGCTGAGCGCAAGGACTTCGATCGCAAGCACAAGTTTGAGTCCAAGCACAGCCACCACAAGTCCCTGAACGCGATCCACGCTGACGACTTCGAGAACGACCGTAAGTTCGAGGAGGACTTCGTCAACAAGGACTTCGCCAACAAGGACGCCTTCCGCAAGAACGGTGGCCAGTACGGGCACGAAGACTTCGGTCACGGAGGTCAAGAGGGCGGCTTCCAGCGCGGCGGTAACTACAAGCGCAGCGAAGGTGGCGTCCAGAAGTGTGAGTCTCACTCTGCCTACTTGTTATCCATCTGTCGCTCATCTTATCTGCAGTCGACGCTGAGCGCAAGGACTTCGACCGCAAGCACAAGTTCGAGTCCAAGCACAGCCACCACAAGTCCCTGAACGCGATCCACGCTGACGACTTCGAGAACGACCGTAAGTTCGAGGAGGACTTCGTCGACAAGGACTTCGCCGAGAAGGACGCTGTCAACCGTGGTGGGTACTACAAGCGTAGCGAAGGTGGTGTCAAAAAGTGTACGTTTTGTCTTCTATCTCTTCGTTCTTCTTCTTCAACTAACAGGATTAACCTTGCAGTCGATGCTGAGCGCAAGGAATTCGATCTCAAGCACAAGTTCGAGGCTGAGCACGAGAAGCACAGGTCTCTGAACAAGGTCGAGGCCGATGACTTTGAGAAGGACCGCAAGTTCGAGGACGACTTCGTCAACAAGGACTTCGCCGAGAAGGACGCCTTCCACCGGGATGAGAAGAAGGGTGGCAGGAACGGCTGGTTCGGCTGGGGCAACTAGACGATGTCGGGTGCATACCCGGCTGAAGACTAGGAGAGCTTTTGTTGATAGCGTTTGAGTTGTACCATTTTGCCTTCTATCTATTCGAATTTCCACTCGTTTTCTCTCATTTGAAATGGCCCTGGCAAGCATGAGCATTCGTTTGATTGAGGTTCAGTTTTATTGAGTTACTTTCTCAACAACGCCCCAAAATTGACTTGGTGACGGCACACCGGCCCTAACGTGATATCCGAAAACTTGCTCACTAAACATTATACTCTCTGCCTTCATCGCACCCGGGCCCTCCATTGGATTCCGAGAATCGAGACCAGATATCCATGCCGTCTTCTGCTTTCTCTCAGTAACTTCGGATCGGTATGTCTTCCTTAGGGGACCTTTGAACATTCGAATCCTTGCCGAAAACAAATAGACACTGGCAAAAACTGATTTCATTCACGGGCGAGGGCGGGAAACGTGAGAAGTGTCATGGCTGGCGCGAATTTTCAGACCAGGGCGCCGCGCTTACGCTCATGTACTATTCCATCGACAGCTGACCTCAGAGGGGATCTTTCGACATGTGCGTGACAACGTCAGCATCTAATCCACTTGTTCGAGCTACTAGCTCATGCTTTCAACCGAATCAGCGCTCGGTTATGAGTCTACCGACTTTTTGGAACGTCGATCACAACCATTGGAATACCAGAACTTCCAGCGTGGCTTTGGAATCCTCCGAATCTCCTCTTCGGGTCACCACTTTGAACCTTGCACCCTCTCTTCCCTTCCCTCCACCTTTCTCGTCTCTGTTGAGCTCACCACCGTTGGATTTCCCCCACCTCACATCGCTATAGCACACGCTGAACATCTTCTCTGCACCATACTACCTCAATGCGTCCTCTGGCGCCGTCCTATTACCCACATCATCGTCCTCTTTGCGCTCTGACGTTGGGTCTCTCACTCGTCGCGGTCGTGTCGGCACGATTGCAGCGGCACCGCGGTGGGCATTTGGGCTCTCCAAGCCCTCCGCACGGTTCGCATTTTAGCTCGCGTTCCGCTTCGGGGCCCGAGCCAATATGTCTCTTTTGCAACGAGCGGACTCCCAATGTCGCCAATGGTCCCGGCGAACTCTTCCCCACCGGTAGCGGCAGTGACGACCTATCGCGTATTATGGGCTCTCTGGATCTGGTGGAGTTGTGCTCTCAGCAGCAGGATGGCGGCAGCAGCAACGATCCTCGAATCGCCTTGGCGCGCTCAATCTTTTGCGGTGATGGTCACGGCGACGCCGCGGATAAAAAGAGCGCTACCTCGCTCGGCGTGGATCCCGGCCCGGGAGCTGTCGTTGGTGCTGGCACCAACAGCACGAACGCTAGCGCTGCTGTAGTGGAGCGGATGGTTCATGTAGGCGGAAGTGGAGGGTCTATCAGTCAGCGTTCCTCCTCTGACCTCAAGATATCTGGTATTAACGCAGGGGACGGAGTTGTTGCGGTCCCTGTCCTTGGTGCTCTTGGACTCGAGAATGCGACGAATGGACGCGCCATTTTTGTGCGCGCCAACTCCTCTGCTTCTGCTTCTGTGGTTCTCGAGCTGGCTGGCGTCGACGGAACGCTTGGAAATGCTACCCGTCTCCTCTCTTCTGAGGTTGCTGCTGCCGAGAACGGGGTGCTGGGACATGCTGGTTCTGTACCTACCCTCATCGCTACCTCAGAGGACAAGCTGTCGCACACTGGTATCAACCTGACTCGTATCGCTGGCAACGTCAGCTCTCTTAATGTCACATCCGTTGCCAATATTCTAGGACATGTCAAAGACGATCTACCTGGTGCTCCGGTGGCAGGCACTCTGACTGGGGCCATTGGTAGGGATGGTTCTCCCTCCTCATCTCGCGTCGCGTTTACTGTGACTGAAGCTTTGGGAAACGGGGCTCCTCTGCGTGAGCTGAATGCACTCGGAACCGACGCTACCTCTGAAGCTCATTCCGCCACCAGACCTCAAAGCACGGGAAATATCGGCGCCTCCCGTTCGTTTTCTCTTTCTTTTCTCTCATCAAACCTGTCACTGAACGTACGAGCGTCGTACAGAGGCGGACTCTACCTCTCCTGCATCGAACCCAGGTTCGAGTCCATATTCCGGCAATGTTGGGAATGCAGCGGCTACCATCCCCAGTACGTCCGGAAGTACTCCCGACGCAGGTTTCGGGGCATCACCTCCTCCGGATCGAGGGCAGGAGCAAGGGCAAGGCATTCCGGTTCCAGGTACGTTTTTCTCATCGCATCTGCCTTTGCGTCGCTCACTAAGCTCAATGTCTAACAGTGACAGATGATGACTCTTCGACCGTTGATCCTGACCTGACCTCCCCGTGTACGTTACGTCCTTCCGTATGTTTTCGACCAAGCTCAACTACACTCCGCAGCTTCAAACGAATCATCTCGCGAGCCGACGTCTAATCTCAGCGACCATCCCTCCTACCCTCCCAGCGATCCATCCTACCCTCATTCTAGCGGTACTGGTGGCGCAAAGTACAGAACAAAGCATACACACACTCTCACAGACGACCACTCTCGCAAGCACTCGTACAAGGAGCTGGACGACGACACGGTCGAGCGCACGCACAGGACCGAGAGCGAATGGGCCCTTGCCGGTGGGCTTGCCAAGGGCAGGCACACGAGCGAGGACGACGTCTCGCGGCACCGGAAACACGCTGCGTTCTTGGGAGATATTCTTGAGGACAAATACTCGGAGAAAGAGGACGAAGAGGGCGAAGGCGAAGGCGAGGACGCGAAGGCGTCTCAGCAACACGGAGAGGGAGGAGACGAAGACGAACACCCTCCTTCCGAAGGGGCAGATGACTCGCGATCGGGCTCTGCACGGGCAGGTAGGCGAAAAGGAGAAGAGCACATCTCGCACAAGCAACTGCACAACACCACTGCGACGGAGGACGAGGAGGACACGAGCAAGGGAAACGACGAGGACGGAGCCTCTGGAAGGCGGGTTCAAAGCGTTTCAGCTAACAGTTCCTAAATATTAAACCATGTACTTTGGTCTCATGCCCCGTAATGACCAGGCCTGACAGTCAATATTGTCTCTAGTGTTCTTAGTAAGGTTGCACCCCGTGAACACCTTTGCACGACTCTGCCGAGCATGTAAGACGCTTCCATATTGCTTTGACTAAAGCCTAACAACTAGAAACCGTAAGCGCTTGTGTCATATAGCCAATGCTATCAGCACTCGTTCAAATGTTCAACATCGAGACGTCCAGGCAGAAGAAACATAAGCGTCGTGTCATGTCGTGCTGCGTCGTGCACCGTGCCCCCGTCTAACTAGGGAAAGTGGCACGAAGTCCAGGTCTATCAGGATACTGAAAGCCGTATAAGTCGACGTGATTTGGTATAAGGAAGCAAACTGAGGTCGGGTACTATATTGTACAGCTATGTATGTATGCACTATAGGGCATGTAAATGTATGGCAGGAGCAGGGCATGCATTCGTTGATAAATCCAAAAACATCACCGTCGACCCCAGATGCGTGCCGCGACGTTCCGCGCCTGGCGGGTTTGCACCAGCTTTGTGCGCACGAGCACGGTGAGGACGGCGGCGAGCGCGAGGAAGAGGTTGCACGCGAAGAACTCGTAGAAGTCGGCGCGCTCTACAGAGGGTATGCGCCCGCAGGACTGCCAAGCGGGTGTCTCACCCTGCGTGGCGGATTTTCCGTTGTTGAGTCGCGGGCTCCCTGATCGAACGGGGGCTGAGTCGGTAGTTGTATGGTTTGAGGAGGTGTTGGTGGTGGATTGGGAGACGGGGGAGCAGTGCATGAGGCGACGGTTGCCGAAGGGCTGGCAAAAGGGTTCGTGCAGCTACCGATGATGACTTGATGTAAGGAATCCAGTCACACAGAAGATGGGAAAGACAAGAGAAATGACGAATGCAGGGACGTACAGCGTCATCGGGACAAGCCTCGCACTCTCCAAACGGTACGCATGTTATAGTCACATTTGCCGCGTCAGCTCCTTCTCGAGCAGCTAAAAGGCTCCCCGTGTTAGCATTTGCGGCTTCACGGGGACCGTGATGTCTTTGTCGAGTCCTATGTGCGGCGAATGCGTTGGCCGAGAGGGGAAAACAGCATAGCACAAATCTGCTCTTGTACAATCAGGATATCGCAAAGACGATGGGTAGACAGTCCAGGACCAGCACATGTCAGACTTACATGAGATACAGGTGAAGCAAGAGGGCCAGGGACGTCAGGCCATTGCGGATGGTCATGAGAGCATGAACGCGTGCGATGGGGGAGATGATGATGAGAACAAAGCGCGTGGGAACGAGAGATCCACCCTCTTGAAGTGCGTCCACCTGTCTTTCGGTTGCGACATCGTACATAACACCAACCCCACCTCAGGCCGAAACAAAGCTTGTCCACAGTCATCAGGTGCTCCAGCTTATTCTCACTGAACATTGCATCCTCACTACACAATGTCCCATCGCAAAACGACGATAGAAGAAGAGTTTGACGACGATACCGACCTCCCCCTTCCCTCCCGTCCTCTACCAAACACCGGCACTCGTGGGGCCCTTCTTCAGGAGGTCGATGACGATGAATACGATATTCCCACTGGGACGGATAGCACTCAGGCCCAGCCCGGGCCCGCGTCCCTTCTGAGACCTCCCACTGCCGCGTCGAGCGCAGGAGCAGGGGGTGCAAACACTGTTACCGATATCACCCCTTACAAGAAGTTCGTTTCCAACGGCTGTACCACGAAGCACGATTATTGACGTTTACCTGCGACTCCGCCTTTAGGTGGACATGCATCTATCCGATCTATATCGACGCGAAGCGCGCGTATGGTACAGGAGAGCGCCGGATATCGCGCGAGAAGAGCATCTGGTGGCCGCTGAGCAAGGACATTGCCGATGCGTGTAGTCGACTTGGCCTCGGGACGCTACACGAAGTGCAGAAATGTCATCCCCGAGACTGGGAGAATCCCGGCCGCGTCCGTGTGCAGTGGCGGAAGGATGGCAAGCTGGTCAACTCGGCTATCGCGAGCAGTGAGTGTAATCAGAGTTGCGGCTCTAAGCTAGGATATAGTCGCTAACTGTATCGCAATATGACAGAAAAGCAGCTTCTGGAAATGATTTCATTTCAGATTCAGCGGACGAAGCCAGATAACATCCCCAAGAAGCCATTCTTGACGTCGCGGGACCCTAATATCCCATCAGAACCCGTGTCGGCCACGCCCTCCGCTGCCCCCTCAGCGCAGACGCCGTCGAACGCGTCCTCGAACACAAAGGGGAAGCAGCCTGCGAAGGGAAAACCGGGATCCGCGCTCACTGTCGCGTCTGCTACGCCCTCATCAACTCAGGACGACTACGTGCAGAAAGCAAGGCTCCCTCGCCCACCCGCGCCTCTACCGTCTCTAGCGTCGCGCGTATCTCCGTATTCACCAGCCCTTCCGAGTGGGGTGCTCATCGAGACCGTCAAGGCCGGTATGAACGCGCAGGCAGAAGGCGGAGGTGCGGGTGGCATGGGTGGTATGGGTGCTTCAAAAGGAAAGAAAAAAGTCATCAGGGTGCGAGGATAGCCATTTGCGTTAGAGGTGGGCAGATAGTTGGTTAAGCAGGTGTGTACGAGTATTTGGGGAGTACGCACTCAAGGGATACAATACCACGCTGATTTGAGCATGGCCGCGTGCGGTGTATGAGAGAGAGGGGCTTCCGACAGAAAACACAGGATATGGGTGACAGTTGAGAATAATTTGCTCATGCGACCACATCTAGCCTCGGGAGACGTTTTGTGACAATCGGTAAAGACGTCTGTCTTGCGGTGAAATGCTGGGGACGGACAACACCTTGCGCCACCCTACAAGAAGCTACGATCTGACTGGTGTCTGAGTAAGGATTTGGCAATTCAGGTGTGCGCGATGCCCGCCACCTTACTAACAAACGACCCTTAGCTCAGCTGCACTATCAAATGATAGCGGGGAGTTTGAAGTTTCTGCCCCGATGATAACGTCCCATGACCATGTTGCTTGCTCGACATTTCGTCCTCCCTTCTCGATGGACGAGCCCCCCTCAGTCCTTTCCATCCACTGGTCAACGGCGGATCAAGGTGAGTCTGGTCTACCCCCATCTGGTCTGGGCGTCAGCTTTGGCCATACAAATGCCAACGGAACCGCCGTTTGCTGTGTGATTTAGTCGCCGTCACCGTCATCCATTCAATCGCCATCTCGTGTTCTGTGATCCGGCTTTTCTATCGATGCTACACCAGATTCTTTTGGTATGAAGATGCCTTCGCTGCGCTGGCGCTTCTTTGGGATGGGATATGTGTATTCACGGTGTGGACGGTCTGGTCAAACGTCTGTAAGCCAACTGTGTCGTGTTTTTTTTATTCCATATTTCTACGACTGACTTGATTCTGTTCATAATTCTTCTTAGACGAGGGGATGTCCAAGCTCATATTGTCGTACTTTGGGCTTGTAGCAGTTGTAACCGTCGTCTGGTGGGTCACGGCAGCATCCTCAACTGGATGATGTGCTCACACCCCTAGAAAGGTCGTGCCGTCTGAGCATCCTATGTTCCATCATCAGACTTGCGATGCCCGGCACCCGCCAAAGACGCGTCGCGATCGCCGTAACAGGGATCTCGCTGGCCGCTTTTCTCGCTCTTGTCGCCGTAAATGTCCATGTATGCAGTGAGACGGGATGCCGCATGAATGACTCGGTCTGGGTCACACAGCTTATCAGTGAGTGACACCTGCGAAATAGCACGCCGTTGAAAGGGATGTTGATGAAGCGACAGCGGACGTTGCATCGGATTGTTCCCTCATATCCCTCCCCATATGGATCCTCTGCAACGCCAGTCTCGCCCGCCGAAAGCGGGGGATCGTGCTAGCGATACTAGTGATGGGCATCTTGACCTCCGCAGCGGGGATTCTCCATATTGTCTTCCTCGTATCTGCCCCTCTTGCTTCCGAGCGGATACTCATGGGCGAGCTGAAGGTGAGAGAACCCCTGATCAACCATTTTTTCCCTATCACATCGACACGACGCTAACGCCCACGGCGAATGTCTCAGGCCGGGTTTAGTCTGATCATTGCCAATCTGATGGTGCTCGGGATGCTCGTGTGGAGATTAGTGAGCAGGGCAAAGAAGCAGAACTGGGACGGCGACGAGGCCCTCTTTTCCACCGTCGATCTCGATCAACTCACCAGCGGGGTGAACACATACGACTGGGAGCTGGGGTTGAGTGCATTCACTTTTCCTGCGGCTTCCGCGCGTGGGGACGGGGTCATGCAGGATGTGTCTTTCAGGAAGATTGTCGTTTGAGCTTTGAAGATACTGGATAAGACCTCGCAATCTCAGATAGTGCTGTGGGTGTAATAAGTCCCGTTCTCTCTTTGTAACATATACTCGGTTTCATCGAACATTACTACCATACAGTCGATATGCACCTCCGTTTGAGACCAGTGGTTGAGAATGGTAAGGTGTTCAGAGTGGGCATATGAGGGTCCTGAGTAGGGGATGGTTGATGTGCATTGTGGAGGAATGAAAGCCGAATAAGTGATTTGCGCCTGGAGGATGCGTCGCTTACGGTGCCTATCTTGGTTTGCATCATCGAATGTCTCCGAGAACAGTCAAGATATACAGCAAGTATAAGGCATTTTCAATGCTAGTCAACTTAGGGAGACCGTGATTACCCTGTCAGCGCTTCAAGGTCGTCTGAGACGTTTCACGGAGGGGCCCTTAACAACTTGATGATCTCCCAGTTGCGAAGTTTTTGGTAGCAATAAAACCTACTCAAATAGCATGTTTAAAGGTTTGGGAAATGCTATCCATGCGAGTGTCGTGGAGTTGACGATAGACGCACGAGAGATCGAATGGAGCTGCAGCGAGCCTCTGCAAGCGCCCGACATGTGCGGCCACGTGTGAAACGACAGCACTTAGGGGCTTGAGCCTTTGAGCCCTCTAAACCCTTCGTGAATTCGGTGTTCCAACAGGGCAACTGGCTGACTTTGCTGGGCTCGGACAAACCATCAGCGGTTACAAGCATGCAGACCGGAACAGACCAAGAGTAGACCATGCAACCGAAAAGTGAGCACATTCATTACTATCGTCATTCGACCAATTGACGCTGATGACAGAATCTGCCAGCGACCGTCGCCACGTCCACGTAGGCAGCCAGGAACTGGAACACCAGGGAACACCCCGGCCACCAAGCGTTTGCGCGGAGGCTTTCCACGCGAAGGCGTTGTCACGATGTCAGCCATCCTTGTGGTGAGTTGCCGTTTCGATGCTGGGTAGTCTCAGCAGGTTACAGCTGAGATGCGCTCGCAGTGCCAGCTCACCGAAACCTACCGCAATCCGCTCATGCACTGTATACGCTCTCGTCTTCACGACTCGCATTACAGCTGGAATCGCCTGGATTGTATAGCGTCTTCTGGGTGGGTCACCGGGCCAATACAGAGTCGACGAAGACGGGCTCAGAGCACGCGGTCGTGTCGACAGTCTGGGGAGCGGGGACCTGGGCGGTAGAAGTCATCCGTCTGCGTGTGCCCAACTCTGCATGCGGCTGCACTGCGCTTCCTTGGCGAGCTGACTAGTCCCATCATCGTTGCGCATGGACGTGCTCAAGAGGACGGGACTACAAATAGCCCGCGAGGGAAGATGTCGAGATCAGCATCATTAAGCCCTCCCTGAGCTCCCCTCCCTCCTTTCGTCAAGTCTCGATTCACCGCCCCGCCTGTCCGCCCGTGTCGATAACCTGTTAACATGCGCGCCTTCCCCCTGATCTTCCTTCTCTCCGCCGCGGGCGCCGCCCTCGGCGCGCCCTCTAGCGTGAAGCGCGACGGGTCGGTCGCAGTCGGATGGTACGCGAACTACCACAGCAGCGACTTCCCGCTGTCGAGCGTGTCGTGGAGCAAGTACACGACGCTCAACTACTTTTCCGTGTGCGTCCCCTTTGTCCACTCTTCCCCCCTCCACGACTAACGTGATGACGTGGGACGGCAGCCCGACGGGAGACAGCGGCGCGATCACACTTTCATCCGACGACCAGACGCTGCTCCCGCAGTTCGTGCAACAGGCGCACCAGAACAACGTCAAGGCGGTGCTCACCATCGGCGGATACTCGGGCTCGCAGTTCTTCTCGCAGGACTGCGCGACGGACGCGGGGCGCACGCAGTTCGCGCAGAGCATCATGGCGCTCGTGAAGCAGTACAGCCTCGACGGAATCGACTTTGAGTGCGTAGTCTCTTCCACGTCGTAGTGCGAGAGAGTATTGACGGGCGCGGTGTACTGGGAATTTGAAGCTGGGAGTTCCCGGGACAGCAAGGCGCGTCGGGCAACACGGAGTCGCCGCAGGACAGCGCCAACTTTTTGCTGTTCCTCCAGACACTCCGCCAGCAGGATGGTGCGAGCGATATCACGCTCTCGGCCGCTGTGTCGGACACGCCTTTCGTGGACGCCAACGGGGCGCCGCTGACTGACGTCTCTGGCTTTGCAAAGGTCTTTGACTATGTCGGTGCGTCCCCTCCCCGCTATCCCTCCATTCACCTCCTGACGCATGACCGGCCACTCAGAAATCATGAACTACGACGCCTTCGGCCCCGCATACACCAAAGTCTTCGGCCCGAACGCGCCTCTGGACGACTCGTGCGCGCCCTCTGGCGACCAGCGCGGGTCCGCCAAAACAGCCGTCGGACTCTGGACGGGCGCCGGGTTCCCCGCGGGGCAGCTCGTGCTCGGCGTGCCCGCGTACGGGTACGGGTACACGGCGACGCAGACGCAGGCGACGGGGTCCGCGTCGGGGACGACGATCGTGCCGTTCGGTGCGTACAACGGGATCGCGCCGGGGGACACGTACGGCGGGGCGGACCCGAGTTCGGGGGTGTATGAGTTCTTCGGGATGGTGGATTCGAAGTTTTTGAACGATGATGGGAGCGTGGCGAGTGGGATGGTTAGCACGTTTGATGATTGTTCGCAGACGGTGCGCTTTTTCTTCTACTTCGGAGGGGTGAGTGGCTGATTGGTGGTGGGGTGGGGTGAAATGAACAGCCGTATGTGTATGATCCGAGCCAGCAGATTCTGGTCGCGTACGAAAACGCGCAGTCGTTCGAGGCCAAGGGCAGCTATGTCAAGTCGGCGGGTCTCAAGGGATTCTCGATCTACGAGGTCGCAGGCGACCACAATGATATCCTCCTGGATGCCATCCGCGGTGGCGCGGGCTTCTAAATTATGCGACGATAACATCGCCGTGTTTGTTTGGCGCATCGCTGTTGCGTTGGGCCAGAGGGTTGAACGGGAAGTTGGAAGTTATTATAGCTATCTTTATTGCATTCATTCATTTCGTGTTCGGCTTCGGGAAGGAGGGTGAAATGATTAACTTAAAGGGACTTGTACGTGCGTCTCGTCAAGCATGATTGGCTTTAGCCTGAGAGAAAAAGGTGGAGAATGAGATGTGCGACATGAGCGTATGTATATCGCACGGGATGCTCGAGGCTCTCATGAAGCCGTGCGCGTGCGGGATGTTGCTCGGCGCTCAGGACGAGCTTCGACGGGCAGCCGTGCGAGTTGCGTCGAGAGATGCAATGCCATGCTACTGCCATGCGTACATACAAGTGCTATTCATATCTATCGGTCTGCTCGATGGCCGTCAGTGTTTTACCGGAGATGTCCATGAAAGTTCAAAGTGGCATCTATGATGTTCAGCACTGTTTTGCGGCCATCACTGACTAAGAACAGCACAAGAAAGGGCGATTCCCCACAGAGCACCGACACCAAGGTGCTCAATCCAAGCTCAATCACACGGTCTCGAAGGAAATCGTTGGTTACTGGCATGAGACACATTTTCGAGAGTCGTGGAGCTCAAGGAGGATCATTTTTCAGTTGAACGATCGTCGACCTTTGCCTTGTCATTCGGGCTCAAGACGGGGGACTGGCACATGACAGAACGAAGGTTTGGGACGGCTCCGAGCGCTTGGCAACCGTCAGCTACCGGTCCCTCGCATCGGTCTCTAGGACGCGGTGAACTTGAATACAGTACGGATAGAGATGTGCAACAGGTCTCTAGACGATGAACTGCGGTGACGAGTGATGTAGGCTGCTAGGATATGAAGTTTGTAGCGCATGGCCCCGGGCAAAGATGAATGGCATCAAGGCTGGCCGCTGGATAAACAATAGTACGGGAATACACAATGCAGCGGCAGGGGACGTCATTGACTGGGTCGCTTAGGTCGGCTGGAATTTTAGCGCGGACGAGTGTATTGTTTTGGTACAGACCCGAGCGGTCAGAGCGCTTGTCAGACAAACGGGATCGGAGGTGAGGAAGCCCCTTTATGTCGTATGCAAAGGACAACAAACAGCCGGAAATAGAAGGAGTTTCTATTTATGGAAAGAAGAACTTCCATTGTTGTGCGTCGACTTGCCGCTACTCGGACTACTCCACATGATCCCTTTGGAGTCCTTGTCTTTCTTTCCCGCCCGTCCTCGTTTTCTCGCGTACACACGGTACATAAACGCCATGGCAAACCTTCGTCCACCTCCATTCCTCCGCTTCCCTTTCCCCTCCTCCTTCCGCACCACATCCTCGCGACGCACGTGTGTGCCGCGCTGTACAATCAACACGCCTACACAGGCCACCCCTGTACCACCCAGCCGTCGTGCTGTCCATCCTTTAGCAAACCCACATCTTGAAGCAACCTCAGCTATCTCCCATTTAACCCTCCCCCATACCCCTAGCCCCGCTGCATTGATTGTACTCCGGTATCCCACACATACACCCACATCCCACACAGCATCACCATCCTCATCATGCGCGCTTTTACCTGGATTTCACTGATCTCCGCTCTCAACCTTGCTTTGGCCGCTCCCACGTGCAAGGCCAAGGGAAAGACGTCGACTGCCGCCGCTCCCGCTCCCACTTCCTCGGGCACCTCGAGCTCTGGCTCTGGCTCGGGTTCTGGCTCTACCACCCCCAGCAACAGCACGGGTGGCAGCAACGGCACCGTCGCTCTCGCCTGGTTCGCTGGCTACCATGCCGATGTCTTCCCCATCTCCAACATCAGCTGGAACAAGTACACCGCCATGAACTACTTCGTCGCGTGAGTACCCTTTTTCGTCCCGCCAATCCCCTCCTATTGTCTGTAGTCCGATCAAGATCTAATCTTCCCGCCGCAGTGTCACTGCCGCAGACGGCTCCGTCACCCTCGAGTCCTCGGACCAAACTCTCCTTCCCCAGTTCGTCCAGGCTGCCCACTCAAATAACGTCAAGGCCATTCTCACTGTCGGAGGATGGACCGGCTCGCAATACTTCTCCTCGGACTTTGCCACGGACAGCAACCGCACGGCCGCCGCGCAGACCATGATGAAGCTCGTCCAGCAGTACAGTCTCGACGGGCTGGACTTTGACTGGGAGTACCCCAACGCAGCCGGCATCGGCTGCAACGTTCAGTCTACGCAGGACCCGCAGAACTTCCTGTCGTTCCTCCAGGAGCTCCGCAAGCAGCCTGGCGCTGACAACCTCACGCTTTCCGCCGCTACGGGCGTGACGCCTTGGGCTGGTGTCACCGATTTGTCTGGGTTTGCGTCGGTTCTTGATTACATCGGTACGCTGGCATTTCGAAATTAGTCCTACGCATCTACTAACTCGTTGCATAGAAATCATGAACTACGACGTTTATGGCCCCGGCTGGTCCTCCGTCGTCGGCCCCAACTCGCCTCTCAACGACACCTGCATGCCCTCCAACGCGACGCAAGCCGGCTCGGCTGTCTCGGCCGTCGCCGCGTGGTCCCAGGCTGGCTTCCCCGCCAACCAGATCGTACTTGGCGTCCCCTCGTATGGGCACGGATGGTCCGTCTCCGTGCAAGACGCGACGGGCGCGGCCTCGGCCTCGGACGCCAGCGCGCTCGTCGCGTACCCGAGCTTTAACAAGGGCCAGGCCGCGCCCGGCGACAAGTGGGCAGGCGCTGCGGGCACGGACGTGTGCGGGAACGCGACGCCGGCGGGCGGCACGTACGAGTTCTGGGGGCTCGTCGATAACGGGTTCTTGAACGGCAACGGGACCGTTGCGCAGGGCAAGCTGTATAGGTACGACGAGTGCACGCAGACGCCGTATGTGTACGATCCGACGAGCCAGGTGATGGTTGCGTACGACGACGCGACGTCGTTTGCGGCCAAGGGCGCGTACATTAAGAGCGCGGGGCTGAAGGGCTTTGCGCTGTATGAGACGGGCGGGGATTATAATGATATCCTGCTCGATGCTATCACGGGCGCGGTGGGCAGCAGCTGAGTTGTCGCGGCCTAGCTGGTGTTATGATATCGCGGCGGCTTGGGTCCCGTCGATGGATTTTCTTTTTATTCCTTTGGAGCTTTCTTACTTTTTATGCCCGTCGTGCTGGTCTTGTTTTCCTCGGGCTCTGGCAGATCCACCTACACTTTCTCCCCTCGACTTGGCTCGAGGATCTCGCTGTACGGCGTTATGCGCCGTACACGCATATATGCGCCGCCCGTCGATCGGCTGCGCGGTTCTGTACTACATCACTATATATATAGTCTAGGTACTTGATGTCCTCCCCATGCTATTACAGGTTAATGCTGTGTACGCGTACTTGTCTCTGTTATACCTGCTCTAGTAGTTGCACTGTCGGCAATCTATTGTGATGTGTTGAGGAATTTGTTTGGTGTGATGGTCATATATCATATTGGAGATTCGCGCTGATACTAGTGATCTGTCGATGTCAGTCACCACCAGCCACGTTCAGTTATGTTACTTTTAGATGTCTAGTGGGATCGTGTTCTGGTCAGCTCCTGTCAGCAGCAAAATGAAGTGTTGTTCTCTGAGGAGAACCGTGGTACTAGTTTCATGGTATAACATGATTTAACCGTAATTCAGCTCGCGCACCATCCTTCCTATTTATGACTCGACGTCGTCCTCGACTGCATCGCGCCGAGTCGAAGGCTGGGTTGGTACAGTGGTCTTGAGGTGGTTTGCTTCTCCGAGGCCCATTCGTAAACGACGCCAGTGCAGTCAACCAACTTGCTTGATTTGATTTGATTATTCATTTTAATGTCCAAGATGGCATAGCCCTATGGCGGACACTGGTAGTACTAACCAGCTTGCTTGACTGTCACTAGTAGTTGACTGTTCTATGCTTCAACTTGCAACTTCACCTGAAGCTTCAGGCCGCAGGGGTAGGCACGTATTAGCATCACAGTGGCCAGGTAGAGCATTATACAGTAAATTGAAAATTTCGATATCGAGGTTGTATCGACCGTCACGGTGCGCGTCTTCAACTTGAAGTTTCCCGACCAAGTTGCGGCCCTCCAAGTATTATCTCTTTCACGTCTTCTGGGTACTACCATAGTGGCTACCGTACACTTTGGACTACTCTGCATAGTATAATTAAGCTAACGGCGTATGAAGTCGGCATCCATCAGCCCGTATTAATGCAGTGTTATAGTAACTGACCTTTCCATCGACAGCAGACGTTCATCATGCTCTAGCGATCGTACCGCGTGCGACTCGAAAAGTCGTCACGCTGAGGGTCACTTGGCTCGCTTCCGTTATCAGCTCCGGGTCAGCTACCCTTTTGACGTGGAGTATTAGGTGTGCGATGAACACGGAGTACATGATGCGGGCGGGTCTAGTGTCACCAGAGAATCAGAAGCTTTTGCTAGGGTCGATGTCACCACTTACGTGCATAGTACAACCGTCAGATCCAATGTCGAACTCTGGCGAGGGTCTGTCAGTTATTTTTGTTCACCTGAAGTTCCACCTATAAGTCTTGAAAGGGCGCACCGATTGTGCGGGTGCGATCACAACAATAACCAATACTAAGATCATTGTCAGCTGAAACCGGAGCCATGCATGGTATATCTTGCTGAACTTGGGGTATCACACGCACCTAATAGCAGCACGAAGTACAAGATACCTGTTTTCGTATCGCTAACGTGAGACAGCAGTCATCACCTGACGTTTTCGTGGACTTACCGTCGGTCAACACTATCTTGAACAGCATAGGGAAGCTCCGAATCTCTTTGTCTGTGCGGGCGTTAGTGATTGCATCGATGCATGGGGTGATGTCCCGGCGAGCAAACTTACATATGCGATAAGACTCGACGAGCATGAATGTGACCCATACTTTGAATAAAAATACTGTCATGAAACTCGAGCATATGATTCAACGCCTGATACGTACTTGATTCTCCAAACAGCAACATGGACCAGCATACTTTCAACAAAACGCCATTGCCAATGAAAAAGCAACCCGGATGTCCGGGTATCGAAGTGACTGGGCACCAAGTTCAGTCCACCATGAGTTTATACAACCGTAGGATAAGAGACCATTAAGAATTGATGCTTACTCTGCGTCTCCTGCAAGAACTTGCTCATGGCGAAGATCACGACAATGACTTTGCTAATGTACACGACCCCGACGGCGATTGCTACCCTGCGATTTCGACTCCAGAGAGCGTACGTTCGGAGTGCTAGCACGACTGTTCCTTGTTCGATTTTGGGTGGTTTCGAGTCGAGCCGATGGAGAGAGACGTACTTTCAGAGATTGCGATCCCGCATGCGTCGATCCCTGCCGTGATGATACCAGTCACATTTAGCTCGAGTTGAGTGTACCTGTGCTATGGGCTCACATAGCATAGCGGACACTGCGTTCAAGCACATGCGAGGCGTAAGGCCAGGCGCGAATCCCACTGAACGAGAAGAATTTGATTATCACGAGGGGAAGGCTAGCGCATTTCGAGGTCACTCACGGTATACGAGCCCGAGAGCTGGACTGACGTAGGCTGAGTATCTCGTCCAGAGGTACAGTGCCTTTATGAACGACCACTGCGTCCACCAGACGTACTTGACCTCCAGATCTAGGCTCGTCATGGTGTCGTATATCTACCGGGACGGCGGGCGTCAGCGGGCGCTTGTAGCACTTTGCTCAGAACTCTTACCAGCATTGTTGCGTAGGCGACTGAAGTAGCCATAAGCTTTTCTTTTTTGGAGAGGCACTTCTAGGGATGTACGCACACGTCACGTACTACGCGTGTTCCAAAGGATGAAAATGGTCATTAATCCGCCAACTCCGGACTGTGGTGGAAATGTGATAAACAGTGTGACATACTGTGTTTAGTAGAGTTACGTTTCTTAGCGAAATATCTTCATCATGGTTGTCGATAGCGTTGGTGAAATCCATCGAGGACTCGTTGCCGCGAGATGAAGCAAGTGCTGGTATGGGGGGGCCACGCGCAAGTCATGTTCTGAACCCGAGGTCTTGCGCTATAAGTACGACAATAATTAGGCGCCTTGCATATGTCCTCGAGTTATGATTGGATGCCGAGACGGTCTACCTGGGTACGTATTTATAACTCACCACCCAGCTGGAATTAGGTGAAACACGGAGTCGGACGGTACCCGGGGGATAGGATCACGAAGTTCGACAGATGATCCAGCCGTTTCTGTTGTGTCGTTTGACGGATATGTGTAGGCTGAGAGGATGCGTGGTACTCGGCGGAGGTTCTTGACTGGTAGACGTTCTTCTCGACCATGATGCGTCGTCCAATGAAAGAGCGAAGAAGCGTGTATGAATCATGGCGTGGCCGGTTTAAACGTTTATGTCAGTCAAGTCGTGATGAGAGCACATGGACCCACTTCTAGAAGTATGATCCATGATCATCTTCCTCCGCCTGCATTTTTCGGCGGCCCCAGCTTGAACCCACTCGTCTCCATCTCGTCACCGTGGACTAAAGTTGAGTCGGCGACAAATTAGAGTGCTCGCGAAGGCTGGATCTCTTCCGCATCCCGACACTCCAATGCTCCGAGCCGACTCAGCCGAGCGCCTATCTCGCCCGCATCCCAACGATCGCTTACATCGTCCTCGACGTCCTTGAAGACAAGTATGTATCGAACGAGATACTCAAGCGATCTCGTGTTTGATGCTCCATACCACTGCTCCCAGACGCTGCATCACACCTCTCCGGGGATCCTATGCTCACTGTCCGCTCGCGTTGCCGAGTCAAATCTCCGCAACGTCGCGCTACTCACGGCACCGTGACCTTCCGTACCGTATTGCTCGGCTCGTTCTGGATTGAACGAGCTACCCAATGCGCCCATCAGTACTCCCTCGAAAACGCAATTAGTGAGACCACTCTCCAAACCATCAGTGGGTACCGCATGTCATGAGGCTTTCCCTGCTCCGGCGGCATAGTACTTCCCTCAAGATTCCGTTGTCGGTACCATAGTTGTCTCGTCGACATTGTCACTGGGACAATCACCTTCGATGGGACGAGGGTTTTAGGTCCACCCGCTGTGGTTACTCTCGTGATGTAGCGCAAGGTTTGGCTGTTCCTTCGTCCAGGATGTACATGATGCCGGATTTCGGGATCGGTATAGAGGCAAGAGGATCGACGTCGAGTTCGAGCTGGAATAGTCCCGAGACACTCTTCATTACGGGTTACGCCTTCATGCTTCTATGCGGTGACTTTCATCTATGTGCATGTGAAATAGCCATGGGTAGAATGAATATTGCTTGGTTGTCTCACCTGTCGGACGTCGACAGTCCACTGGGAGGACCTAAATGGTTCAGCCTATAGCCATCGCGAAGGGGTTGAGTTTTGCATGAATATACAACAGGCTCAAGTTATGTCTGTGTCAGAACGTTTGTTATAGGAGCTCGGTTGCTAAGATCGGGTTCCAAGTGCAGACACAGCAGAAAAACGAGCTACAGGCTTGATGCAGGTTTGATGCGATGTGAGCATAGACGAAGAAGCACCATCAGTATAGAACGCCTCATTCCACAGAGATAACAACACTGCTTACTCTGCCCACAATGATGGTTTGCGTCAGTGCCAGAAGGAGGCCGCACCGCCGCGACGGGTCCTTGATCGTACATGTCTGTCTGGGGTAGAAATATCGGATAAAATAAAAGGCATGTTTTGGGAAGTCTCGACTCAAAGTTATACGATGTCACGGTCGGGTTTACGCTTGCCTAAACCTTGGCCTAAACCCACCCTCCCCCGAATGTCAAGGCGCATCAGCGCCCAGAAACAACCCTAGTAACGGTAAGCTGTCAGTGGTCATCTCATGCGTGCTTCTCAGCTATCGTAGTACAACATAGCCACGGAGAGAGAGAAAAACGGACGAAGTTGCTCTATCATATTCTAAAAGCCGACGGCAATCTGCGCACTTGACTCACATGAACAAGTCCTGACGACGTTACGAGGGCGATAAAAACAAAGAACTGCTTCGGCAAAGCGCGAAGACGCATCACCTCTCCTCCGGGCGTACGACGGACGTATTCCGATTGGCTAGAGACCCAGGGTCCGGGCTCCGGGATGATGGCATTACGCCTTTTACTTCCTTTTATGGTATACGGTTTACGCTGATTGCCGTACCTTAATTTGCTTTCTATTCCAAGTGTAATTTGAACTATTACAGACAGTGCTATGTTGGGCATGTGCATCGGGGCGTGCGCCAACACCCCTCCCTCTCCTACCCTCCTCCTTGCCTTACGCTCTCGCCCCGCTCAGTTTCATACCTCCATCGCTGCCGTGGCAGGGTGCGATTCCCTACATGAGGAGAGAGGATGCATGATCTCGGAGAGGGCGTTGAACAGGATGTCTGGAGGGCTATACTGAATGACAAGCAGGATTCGTGAGTATATGCTATTCGCACTCGATTTCCAAGGGCGGTTCGAGGCTAACCGCTTTTCTGACTTGGACTCAAGCATCGTGACCATCGTGAGCACTCAGCTTGACTTGATCTTTGAACGCTGTTGACCGGAAGCTGCTCAGTATGTTGGGTTCATTGCGTTCACCATCTTGTTGTGGGACCATATGATCACGTTCGGCGATGAGGTACGTGTCCAACTTTCGTCCCTAGAAGAGACACATCTGACTCTGTCTACGGAAGGTTGAGCTCATATGGCGGCAACCCAAAACCTTCAGTAAGCAGTACATATGGAGAATTCGCTTGTAGACGTCCCGCTGACTTCATCAGTGTCTTGGCTGTTCATACTGGTAAGGCCCTTTCCCCGTTTTCTCGGAGTGTGTTCATTAAAACTTGAATAGAACCGCTATATAACACCCCTCGGCTTCATCGTCAACCTTGTGGGTGCGTATAGCTTGTCCTGGGCGGCCGGGCTGTGACTGAAGCCGCTTCGTCTAGCGTACATATCCCCCAGTTGGTCAAGTACAGTGCGTATCCATTTCAATGGACTTGACATTATCGCTAAGCATCTACCCGTACAGGAGTAAGCACCACTGCGCTCTTTCGCCACGTGATGCTGACCTAAATCTTTTGCAAGCTGCGAACATTTCGTGAAATATGAAGGAGCTATGACCCAGCTTGGTATACTCGTCGCATCACTCATGATGCTTAGAAGGTGCCGATTCATGTTTTTGCCTGCTCGTGCCGACACCTCACATGGATATGACTAGGGTGGCTGCGCTATATTCCCAAAGATTTATCTCCTGGGCACTAGCTGCGTTCTACGTCATATGGGTCGCCGTTTCGGGATGGGTTGTTGCATACGGTGGACGTGAGTGAATTTCCCCCGGCCCGCTTAACCCTTCGGCCCTAATTCCTTGCTTCAGCGGTTCCCCACTCCACCGCAGTACACTGTGAGCCAGTCCCCATGTTGGTTAATAACAGCATTCGCTTATTCCCGCGTTTAGCGTGCACACTTATCTTCCGTGGGCCGTGGCAGTAGGGACCACCTCTCCTCTACAGCCATGTCACATGGCTTACATATACTCTTGTTGTCAGCGCTCTCTCAACGGCAGCACTCTGGTTCGGGATCGTATACGAAACTGTGGTAGTTAGCCTCATCGTCGCACGCACGCTACCGTTCCACCCCGCTCGGAATGGCAAGACTATTGCCCGTGCGTTGCTCACTGAC
Organism: Coniophora puteana RWD-64-598 SS2; assembly: GCF_000271625.1. Lineage (NCBI taxonomy): Eukaryota > Fungi > Basidiomycota > Agaricomycetes > Boletales > Coniophoraceae > Coniophora > Coniophora puteana. Next base: position 170,848 of record NW_006913064.1, on the reverse strand, counting down.
GGATTGCTTTACTACGGGTAAGGTTCACACTATCGGCGCGTTTAGGCTTTGTACAGCTCACCACTGCTGATGTAGCGTCATTACATCCGTTAACGTCGCGTCCATTGTCATGATGTCATCAACCCCCGACGGAGTACGGAACGTATTTGGGCAGTAAGTTTCCACATCTTATCCGCGCGATCGTAGCTCTCGGCTCACAACCGAACGCCACATTCGCTTTGTAGGCTACAGCTCACGTACGTGCCCCTTTCACCTTGGCGTCACCACACCGTTTCTCATGCGGATCGTAACTTCTCGAACAGGCTGACCGTTGCGATGATGTCCCGCATTACACTAAGCCTTCCCAAAACGCATCGCAAAATAACCGGCAAAGACGTACCCGTGGCCTCTCGTTGGCAAGACGTCTCCACAATCCTTCCGCCCATGGAGTTTGGCTGGCCCGAGCGCGACAGTTTCGGTCCTGTTCAAGGCCGCCCTGTCGGCGATATTGACGTCGCTGTCGATATCTGTGTCGAAGTGGAGGTGGTCTCAAGACTCTCAACGTCTTCACCCTCGTGGTCACCCACGACGCCACGGGAATGCCAGGACATTCCAGCAGTTGTGTAGAGCTCGGGCGGCCGGTTGTGATGCATGACTATATCTTATACACGCGGATATACTGTAAGAATAGACTAATGACGCATAGGTGAAACGACAATTGTATAACAGTATGTGACGTTGAAGGTCAAACCGGTAGAGACAGCCCTTATTTTGTCACCAAGCTCTCGAACCGGTGTTCGTAGGGCAAAATTGGGTGAGGGAAGGGGGATAAAAGCTGCATTGTGAGCTCTTTCTTTCCTAATTTCTGTGTTCATGGATGAAATAGCTACAGCGTATCTCGAAGTGGGGTTCAGCGCGGAAACCAGCCTACTACCATACTCTACTCGAGCTTTAACTCGAGTCTCGGGCTCGAGGTGACGCAGATGTGACGTGACATAACGCGGCGCATAACCTTGCGCGACGTTCCTGTCACAAGTCACGGGTGCGAAGGAGCGTGACTGACTCAACAGACCTGGGGTCTTCTTGTTGAATCCACCTCTTAGCGTTATGGGTGAGCCCCGGAAACGTGTATAATTCTGCAACGTAAGTAAATCTTGAGCTTAGTTGCAAGGGAAGCATGACGATCCTAGTATTCACCACGTAGAAATTTTGGTAAGGCCGAGCCACCTTTTCTCCAGGATCAACGGGCCGTACGTTTGGACTAATAATCTGTTAGCACTCGGGGGTTTATCAGAGGCAGAAATTGAGGGGGCTTCATGGAACATTAAGGTCTGAACTTTACACCTTCGAGCGCTCTCGCCCTCCCCTTTTGTTGCTGACGACCCGCCTTTGTATACGTAGATCACAATCATTGAGCCAGGTCCTTTTCGCACGCGTATGGCATATGATAACGTCAAAGTCTCGCCGAGAAGGCAGTTGGTATGATCGACCGCCTGTCGCGCCTAGAGGCCCCCTCCGGTTGGCACTACATCGGGTCGTGCTCGAACATATGCGAAAAAAATGCGAAGACCTTAACGGATACCGCGGATAAATACGGGTCATGGAACGAGGATTTATACTTCGACTGAGGTTGAGATTGAATATTACCAGGGGCTACGATAAACAAACGGCAACAGTACGTTTCAGCGAATCAGAGCTACATATCGTTGAATGGGAAGCTAAGGGTCTTGTACATTTACTTAATGTAAGATAATGGGATGCTGTATGAAACACACCCCAATTTTTGTCGATTTTATTCCCACCAGGTCCAGATGGGCGGAGGTCTGGCTAGAAAGCGCGCAAAGGTTAACATGAAACGTGCGACACAGGGACGAGGAACCCTTGTCAAATCAAATGTGGCGGGAAGCTCAGCCAATCGTATTCCCAGTCGGCTCCAATTGCGGGAAGAACTTTCTCCTTTTCATTTATTTACAGCGCGGAAGGCCAAACATGTCGGGGTTCTCGCCTTGACTAGATGTATTCCACTTTGACGCTCACTCCGCCGCACGGTGTTTGTCTCTGCTGCAAGCGCAGCCCCTATACAGTAGTCACTAGCCACCGGCACCAGTCTCAACATCGCTATATATGCGGCGTCGCTCTGGTTCTGCTTTTTCTCAGCTCTCGTACTCACAGTACTGGCTTATACCGCTGCTCTGAATACTTCTTGCGACCTCTTCTCGCTGTGCGCCTGCACATTCTTCTGAAGCGCTGCTAATCCCGGCTTCTCGAAGGTTTTGCTTCATCGTAACGCACTGGCAGACAGTGTCTAGACCTCCCCAGCTAGCCAGTGGCGAGGCTGCGTGTGCTAGATGCGGCAGCCGCCTCAGCTTGACCCTGTAACTTGGACTTTAGGTGATCTTGGTGAGTCCGAGGTCGTAGCTCTCGTCTTGATTACTTATCTCATACTTTCTACCTCCGCGTTCAGTCGCATGTAACGTCCTTCACATTACCGCTCTCATCTGCACTCTTTTCCGGCTTTGCTATCGCGGTTACAGACGCGAACTGTGGTGGGAAGACGCATGGGCTGCGTTGGCGCTTGTCGGCGACGCGTGCTGTCTAGCTCTCGCATGGGCGTTATGGGAGCATAATAGTACGTGTCGCTTCCTTCTCTCTACCTGCGCTTAAGCTTACAGCTCCTTATTCGAATGAATATCAGTATCTGGATTCGTAGGCAGGTACATGTTCATGACATGGCTGGCGTCGTGTATGTGGAACAACGTTGTTTGGTGAGCCGAGACCCATCTCCCTTTTGATAGCTGCTTTCCTCAGACTTTATGTAGGTGGTCACGCATGAGCATCCTCTGCTCGTTCATACGCATCACGCACACCAAGTCACCACAGCGTCGCGCTGCCTATGTCTCCGCCGTTTTTTTCGTGTTGATGTGGCTCGCACTCTTCGCGCGCCAGATGTACCTCTGCAAGTATCGACACTGTATCGCGGATCAAACGGCAAGTTTGATGCAAATAATTAGTAAGTCCGTGCGCGTTTCACATACAAAGTATCCTCGGGGTGCGCCTTTGTTGACTCGGTCCGACTAGCCGGCGTATTCGCCGACATCCCACTTATCGTGCTGCCTGTCTGGCTGCTGAGAGGCTCCAGCCTGCCACGGAACCGACGGATGCTCGTCTACGCCGTGTTCTTCTCTTCCATGGTTATCACCGTGTTGGTCATTTTCCACGGCGTGTACGATATGGGTCCATTCAACGAAATGGTCGTCCTTGGCGCGCATGTCTTGGTATGTCCCCTTTCATGAGCTTGTAAGGAAGATTCTTATACGTGATGTATGACAGGCAGCGCTTTCGTTGATTATATGCAACCTGTTTGTGATCGTGACATGTATTGTTCGACTCATATACTGTGGGGATGGTTCAGAGGCAGATAACAGTCAACTCCTTACGACAGTCTTGGAGGCAGCACTTGCTGTCGAGACCTCAGCACCGCACGTTCTAGACCTACGTTTTAGTGGTGCAACGCCGGAGCTTAGCGGAGGGCCTGACGATATCGCCGGCAAGAACCTTGACGATTGCAAGTCAACAGTGGAACAGAAGTAATGCGCTTAACTACCAGAGATTATTCACGGATTGTGTTTGCACCAGAATAATGTGTTTCTCAAGTCGTCCCATTATTCAACGAGCAATTGTTGGGCGTGGCAATATTACGAGCGAATAATAAAACCACTCTGATAAATAAACCAATAACGATACGCATTGCGCCTATAATACATAGGACGTGATACTGCCCGAAACCTTATAAAACATATGTTTCTACCATCGCCACCTCGCGTTGACATGCAGGAACTCGCATATCGTGCGTATCCAGAAACGTTGCGCCTTCCTACGTCTCCCAGGCCTACCATCTGCATGGTAGTAAGATACCGATTAGTCAAAACCGACAACCGCACGCAGGCCGATTAGAGCAGAATCGTGATTGTCATCAATAGACGAATGATGTAGTGTGGTGTTTCGCCTCGCAGAGACTCAAGCTTCTCACTGGCTAAATGCAAGTCAATGTCAATGAGCGTATCTCGTCTATGAGCAATCAAGTGTGCTTACTGCTCGAGCCCCTGTGTGTTAATCGACCTTGACCGGTGTCAGGCCGCAGTCATCTCCCTCGTCGTCAGTTCCATCTCTGAAGGCCGACTTTCCTGTGAGACTGCACGTTCAAGGACACCACCAGTAGAAGCAAGCTCGCGGATGTAGTCGAGCTTGTCGCGATGGTTTGACATGTTGGCGCCAGTGTGCATGCGTTGAACGGGGTGAGGAGATCGGCTGCCGGTGAGGAGTTGCGAACGATGAGCGGCGGGGCCGTTCATAGGTGTCATGGAGAGAGCTAGTCTGGAGAGCATCTCGGTGATTCGGACGTGGTCAACGAGTTTCTGGGCATCCAAGCGGTGCACAGTGCTGTTAATATACCCAATGTCCACCCAGGGGTGGGCCATGTGATGTCCAGGCTTCTGCGTGACAATATTGTATGGCGTGATAACGGAAGAAGATAAAGGACACCGGGCCTGGACGCTCCTTCGGGGCCGTGTGGAGAAAGCCACTTAGAGCCTAATTCTCAGCTTCGAGCCTAGTCGAAAGAATAGGAGAGTGAAAGGGGCCCGGTAGATACGGTCATCTCATGGGTGAGTCCCAAGAAACATTTCGCGAAAACCGCCAAGTATATTCCTTGCATGAGAGCTCGGCAAGTAAGTAAAAGCAGCAACTGTATATTCAGCCAAGGTAACGAAACCTACGTGGATCAGCGCTGTCCAAACAGTACTGCTAATGAACACCGCAGCGGAGTAGAGGCTTGTCATAACCTCTCGATTATGTACCGAGCGAGAGTGAGTTTCTGATTGCACGTCTTTAACGTTTACCGAGCGACTGACCGTCCGCCCTAGTGTGCCTCGGCCCTCAAACCATCCGCTTCGACCTTGAGCGTAACGCTTCAGAGCGGATCAAAACGTCGAATTCAGGACCGACGCAATGCACAAGTAGTCCAGGCTCGGAGTCTTCTAGAACGTTCCAAGCAGCTGGTTTCGTCGTGTGAATCCAGACTGGTGACAATGAAATGATGCACCTCCCACACCATACCTTACGATGAAAGTTCTGTCTCCTTCCAGAAAATGAGTGGCTTGTTCGGTGGAAACCCATATGATACGCTGCTGCAACTGTTGCATGAAGGTAAACAAGAACGCACGCGAGCTTACTTTACGCACTATGACGGCGCTCTGCTAGATCCATCTTCAATGATATTCTCTGTATCCGAGTAGATAAGCGGCGATGCCGGTAAGTTGAAGCTGAGTGCTGAGGCCTTGAGGCCGAGGTTTGATATGGACTCGAGGGCTTCTGATGGTTTGGGGGGTCGGTTTGGGACTGGCCTCCTGTGACGGCGTTGTCCGAAACTGCTGCAACTCCGCCGTTGGTCCGCCGTGCCGCTTTTGCCAGAAAGTCCGAGATCTGGGAAAGGCGGCAAGTCGCGGCGGCAGGCTGGGCGGCGCGGCGTCAGTGGCGGTGTACAAAATAAAAATCCCACGATGTGACCGCCGCGCGTCGCCTCGCCGCCACGCTTATGCGTGCTTGAGCAAAGACTGAGCGTGTTTGAGTCCGCCAACGTTGCATCCCTACACTATAAGTTTCGACATATCGAAACTCCAATAAGAGTGATTCGGACTCTATTGAAAGTGCCGATTCGGACTCCAGTGAACATGAATTAGATTGATACTCCAGCGACTCGGGCTGACGACGATACCACGATATTTAACTTCTCTCTCGGAGTGTAGTGTAGCTATGTTGACCGCATCAGCTCTCTTCTACTTTTGTACTTTGTATCAATGCTGCGTCATGCACTGAGTTGCATGGAACTGTTTAAATTCAGCGACAGGGTCCAGTTGAGAGTGATAGAGCAGCAATGGCTGCACGCGTTGACAATGAGGCAGCGAGACATAGCACGAGCATCGTAGTACGTGGGCATGGATAATCATAGTATCGGTACGTCCAACTGCAGACGATAGCCTGGTATCCAAGGTGCTATGCGAAATCCAAAAGACAATCCATACGCTGTTCATCTCGCAAGCCATCCTCGTTTCGCTCAGATCCTTCGTCTACACAAGGACGGGCCCTTCGCTCCCGCTCCGGAATTATCAATATGAACAATGAGACACACTGGCGTATTCTGCAGTGTTCGAAAGCAAAAACGCACTCGCGTTCAAAGAAACTTAACTCCCATCCAACGTCAACATCCGATATCATTGTTATTATCATACAGTGCCCAAGTACGCAAACGCAGATGTTTCCTATACAGACTATAATATCTCAACCTATTCCTGCGCACGGCTGGAAACCCTACGTATAAAGGGAAGCATCTCATCACGTGAAGGAATGCTGTTAAGCGCAACGAAACCACCGTTGATTGAATACTCCGCGTTTGTACGCTGAAAACGGCAGGCGCAGGAGCGATATTCACGCTAAGTTGAAAGAGCTGAACCCGAACCAAGCCTGAAGCCTGAAGCAATGACGCCCGCAGCAACCGCGAGAACAGCAACGATCGAGTTGGCCTGTGGCGCGTGAGTATGTGCCTACCTCGGCGCATTCGGCACTCTGCTAGGAAATGATCAGACGATACAATCAAAAAGTATAACACGTACTGCACGACCGACACACAACGATATTTGTGGACAAATTCCTGGATAGTAAGGTCGAATGTCACCGTGCCGTCGACAACCTCCTTGGAACTTGAAACGCGACCGACAGCCATAAGTAACGGTTGCTGCATCTCGGGTGCCTTTTCGTAGTAAGATGCTACACTGGGTTCCCCTGGAATAGGAAAGGACTGGCTGCGAATCGAGTTGGATAGTAGACCCGGGTAGAAAAGACGACTTGGCAAAGACCAGCGCGAGACCGCCCTCAGCAACAGGCTGGCCACCAAACGGGCTATAAATCCGCAACTCCGTGGCAGGTCAATCCGCATCATCGCGTTTGAATGCAGTATCATAAAAACAATGGAACACGGTTGCCGTCGACTCAGCAGAAGTCTGCTGAACCTGACGGCCGTTCAAAAGACAAAACATGCCCAGGACAATTGCGAACATAGATGGACACTGTAGAAACCGGATAGAAACCGGATGAACATGAACGAACTGCAGAACCACAAAAGAACCACAGCTATTTTGTATCATTTCGCACACCCTAAAACCGGTAATCCGGGAAGCTATGATATTCCGTGCTGTGCAAATGCGCAAGGGTGCTAAACAACGTAGACAAAGAGGACCAATGCTGTGCAAACCCGAAAGGGCGCAATTTCATGCTGTGCAAAAGAGAACCATACCCATAACGCACTAGTTCGTATAAGTTCCACCGAGAGAAGGCTACTTGAAGCTCAAGGTCATAGTACAACTTAGGCAAATGGACAATAAGGTTTCAGCCACCATCAAAAATTCATCCATAATTTTAAAGATACGGGTTATAAACGTACGATATCCTCCCTAGACATCGTTCATCCATTTACGATTGCAGCCTCGCGTGCCTTTCAAGAGGTCCACATTTTCCATCCTCTTTCATGCAGCTCTCACATCACCGGAATTTCGATCTTAAAATCAGCCGCTAGTACGTTGATGCGTACTCAAATCGATATCCATCCACAATTTGGTATTCATATACACGCATGTATGTGTACCTAGCTATCTATATATTCAGGCATACAACCATATGTAAATGCCTGATGAGCGTTCTCTCGTTGTTTGAGTCCTTTTCACTTTCAGAGTGAAGAAAACAAGGTGTTTCCAGACTATTTTGACAGAAAAAAGAGACTCCTGATTGTATTGAACCATCGACCTCACAAGGTATCAATGGAATTCGAGCTGGCACCATAACCACTGCACCACGGTATTGGTGGAGAATACCTTGCTTGATGGTATATGATTATTAAGAAAGGACTTAGTACAAATTTCACGAAGTGACTGAAGGGATGTATGGCAAAGTTGGCCAGAATTTTCGCTAAGTCCAGCGCTGAGCGGTTATATACAATTTCAGCCGCCTAATCTTTACAGCCATGTGGTGTACTATGTAAAGCATCGCTAATGGTAATTGAGTAGGAAACGCGTCTATGAGGCCGCGAGTTCGAGCCCTAGCTTGATTTTTGTTCAAGCAGGCCTTGGACCGCTCTCACAATACATATTCCATTGCGATGCAGCTAATGTATGCAGCGGCTAGTAGGTTGATCTTTTGCAGACTATCCATAACGTAGTAGCGGGTGGTCCCCGCTTATGCATAAACATTTTGTTCGGCTTTTACGTTGATTCTTTTAACATAAAAATCAACGTAGTCGCGGCTGATTTTAACGTCGAAATTCCGGTGCATGGGCTCCAGTGGGGTAGTCTGGTAGAGTACCTAAGTATGCGGAAGCTACTTATGCAAAGTCGAACAGACAATGCTTCATATGCTTTGTGCGTTCAGACCCGCCCTCTGGAAGATTGTGTGAGTACAATATCCTCCCTTAATATGGCTCCGTCTCAAAGGCTTGTAACTCTGTACCATGCCACCGGAAATGCTCTTGAACGGCGCTCTCAACACCAAGGTTCGGCGCACGGATTATGTTCGTAGTCTGTATTTCTTCGTCATATGCCACTTCTACGGCGGCGAGCCGTCCGTACGGTGGCTCGTCGAGGGAGTAAAGGATCCGCGTAGATCCGGTCCAGTTGAAGGTATGTGCACCGCCACTGCCGCCGCGCCGCCGCGCCGCCGCGCCGCCACGGCGGCATATGCCACCTTTCCCATTTCCCGGGTGTTCTCGCTTTTGCCAGGTTAACGGGGAATTCACATTTTGGGTATGCCGCGTCTGGCGAGCTGTCCAGCTGTCCGGCCACAGGCGTGGGAACACAGAAGTCAACCAACTTGTGATCAAGTCACGCCAGCCACAAGTAGATAGATAGCCCCTGTCCTTCGTATTTCCCGTTATCTCGTATTCTGCTTGTATTCTGCACCTACCTCCCTGTCCCTACGCCTCTGTCTTCGGCCTACAGATCATATACAATGCATATGGAACCCAAACCAATTCCCTTCATTGATGTTTACACGAGGATCGCTCGATATCCGCCTCTCGCCGCACTGACCATGGACCAAATCATGAAATTCATCAAGATCTGCTGCGAGACACGCAGCAACATTGCAAACATACAGCACGCCTCGACGGACACGTCAGCAGCACCGCCGAATATCCCCCACCTATACGCCAAGATAGTCGGTGATGCTACTGACCTTGATGACATACATATACACATCCTTTGGCGGGCCCTAAAGGATTATATATGGACTGCCCCAACCGCGAGGGAGGATTATCTCGACTTGCCCTCTGTATTTGAGGGCCACGGTGCACACAGGGACACTAATGATACATAGAATGACATTGTCAGTGATTGGATGAGGCAAGGAGGAAGCATAAACTCACCTTAACATAGACGCGGGCAATATGCTTGCCCCCTTCGACAGAGTCGAGGGCAAAGCGGCATCTGGCAATCACAGTAGACGCAGAGAACGTCTCCAGTTCCTAAGACGTGAGGCTCCGGAGGCGGCATGACAGGGTGAGGGTTGGGTGTTGCGTTAAAGAGTGTCGACAGAGACCGCACAGCAGCCGGTTAGCGATAGTGGGGGGAAAGAAAGAAAGAGATTGGGAACGAGAAGCGGCAGTCCCGGCTCGAGCTGAATTATTATAAGCTTAGATCGAGGCGAACACCATGGGGGACGAGTGTGGATATGACGCGGCAAGATCATCTGCATTGACTTTGCGGATCTGGACCGCCGGACAGATGGAATGCGGGGCCAGACAGCTGGACCGGCGGACGGACGGCTGGACTGCTGGAATGCTGGACCGCCGGAAAATGTGGATTCCCCGTTATCCTCGCTTTTGCGCTGCTGGCGCACGTGCGCGACGCGATGTTTGCAATTAATCAACCACCGCAGTTTCGCGCCGGACTGGCAACCTTCTTCTGACCTCGCTGTGTTCCCGTTCCGACCACAAGCCTCGACTGCGCTGAGGGAAAGGATGATTCACTCTGGTTGGAATGTCTCGTGTGCTGGAAGCCTGGATCGCCCCGTCTTACTCTCACTATCACCTTTGCTTTGCGCTCGAGCAACCAGTTGGATTAGCAGGCGAATCTCAAATCTAGATATGACGTGAGTTTCATCGATTAATACACGGACTGATCTCAAATCGTATTCATGCGGTGTCAACAGGTCGAGTTCTCGAAGCGGAGTCTCAGACGTCTACGTTTGATTCATCGGGACTGGCGGCTCAAACCTTGTTAGCCTTTCATGCTGCTAGAAACGTCGCAAAAGTACCTCAGTGATCGAACAGGTCTACTGTATGGTGGCGTATTCTTGCACTTGGTCAATACAAAATCGCTGGTTCTCTGGATATCGAGCGCGAGCGTAAGGCTCTTCATATGTGCTACGTGGGTACGTACTAAGGGATAAGCGTTCAAGTTTGAGCTCACAGTTTCGAAGGTCCGGGACATCTGGTCTGAACCTGTACCTCGCAAGATTTTGAACGAGACTGGTCAAGCTGAACCGCAAAGCACGTCCTGGCAAACACCACCAAACCTGTCCCCCGTCAGGTTTAAATACTGGCAGCGCTTCGGACGTTTGCTCTCCAGTAAACTGTCCACTCGCACATATACTCTTCTATCGATCAAAATGATCCTCACCGCATACATCGCTGTAGCTCTCCGTACCTTCCACGCATTCTATGCGCTGGCGGGGTCCGGTTCCTTCACATCCTCCTCTCCCGGTCCACTTGGTCTCCCCGGTGGTCCGCTATTCTCCAACGCTCTCGCTGAGCTAGCCCCTTTGTTCGGCATCCGCGCGATCCCGCATGCTATCGGTCAATGGCTGGCTGGCGGGTGGTTCATCTCAACGGTTACTCCCCCTTGGTCTTCGGCTACTTCCTCGTCCTCGTCCCCCCCTCTCAACGTCACTGAGCCCTCTGTCAATGGCTCGACCTTACATGAAGGCGTGTCGAGCCCGGTAATTGCTTCTGGTTCCTATTCTGAGCATGGTAAGCATAATTATCTCCGCTGTTGGGTGGTTACTAACTACTACTAGCTACCATCCTTTGGACATCGGCCAATGAGACCTTTGAGGAGTTTCAACACGTACCTGGTTCTTCGTATAATGTATCCGCCGTACCTCAGCCCCTCGCCTGCGAGTTTCACGTTCCTGAACTCGCAGCGGAGTCGTCCGCCATCTCTGGTCCTCTGGTCCTTGACGTGGGTTACTCGAAGTCTTACGCGCACCCAGGGGTACAAGGACCCTTGGAGGAGTACCATCCTCACTTCTCGGAAGCCGACATACTGTTCTTACTGCGTCTCCTTTACCGCGTCATTGCCGTCGCCGTGCTGTCAACTGTCCTAGTAAGTACTTCAAACCGTCGTCAGCGTTTAGTAGTTCATGGATCTTTCAGGATGCTCTATTTGGGCTTTTCTCGGCCCCCAGCAAGGTCGTCGGTGACGGCACCCTTAGCCAACATCTTCTCGACATCGCCCTCCCTATCGATAGCGACCCCCTCGAGATGTGTCCTACCATCGTTCCCATCTGTCTGTTCACGCCCGACGTGTCCGTCTTCTCCATTCCTCTCCTTCCTGTAAAATCGGCGTGCGGGCTTGAGCACACTGTGCTCAAGATGCTGCCACCGGTCAACAACGAAGAAGCGCTTGGACGCGCCATGCCTCTCCCTCCTGTAAAATCGGCGTGCGGGCTTGAGCACGCTATGCTCAAGATGCTGCCACCGGTCAACACCGAGGGAGTTGGACGCACCATTCCTCTCCCCATTGTCAAGTCGGCGTGCGGGCCTGAGCACGCTATGCTCAGGACGCTGCCGACGAACAATGAAGAGACGCTTGGACACGCAGTGGACATCGACACGGAAGACATTCTCAGGCGCGCTATGCTCGTAGCATTACCCCTGGTCGACAACGAAGAAGTTCTCGGGCACGCGATTAGTACCCCGCCCCCTATCGATGCAGATGAAGCACTCGGACACGCTATCCTCGTCGCATTGCCACCAGTCGACGATGAGGAAGCGTTCGGACATGCAGTAAACACCCCACTACCCGCCATCGACGCAGATGAAGTACTCGGGCACGCTATGCTCGTAGCCTTGCCACCGATCGACGACGACGAAGTGTTTGGACACGCAATAAACACTCCGCTCCCCGCCATTGACGTAGATGAAGCGCTCGGGCACGCTATGCTTGTAGCATTGCCCCCGATTGACGATGAAGAAGTTCTCGGCCATGCCATCAATACCCCGCTCCCCCCTATGGACGCAGATGAAATCCTCGGGCACGCTGTTCTCGTCGCATTGCCACCAGTCGACGATGACGAGATTCTTGGACACGCCGTTCGTACCCCGCTCCCCGCCATTGACTCTGACGAAGCGCACGAGCACGCCATGCTCGTAGCATTACCACCGATCGACGATGATGAGATTTTCGGACACGCGGTCAATACGCCACTTCCAATTTCAGATGACGAGGACAAAGACCTTCTCGAAGCCGATCAGAACATTGTGCCCGCGAGTATGCTCGCAGGCGACCGTGGACTTTCTGGCGACGAATGCGAGGCTCAACGTGGATCCGAGATCAAGTCAGCTGTAACCGTCTTCGTGGACGAGGTATCCCTGCATGACGCGTTCGTAACGTCTCTCGATACCGAACGCCTCGAAGACATCATCCCCAACCTCGCCGCCTCGGACGATGAAGCACTTGCCCGCGTCCTTTCGACTTGCTGCTCGGCGACAACATCGGCGAGCTCCATAACATCGCCGCCGTCGCCTTTCTCCATCACTCAGCCTACGCTGTCCATCCCGGAGACGAGGAACCAAAAGCTGAACAGGAAACGGAAGGAGCAGCGGAGTGAGAAGGCAGCTGCTCTACGAGCCCAGCTCTCTCCCGATTGTCTCCTTCCCGGCACCCAGCTTCCTGCAAAGTTTTATGGTACCTCGAGGAACGCAGTCCAGAAGCGAAAGAAGAAGGAGAAGAAATTGGATGCTATGCTGGCGTCCTTTGACAAGGTAAGCACTATACGCATACGAGTCGTCTCGTGTTTCTGATCGCCGGTTGCCATTAGATGGTGCATCTTGGGACACCAAGCGTCTCCGCACTGTCCCTCGCGGGATGCAATGTTCCCCATCCCTTGGAACATCGAGTCGTCGATGCTCAAGATCGACTCTTGATTTCCTTGGACGTTGGCGACTTCACCGCAGGAAGTGCGTCTGCCTTGACTGAGAAGTGGGCGCGAGGGCGGCTCGAAACGGTACGTGGCTTACTTACTTTATCAAACGCGAAGCACGATCTCAACCTTTGTTCATTACAGGAGGCCTCTTCGAACCACGTCACCCAGTGCATCAGAATCGAAGCACCTGTCGAAGACGCTTCCGAGCTGATTCCCGCTACGAACCTTATCCTTGCGGACAATGCTATCTCCGAGCCTTCCCGCTCGTCTATGGACACGCGCACGAAGGCTCAGAAACGTGCTGCTACTAAGAAGCGCAAGAGGGACGCCGCCGCTGCCGTGGAGCCGACGCTCACGCCACTCACTGTTGGGGACGTCCCTGGTCCCAGCGCTCCTGTTCTCAGTGCTGCTCCCACTGCACTTTACAGCGACGATATCCCTAACTGGGCCGCCCAATGCGCCACCATCGCTTCTGCGTCTCGGTCCACCGACGCTGACGACACGCCGAACTGGGCTCTCGTCTGCGCCACCGCCACCTCGTCCTCGCTTCCTCCTGTCAACGACTCTTCCGTTCCCAACTGGGCGCTCGAGCCTCCGCAGCCTCCGACCACGTCCCGCCGGAGGAGCCAGCGACTCCGCGACAACAAAGAGCGCGCAGAACTCGCGGCCGCTCAGTCTGTCCAGGCGTCTTCATCTCAGCCTCGGTCGAACAGGAACAGGGGCAAGCCCAGGAGGGGCGGCAACAAGGGGAAGTCTGCGAACACCCGATCGGTGTCCGACAACTGCCTTTAGTCTCTGTCCAAGCCGCCGGAGGAATGACTTGAGCTCCTATGGGCGATATGATCGTTCTGCATCTTCGCGGTGGCGGTGCTCGACGCCATTGCGCTTCTGTGATGCATGATCGGTTTTCTCGCTGGCTCAATTGTTCTTTCGGGCTCGACGACTATGCGCCTTGGCGCGTTGGAACGCCGCGACGCGACGCGGGTGGTGGAAATGGGGGAAGCGCAGGAGGCTCAGGATCACGGTCTGGCATTATGGCATCTACATCAAAATATGATACACTTTCTCCTCAAACTTATATGTACCGTATACATTCTTAATCGAGTTTCTCTCTACTGAAACTTGTCTTTCCTACGTTATAAATATGTGAAGTTCTTCTTCTCAAAATTGTCAGTCAGTTGCGAAGTCATTGCTGGTATTCTTTGAACATAAGTTTCCACTTTGTCTCTGGGCTATGTCTAATGCTTTTGGGTGTTGGAGAGAACTACTGGCTTTGGAACAATCTCTCGTGATTTCCTGGCCTTGAGCTCCAACAGAGTGTAAACCCCGCTATAGAAACGACGTCAAGACTACACGACTGCTTCCATAAGAAGTACTTGTTAGTCGGTATCTTTAGCAGTAATCTCTTGGGATATCTTGCTCCGCGCGCGGATCTTGTCTCCATAGAAGAACAGGGCCTGAAACACAGTCATGTTGAGCTCGGAACTAACGGACGCGAAGAAAAATACGTACGTAGGGTATTGGTATCATCGCGACTGCGATAAATGCAAAGAGAGTATTGGACCATTCATACGTCAGGCGGTCGTACATCTGCTCCGTGAAGAGAGGGAATGCTGCGCCAAGCAAGTTGCCTGCATCGGGGATTGTATTAGAACGCTGTACTTGCTGTACCGTCCAACTGCGAGGTCGGAAACGTACGGAGGAGACTCTGGCCAGCCAAAGCAGACGATGCCCATTTCCCATAGCTAAAGCATTCGTATCAGGTTCGAGTTACTATAATCACAAGGCAGGAAGATGACGACGCACCAATCCGCCAGATACACGAATACAGTTTGGTATATCACATAGCACGATGTCATGAACACCGTCAGACCAATTGCTGGAGCGATCCACGGCACGTATGGGAAAGCCGTCCATGCGTAGATAAACATTCCCGCGGGGAAGAGCACTGCGGCGAGCATCGCAACATAAAGGCGTGCCTCTGGCCCACGAGTTGCAAAGTTACGCGTATAGAGCGTCTCTTGATAGTAGTTCAGGGCGCAGCCGAGTAGACAGCCAATGCTGATGGTGTGGTTAGACAGTCAAGTATGATGATGAGAAAAGGGAGCAGCGAACCAAAGGGATGTGAATATTGAGCCAGTCTCGCCGGTATTGAAGGCGTATACACTCTTAAAGACGGAGCCAATCGAACTGTTCACGGTCACGTTAGTTTATTGATGAACAGAGCGAGAGAGATAATACTTGCTCTATCAGTGCGTAGACGAGACCCCATGCAAACCCTATCCAAAGCTGTGCGGGATTTTAACAGGGACCGCCCATCACTGACTAATGAACGCTTACGCTAAAAGCGAACACCACAGGCTCAGTAAAGAGCATGTCTAAAGAGCCACGTCAGCAAAACTAGTTGCGGCATGAGTAGTACGATATAACTCACATAGCGGGCGCGTGGACGAGGCTTTGAGCATCATCCAGAATGATTGGCTGTCAACCTCGGACCGTGACCGCAAAGTCTCGTCGCCTGTTTCTTTGCGCCTCTGTTTTGCCACGTTTGCTAATATGATGCTCGAGCGCGTCTCCTGCGTGAAGAAAAGGGCTACAATCAAGTATGTCCCAGAGAATCTATCGGCACGTGGGTTTTAGTTTACCTCGATAAACAGAAAAGACAGCGCGAACAAACTCACATCGCACCCATCCAGAATATCCATCGCCAGTGCATATTCGGGTTCATGTCTATCCATCCGCCGACAACGGGTCCGACAGAGGTGCCGAACATAGCGAGTAGGCTGTATATCGACATCGGGAGCCCACGCCTGAACAACACCTGCTGATGAGCTGCGATACCTCATAAATGAACGGGCTCTTACTGTGCTGGCTCCCAGATGTCGGCGATGGTTCCACCAACAAGTGTCGCAGCCGTCGAACCGGCAAATCCGTTCAAGAACCGACCGACAATAACTACCGCAACGTTTGGCGCTCTGAAGTGTCCGCCCGGTGACTTAATGACCAAGACAATGAGACGAGAATAGAAGAGAGACGTACAATGCAATCATGATCTGAGACATCAAGAAAATGAACGCCGAGACCAGATACACAGGTCTCCTCCCGAACTCCTCGCTAAAAGGAGACGAGACAAGTGGGACGATGGCGAAGCCAATCGTGAACATGCTGAGACCGAGTGTGGCCTCCATGCGCGTGCAGCCGAGCTCGGCGATCATCGTGTCGTACCCATACGAGTACGCGGACGACGTCGCAGCTAGACAAGTGATGAATACAAATGAGCATCGATGTCGTAGTAAGTGGGCGGGATGACGAACCGCTGAGCCCAGTAAAGGCGACACCGACGAGCGTGATCGCCCATTTTTTGGTGTAGGAGAAGTTGACGGGATTCCGAGGATCGTTGTGTTCAAACTCCACCTACTCCAAGACAGAAGGTGACATCGGGTTCGAACGTTAATCGAAGCACAGGAAACAGTAGGAAGGCCTTACATAGTTATCCTTCTCCGTGACATTCGCTGTCCATTCCTTGGACTTCTCTGTAGAGCCATCCTTTTTCAGAGGATACACCTGTTCTGACATAAAACCGCTAGGGTTAGCATGACATGCTACTGGTTCTGCGGTCATGGAAGGCAGCGAAGTCCGACTCAGAGAAGGACACGAGGCAGAGAGAATTAAGTTCGAGCGGGGTGGACCACGTTGACCCTCTGAAGACGGCTCTGACTTTAATATGCATGCGGTTAAGTCGGAACGTCCGGCCGAAACGTCAACATGACACCATCATGCAGTCGATGGTCGACTGCTGCTGACAAAGGCGACGAAATTCAAGCCTGAAAGTCGCTGGTGGGAGGAGGAGAACTTGCTATATAAGGGGTGTGATGCGGGAAGATGGAGGCCTGATGCAACGATGCCCGAGACGCGCCCGAGTTGGACTTGTCATGGCTTATGTAAGGAAACGGCCCGGCTCAAGTCCGGAGGATTAGCCTCGAAAGCTCGAAGTTTGACCAATACGATTGCTGTTTCGAGACGCCCTCTGCGGTTCGGATTCTCTTCCAGTGGTTCTCGGCGTTCTGCTGGACATGAGAGGCGTCTTAGCCTGATGGCACCGGGTCTATGTTGTACCCCCCGTGCCGCTTTGAGACGGACGAGGTA
Source organism: Coniophora puteana RWD-64-598 SS2 (assembly GCF_000271625.1). NCBI lineage: Eukaryota > Fungi > Basidiomycota > Agaricomycetes > Boletales > Coniophoraceae > Coniophora > Coniophora puteana. Next base: position 153,475 of record NW_006913064.1, on the reverse strand, counting down.
TATTAACAGCCCAGAAGCTCTTATAAGGACGAGCGCCTCAACAAATGATTTTTACGATGGCTGAGCTCACCGCATCCTCCAGACGTGCACGTACGCCAGCTACATCCAACGATAAACAATTTAAGTTAGTCTGTTAGTCAACCAATCCCCAGATACAAAACGCGCACGAGCACAAACAACATGCTACAACAGACACAGAGATAGAGTCCCAGCCAAGATAGATATTTACATTTTCTACCCAGGATTATAACAATAGCTAAGAAGGAATGAGCAACAACACAACCAAGAAGCACAGTTCGTCAGAGTCCTCGGCATGAACAAATAAAAAATAAAGAATAGGAAGGATGAACACCCAAGAACGGAAGGAATATCGCGAGTAGACCTAGTATCGACTTAGTGTAGCGTAACGTATGGAACCCGTTAGTCTAGTCTAGTTAGATGAGCAAGGTATATCAGCAGGCAACAGTCAGGAACAACCATTCACCGATAACCTATAACCTGAAATGAAAGGAAGAAATCGATATTTTCTGTTGGTGAGTGTTCGAGCGTTAATGAACGAGAGACGACGTGGAGGGGGCCGAGGTCGATGCCGAGGACGCGGACGTGAATGTAGAACGGGACGCAGACGAAGACGTGGAGGCAGGGCGGGACGCAGACGCGGACGTGGACACAGACGTAGAACGAGACGTGGCCGCGGACACAGAGGTGGACGAAGGCGCGGATGAGAACGTGGAAACAGACGTGGTCGTGGACGCGGACACAGACGAGGTGCTCTGGGTAGCAGGGGGATGGGCCGGTGTGGTGAAGGTGCGCGCCGGGCCGTTGCAGCTACCCGATGAACTGAGAGGGATGGAGATGCGACGGTCAGAAAAGAGCGTGAGCGTGCCGCGAGAGAGAGAGAGGGGTCAATTACACGGGGAAAGCCTGGGCGCGGACGGCCTGGATCCAGGTCGAGTCCGCCTGGGGGTACTGCCAGACCATGACGCCAGCGTCTGTGGATGGGAAAGTACGAGAGCACGTGAGTAATCTGTCGCTTTAGCGGTGTAGCAAGATAGGACTCACTCCAGCCCTTGGCTTTCGCGGTGGTGAGGCAGGACGCGAGAGCGGTCGTGTTCATGAAGCCGCCCTCGCCGGCGCTGTTGACGAGCGCGGGCTTGCCGATGACGATCTTGTCGAGCGGGACGCCGGTAGCGTTGATCTGCAGGACAGAAGTGGAGCTCGCCGACTTGGTGAAGAGCGTGTCGCAGGTCTCGTAGTCAGTGCCCTGGTTGTAGAACTGCACATTGTACTGGATTCCGTAAGATTAGTGTCTAGCGTTAGGGTGACAACTCGGCCGAGAAGACGAAGCGTACCCAGTCAATGAGGCTACCGACAGCCTTGTTCACAGTAACGTATGCGCCCGACTTGTAGTGCACCGCGTTGAACCACGGTCCAACAGGCGCGTGCGTGATGACGAACTGCCCAGCGGGAAGCTGCTTGCGCAGCTCGGTCGTGAACTGGATGAGCCATGTCTCAGCAGAGCCATCCATCTTGTTGACCGCGGCAAAGTCCTCGTAGTCAACATCAACACCATCAAACGAGTACTGCTTGACGAACGCCGCGAGCTGGTCTGCGGTCGTGTTTGGATTCATGTTTGAGGTCGTCGGCGTGATCTGGTCACCGAAGGCAGAGATCATGAGCTTGATGTTGGCGGCCTGGTACGAGGACTTGATGGAGCTGCGGGTGCCGTCATCGAGGTTGACCCAGTTTGCGGCTTGGTCGACAGCGCCGTTGGGAGTCCAGAAAGACAGCAGGCTAGATGAGAGAAGCGGAGGATTCGTCAGTTCAATCCAAGGGCACCTTTTGCGCAGGAAGCGAGGTAAGAAAGCAATGATAAACACTCACAAGTTGTTGAATCCGTTGATGGAGTCTACGCTGGGTGCACCGTTCTCGCCGTCGGCACCCATATCCTGATAAGCGACCCAATGGGGAGCGGCTTGGGCGGAGGCGGCGCGGGTGACGAGGGCAGTCTCGCGGATTAAGGGCAGAGCCGCCGCGAGGGTCGCGGTGAGGCTAATGAGCGTGGCAAAAAGAGGGAAGCGGACCATTGTCGTAAGGATTCTGCGCTGCAGAATTGTGTCTGACGGGGACCTGAGCGCCTGGGAGGGGCTAAAACGAAGGACGGGGCTGGGCCTAAGTAGGCGGGACGAGGGAGCGAGGGCGAGGGTCGACTGCGGGAAGGAGTGCCTGGAGATGAATGGCCAGGGCTTTGTCTATTTATTATATGTCCCTTGTCCATACTTCTGATGTCCGGGGATCCATGTCCGCTGTCTTCAGGGCTGCATCCGGGCTCGCCGGCCTGGGACACACGCCTCAAAGCCAGCGCACGACCGCGTGGCTCCTGCGCGCCGGGGTGCACTGGTCCTGCCCGCTGCCATCTGCCATCGCCAGAAAAATTCGAGGGCAGTCAGCCAATCCAGGGTCTCGAATCCTGTCGCCTACCATCGTCATGCTCGACCCACGGTGACAATACTCGGCAACGAGCAACGCGCACCGCGACAATTAATCCTCCTCGCGCACAACGGCTTGCATACCAGTCGTCGGATGGTCTGTAAAAACAGGGGTAGCAACGTAGCTGTGGTGTTTGCTGTCATTCTCCTGGTTGCCTGCCGTAGTGGGCCGTAGTGCAGTGGATCATCTGAACCACCTCGATCTACCCGTGAATCGGTTGTCAACATGAACGGCGCCGTCGGCGGGTGCCGCATCCATCACCATCATTGGAAGCAACGCGGCGGTGCCGGCGGTCTCTCACAATGAGGATTACCACAGTGAGGTCCGCACAAACGCTCAATGCTGCAACAACGAGCACTCGCGGAAAACAACAGGCCGAGCGAGCCATTGTATTTCCCCCCAGCAAGGTCTTACACTGAGATTACAGTCGCGACAACGGCATAAAGAACCACTGTCGGAGTTTTCTGAGTTTCATTTCATGGTCCTGTTGCTATCTGACCACAATAGCTCGATGAAACAGCTGATGTACATACTAAGTGCTATACTTGTGCCTCAACAGCACATGGGTCAATGATTCACCCAGAGCTTGTACCTGCACAGTTTCTGAAATAAGGGTGGAAATAGCAACACCAGGTACTGGCTGCTTAATGACTGAGATTGCGTGAGATTTCGCTCTGACAACCCACCCTTGGATCCACTACAAGAAGCGATGCGCCCGTATCGGCGCCAGCAAACACCCTTCCGTCGCTAACTTCGTTCGTATTCCTTCAGCGTCTCTTGTGGTTCTAGCGCTATTGAAAGCTATGTTTTATTCCCACCGCTTCACTTTGTCCGTACCGGAAGTTGGATGGCTCCGAGAAAAATCGTATCGTGTTAAGTTCAAATTACGGCACAACCGGTACGCCATAAACACAAATATTTACCTTATTCTCCTCTCCGAGTCTTCAGAAAACCGCGAGTGAGTTTCAGTAGTATGTTGTCGGTTCGAAGAGTAATTATTCCAAACTACTAAGATTCATCGATGCATATCCTGAATAAGTACTGCAATTGACTTCCCATTGCAATTCTGGTGGATCCTCAACTTGAAGTTATCCGGCATGTGCACCCCGATGTGCGGACCCGCAGCAGTGCGTCTCGCTTACTTACACCTCCGAGTCACCGCCAGAACAATGATGCACCTGTTGACTATATTAACAAAGACTAACTCTCCTGGCCCTTGGTGGCCAGTGAAGTTCCCATTCTGCTGCGGGCGTGCATGACGGTCCATTCATTCACCCGAAACCTGATCAGCGCCGTGCACTTCCTTGAGTATATCGACGAGCTGATGATCAGCGTAAGGAAGAAGATGACGAGCGCTATTGCTCCGCTATGTAGGCTCGACAAAGTGGAGCGAAGGAGAAGATCTCCGAGGCTCTATTCCCACCTTGACTAGATTCTTGCACGGTTATGCATGGAGTCGAGGACCAAGGATGTCCTTCTTTACAAGAGATCAGTCCTGTTGAATATTATATTGCCCTCTTATCGACAAGTAGGGCTCCACGTAAGCGAAAATGCGGTCTATGCCTCAGTTAGAGACCCAATCGGCTCGTTGACCGGGTGGGATGCCACTAATGAGCTACTATGCCATGATTTTGAGGGTGGATGGCGGCTTTGAACGACGTCCGTACAGGTTCGCGGTGACGCCAATCTATGTATCAAGCTAGTAAGAGAGGACGTCGCTTTTGGAGGGGTAATGTTTCACAAAATAGCACCGTATTATCACCTCTGGATATTCTGCTAGTAAAGGCATCGTACATAGCAATGGAAACAAACCAGGCGGACACAGGCTGGGTGCTCATAAATTCACACTCTTTAGCTTCATTTAGCGCGCAATAAATAGGATAATATTAGCAACCCAGAAAAGAGCGAGTGGTCAGTCAAACGACCCCAAGAAATACAGCAGACGGTAGGGCAACCATCAAGGCTCCCCACAAACCCGCAATCCTAGTACATGTCTACAACAATATCATAAGAAGGAAGAATCCTTCGTGCCCCAGCAATACGGCAACGGCGTTGGAGCGGTTCACATTTACTCAGGGAACGCGAGCGCGCGGACGGACTTGATCCAGTCGGCGGCGGCGTCGGGGTACTCCCAGACCATAACACCGGCGTTCCACTTCTTGGCGGTGGCCTGCTGGAGGCACGACGCGAGGTCGGACGCGCTCATGTAGCCGCCGTTGGTCTCGTCGCCGGTCGTGCCGGGCTTGCCGATCACGAGCTTGTCGGCGGCGACGCCGGACGCGACGATCTGGAAGAGGGCCGAGTTGGGGTAGGTGGTGGAGGAGGTGGTGAGGAGGCCGTCGCAGGTGGAGTATTCGGTGGTGCCCTCTGTGAAAGCGGTGTGCGTTAGTGGGGGATGGAGGGGGAGCTGGCGAGAGGGGGGCTTACGGTTGTAGAACTGGACGTTGTACTGGAGGGGGAGGGGAGACGGGTGCGATCAGTTCGGGTTCTGGGGTACGCGTATGCGTGGGTGAAAGAGCTTACCCAGTCGATCATGGAGCCGACCTGCTTGTCAACCTTGAGGTAACCGCCCGAGGTGTACTTGGTCGAGAACCAGGGGCCGACGGCTATTATCGCCAATTCAGACCGTGCCCTTTACTGCACAAAGAGACGAAAACTCACGAGCATGGGAGATGATGTAGTCCGCAGCAGGCAACTTGCTCCTGAGCTCCGTCGTGAACGTGATGAGCCACTGCTCCGCAGAGCCATCCATCTTGTTCATCGCATCGAAGTCCTCGTAGTCGATATCAACACCGTTGAGGCCGTACTGGATGACCCACGCCGCGAGCTGGTCGGCGGTCTGGGTCGGGTCGAGCGCGGGAGAGCCGCTGGTCGGGTTGAAGTCGGCGCCAAAGGCAGACACGACGAGGCTGATGCCGGCGGTTTTGTAAGCCGACAAGGTCGAGTTGCGCGTCGCGGCGTCGATGGTCGCCCACTCAAGAGCCTGGTCGACGGCGGCAGCGGGACGCCAGAAGGAGAGGGCGCTAACGATGAAAATGCGTGTTAGTCAACGGATGGTTTGGAGATTTGAAGATACGCACAAGACGTTGTAGCCGGTTAGGGCAGAGGTAGCCGGGGGGCCGGTCTCACCAGAGATCCACTTGTCGCTATATGCGACAAAGTGGGGTGCAGCCGGAGTGGCACGCGTGGAGAGGCTCTGCGTAAGAGGGGCGGCAATGGCGCCAGTGACAGAAAGTGCAGCAGCACAAAGAGCGGTAAGGGCAGAAGTGAAGGCGACCATGGCGACTAGATGCGCGAGTGCTATCGAAGAATGAACGTTGATCGGATTGAAGTAAATAAAAGACCGAAGACGAAGAGCCGAAGCCGAAGAAAGAATGTGAAAGATGGTGCTGGACCTGGGGAGCCTAGACGTTTCTTCCACCTGCCTTTATACACGTCCGGCTTGATGTTGAGCGCTGGGTGGGTGCTGCGCAATTTACACGTAGAAGTTCGTATGGTATGTCTTGGATTGGCACCGTTTCGCGACACACAGCCCGGAAGTCGTGCCGTTACAGTAGACAGCACATGGGTGCACACCCGAGCGTCGAACTCTCTACCGAGGATCATTGAACCATAGTGTCATCGACGTAGCGGAAGCGCTCACGTCTCGAGGTGTTCGTGGCTTCTGTGCATTCTCCAGCATTGTCCTGGCAGGCTTCGGGCGACATGTAGCCCATATCGGCCCAAATCCTGTGCGTTGAACTTGATTGCATCATCGTCGCCGAGCGTTGCCGGGAGTATTATCCACTGAGACAAGGTGGCTGACTGTGTCTGGTGGCTTTGAAGCCAGCGCATCTACGGCAGACGAGCATACAAGAACTCACGTCCGTGCACAGATGCCACGTCAACAGTGAGATTGCGATGTGAGCTAGTGTGAGCTTCCTTCACAAAGACCGCCAAGGGCCAGGCCCAGCCTTGAGATGACTGACAGGCGTAGGTGACGTCGACGTGTCATTTCCTGCCAAGTGACGCAGTATCGATCGACATACAGTAGGTCCTTGTGTCAGTGCCAAAGGTTGGTCGTAGAAGTGTCGTATGTCTGTAGATGAACTCCCCTGTGTGCGCGCAGGTGCGCGCTTGTTTTGGGCACAAGAAGCTGAGCCGCATCAACATACTGAATTGATACCGAAGACTAAGAACTGTTCATATGCGCACGACGAGCATCAGCGAGCATCACGAAAGATGCGCGCGGGGCCGTGCTCGCCGGACTACGTGTCGCGAATCTTCAATAGGATGCAGATGGTGCAGTCTTGACTTGAAGCTTGGGGTGTCAGCGTTCTACGTGGCCGGAACTGGGGTGGTCAGCGAGCGTCAGACAGAAGGCTAAGGAGAGGGGCAGTGCTCGATGTCTAGTGAAGAGGGTGTAAGTGGCTAATCAGTGGTGACCGTCAACGAAAGAGCAATGTTCTTAGACAGTCGGCACTATAAGCTGTTCGATATGAAAGGTGTCTTTTAATTATGGACGTCAAGCTGGGGATTCGAAGGACCTGAACAGTGGAATACTTCGGTGGGCACCAAGACGAATACCGCCGAGCTTTGACCGTTGACCAGTCCACGCGGTCCAGGGTGTATCATGACCAGCACTGCGACATCATCGGTCTCCCCGAGCTGTATGATGGAGGGCAGCATCGTGCTTGAGGTAGACGCTCAATTAGAACGCAGGATGACGAGGCAGCCAGAGGTTACGAAGGAAACCGAAGAGAGCCAGCAAGAGAAGAGGTTACTCGGAAACAAAACATGGCGGTGTGACACAGCTTGAAGCTGACTGGAGGTGATCGACGCTGTGCGACGTCGCTTGGACGTCGCCTTCATCGTGACAGGCTGAGCGACGCGTCAACGCGCCAACGCGCCAGCCTCCTTCCCACGGACCGAATGTCCTCTTCGTCTGTCCCCATCCACGGCAACTATCATGGGTACGTCCTCTAGCTCACCGTCTGCCCAAGTTACTGCTGAATGAGAGCAAATGCTTCAGGTACTACTCAAAGCGACCTTCGCACCGCGATCCGCGTCTTGCGCTCCTCCCGCAGGACTTCTTCACGGGTAAACGCGTGCTCGACGTAGGCTGCAACGAGGGGTGGGTCACCTGCGAGATTGGTACGCATTTAATGAACTCAAACGCTGGAACAGTCATTGAAATTGATTCTACTTCTGTCAGCTCAGACTTTTGGCGCGTCCGAAGTCGTAGGGGTCGATATCGACGACTCGCTCATCCGTGCTGCCTGGAGACGGCGGAGGACAGTCTGGTCTCTTCAAGCACCACCTGATGCTGTCGCTTCATCGGCGCCGTCATACAATGCGGCTTCAGGTGAAAATGGTCACGACAGGCCGAAGAAACGCGCAAAGAAGCAGAAGGAACCGCCAGCACCCGAGCCAGACATCCTGGACGTGGTCGGCTTCTTCCCCGCGTCGTGCGAGCACATGCACGGACCTCTCCCCATTCCAAATCCGAGCATAAAGTCCTCCGACGATGTAAGCGAAGCAGGTTGTCCAACTGCACACACAAGGACGTTCCCATTCAACGTCACCTTCCGCACCGCGGACTGGGTGCAGGACGACATCCCAGAGGACGCAGCAGGACCATACGACATCATTCTCGCGTGAGCATATTCCTCCTCCCTCCCCATCCGTGCCCAACCCCGAAAGACCCGACTCACGTCCGCTCTGGCGAACACCCAGTTTCTCGATAACCAAATGGATCCACCTCAACGCCGGCGACGCCGGCCTGCGCCGGTTCTTCGCCCGCGTTCACGCTGCCCTGCGGACGGGCGGAACGTTCGTCGTCGAGCCGCAGCCGTGGGACACGTACGCCAAGGCGCGCAAGATGGACGCGACGCTGCGCGAGAACGCCAGGGGCCTGCAGTGCAAGCCGGAGGACTTTGGCAAGATGCTGCGTGGACTCGGGTTTGACGAGGCGAGGCACCTCGGTGCGACGGGCGAGGGCGGTATGTGTCTAGTTCTAATAAGGGGCTGCCTTTGTCGTGTTCGTGATGTCTGATCGGGAACACTCGTAGGTTTTCGAAGGCCTGTGGATCTCTACGTCAAGCTGTGAAATAGTGGATGCTACCGACAAGTTGGTTACGCAGTAACAGTGCCAGTATTACTTTACATGCTTTCTACAATGAATTGGGATATAGGTTACATCCAAGCCTACAACAAGAACAATTAATACTATGTAAGAAACCGCGCTGTACGACCAGCCAAAAGACAAATAACAGGGTCCATCCAAATGCGATAAGCTACAAAATCTAGGTAACTGTCCATACTACTGCGACGCCGAGTCCAAGCGAAAAGGGAAAACTCCAACATTAGAACGAAATAAGAACGAAGCGGAGTAAAGGTAAGAGAATACAACATCGAGTTCGACGGGACATCAAATCCGCTCATACATGCACAGGTACGCCTTGCTCTTCAGCACCTCCTCGAGCGAGGCTAGCCGCACGGTTGTGTCGCTGATATATGCCCACTGCCGTTTCTGCACCTTCGGTTGCGGCTGCGTCGCTGGTGTCGATGCTGAAGACACCGCCGGCTCGCTGGTGCTTTCACTGACTGCATCGCTGCTGGAACTGGCAGAGACTAACTTGCCGCTGCCGCTGCCGTTGCTCTCCGAGGGCGGGAGGGCCGTGTATGCGATGTAGTGCCCACCTAACTATATGCAAACCCATAAATCAGCAACCTAAGGCCAAAGGAAAGCGCTCAAAAGAAAAAGAAAAACGCACCATATTCCCAATATGCACCACAACCGCATACAGCCGATACATGCACCGCTCCCTCGCGCCCTTCCCGCCCCGCCCCCTCATCTGCTCCTTCTCCTTCTCCTTCCCGTTGCCATTCCCTCCGACACCAGCAGCAGGCCCATATGCCTCCTTCCTCGGTGCAAGATACGGCGCGAGATCAAGATGCTCCGGAAACGCAACAAACTCATCGAGCTTCTTGAACCCGCTCGCAAACGATGCAAACGGCGACGGACTCTTGGCGATCTGCTGGAAGCGCTTCAGGTGCACGACGAGCACCGGCGGCGGCGTCGCGATCAGGTAGCGCTTGTACGCCGCGCGCATGATCACCTGCTTCGAGCGCGGGATGCGCGGTACCGGCGCGGGCGCGTGGGCGCGGGCATGCCCGTCGCTACTGCCCTTGCTACGGGGATAGAAGCGCTCTCCGTTGACCTCCGACGCGCGCACCGTGCCCGTAGAAAGCGTCGACACCGGCGCCGGCGGTCCCACATTACCGTCACCGTCCCGCCCAAAAAACCGCATCGACGGATGCGGCGTCAAGTCCTCCCTCGACGCGCTCGGCGACGCGACCGCGCTCACGTCCGAGTACCCGCTCGCGCTCGCAGACGTCTCGCTCTCCGCCTCGCTCTCGCTCTCGCCGGAGCTCACGGTTCGCCGGCGGACGCGCGGTGCGCTGAGCCTGGACGACGCGCTCGACACGGAGGACGCGAGCGACTGCAGCGACGTGTGGGTGTCGCTGCGCGCGAACGGCGCTGGACGCGCGGTCGGTGGGCCATCGCCATCGCCTGCATCTACGCCGGGAGGCAGTTCGAGCAAGCCGGGCGATTCGGGCGCGGTGGTCGAGATGGTCGGGATGGGGAGCGGGATGTGCATTGGTGGGGAGGGAGAGGAGGGCGCGCTTTCGATCCGGGACGGCCGTGGGGTGGTAAGGTCCTTGGAAGACACGGGGCTGGGCGTAGCTGCAAGTTCGGACTGAGGGAGCGTCGTGGTGCTGGTCACGGTTGTGCCGCCCTCCGTTGTGGCGAGCAGGGAAGACGTCGAGCTCGATCGCGAGCTCGCCGTCAGCGCCCCAGGCGACCTGTTCACGTTCGCGGTCCCACCTCCCCGCCCGTTCGCGCTGATAGCCATCGCAGTTGTACCCGCCTTCTCCCTCGCTCTTTGGTGTTCCCTCTCCCTTTCTCTTTCCTTCTCCCTCAGCCTCGCCCTCGTATCATCCTCCCTTCTTCTTTCCCTTTCCCTCTCCCTCTCGCGCTCCTCCTCACTATCCGAACACGAATCCTCATCCATCCTCTCCCTCGTCCTCGGCCTATAGCTCCCATTCGCGATCTTCCAACACCGATGACACCCCACCTTATTCTCCCCATCCAACACCTCCACGCCCGTAAACAACCTCAAACACTCCTCAATCCCACTAACATGCCCGCCCGCGCCCGCCTTGAGAAACAGATTCGCACCCGCACTGCTAAACCCCGGCACCGCGCTCGCCTTTCCCCCGCCTCCACCCCCTTCCGCCCCGCCACTGGAGTCAGACCCGCCGCCACCTTCTGGAGTCCCCGAGTGATGATGATGATGATGGTGGTGATGGTGTAAATGATGATGATGCTTCCCAAAGAACGAAAACCCATGCCCGGGCGCCGGCACGTCCGCCAGAATATCGCGCAGATACGCAGCCTCCCCCGCGCTCATCTTGTGCCTCTCGTGCCGCTTCGATGACTGCTTCGCCGGCGTCTCGGGCCGGCCGAGCAGCGGGAATCGCGGTGTCGATGGGCCAGAGGGCGCGGGCGACGGCGACAGCGCGGGCGATGGCGATGGTCCGGTGCCATTGGCATTAACATTCCCATAGCCCGGGCTAGCAGCCACCAGCTTCGCCTGCAACCTATCGCTCACCGCCGCCACACTCGGCGGGTCCACACGCACATGCAGCTCGGGGGACCTCAGCCCGTCCGGAGAGATCGTACCATCCGCTAGAGCTCGAAGGGGCGCAGCAGGCCCGGGGATGGGCGAGAACTGCGCCCACTCCTCGTCCGTCTCCTCCCGCTGCGGCCCGAGGAGCGGCGTCGACGTCACGCTGCTGCCCCGCCTGCCGCCGTTCGCGTCGTGGCTGCGGTCGCGATCGCGCGACGATTTCTTGTCTTTGTGGTCCTTGTCCTTGTCCGTCTGGCGCGGGCGGCGCTTCATCGAGACGCTGATGCGCCGGCCGAAGCGCGACCAGCCGTCGTCCTCTTTATCCTTATCCTTATCTTTATCCTTGTCCTTGTCCTTGGGTTTCTTCTCTTTCTCCTTGTCCCGCGGTGCAACAGCGCCGCCGCTCGGCAGATCAAACCCAACATGCACATCTTTATCCGACGGAACCCCTAGTCCAGGCGGCGAGAACAAAATCCCACCTCCACCCTCCGCCCCCGCTCTCCCGCGCGGCGATGGCGACATCGTAACAGGCGTCATCCCTGCAGCGAGACTCGCCGATCTGAGCGGCGGAGGCAGCCGCCGTGGCGGGGGCGACGGTGCCCGCTCGTCGTCGCTCCCCAGAGGGACATCGACGACCGACAAGTCCACGCTCTTCCGCCGCGGCGCACTATCCTCGAGCGCACCCTCGGGGCTATCCAGCGCGTCGCCCCTACTGGGCGTCGCAGGCACGGACGACGACCGCGGAGCCGAGAGTGTAATCGGAAGGGGCATCGATAGTACCGGTGTACGGGGCCCCGACGCTATCGGCTCTAGCTCCGACCCCGGTGCCGCACCTGAAGCAAAACCAGGACCGGGACCGGGTGTCGCGCCCGCAGCCCCGTTGCCAGTCCCAATCACAGCGGCAGAAGCCAAAGAAGACGATCCAACGCCAAGCGCGCTGCCAGAGATATGCCTCAGCTTCTTCGCGAGCTGCTTGAACCGATCGCGCTTGCGCTCGCGCACGTAGTCCTCCGGCTTGAGCGAGAGACTGAGGTCGTTGAAGTCCTCGTACACGTGCGAGACGTGCTTGCACGTCTGGCAGACGAGGATGCTCGCGAGGCGCCCGCCGAAGAGCATGTCCACGAAGGGGATCAGGTTTTCTGCTTCTTCGTCGTGCTCCAGGTCGTCTTGGGACGGGTGCGAGCTAGCGTCTGCCGCCGATGATGTTGATGTTGATGCTGATAGGCTATTTCGGGATGCGTCGGATGTACCTTGGTGTTCGGGTGCGTCCGAAGGGAGGGGTGGTGGCGGTGGTCGAGGGACAGGCTGCGGCTGAGAATGGGAAGCTGAATCCCCGGGCTCGACGGACGAGGTAGTGGTGACTTGCGACAGAGGGGACGGGGCGCGGAGGCGGGGCGATGACAGCCCGAGCGGCTTGATCTCGGGCGTTGAGGGCGTCGTGGACGAGCCAGTCTGGCTCGCCTTTCCCTTTCCCTTCGACTGTGGCGGGGGCTGCCGCTTCTTGATGACCTGAACGCCACTTCTCGATCAGTGTTCCGCTCCCACCGAGAAGCAAGAGATAGGTAATGAACACGTACGTCGACCTCCTCCATGCGCATCGCATCGAGCAGCTGGCGCAGAAACTCGTGGGCATCCTGCTGCCGGAAGTCGAGGTATTGGTCGTACTTTTGCCCCAGCAGCTGCAGCACGTCCCTGTGCGAGAAGCCAAGCGTGTGAGAACTGTAACACTTTCAATGAGGACTGAGCAACACGCACCTGGGACTCATGCTCTCCTTCACCCGCCTCTCTTGCACGCCCCACGCCCTGAGCATGAGCGCAACAAATATGTCGCCCAGAGGCATCTCATTAGAATAGGCCTGCTCGTATATCCCAGCGTGGCCGTGTGCATTCGTGAGCTCGGGCGATCGCTGCGAGATGATCGAGGTCTGGGCGGTGCGGAGGACGTTCTCAGGCAGGGGTTGGAATCGGACGAGCTCCGCGAGGTACTGGGTTGCGATAAGCTGAACAACAAACGCGCGTGAGCGTGAGCATGCCGGCGTGATCGGGAGAGAGAGAAGGGGGGGAAGGGGGACGTACGCCCTGGAGGACGGAGTTCATGAAGCAGGTGTTGCCATGGTTGAAGAGCCCTGGAGGCAGGCGGGCGTTCTTCTCTGCCTCCTCGCGCTCCTTGCGGGCCCAGTAGAGTTCTTGGGGTGTGGGCTGCTTCTGCTTGGGCATGTTGAAGAAGGCAGCGGTGAGAGAAAGAGTGTGCGTCCGAGTGTGAGTGGTTTAGCCGGGTGTATGCGCAAATAGATTAATGGTAAGGTAGGTGGATCAACGAGGGGGAAGCGAAGGGGTGAGGCGGAGGGTGAGAGGGCAGGTGGACGGCATGGACTGTCCTCCTTTTGTTGGTGGGTGTGCTGGTTCCAGTCGGGCAGAGAGAGATGGGAGATGCCGCACAGGGAACGCAGCCTTCACCTCAATTATCTAAGCACTCTCCATCGCCGCTCTCGCGCACCTCTCCCTTTCCCCACTCTCTGCCACGCCACGTCTGACTGCGCGCCTAGCAGTCCGCAGGCACCCAACTCGATTCTGTTACTACAGCGGTCTTTCAAGCTTTCAGCCCAAATCGTCATCTCCTGGCTGTGGCTGCCGGTCAATGACAGCGGCTGTGCATAAGCTCTGCCTAGTCATCTATTTCTAGGACCTTGCTAGTGTTCATGCATTCATGTGTGCCTATGGATCGACAGCGTGGAACGACGTGTTGAGTTCGGCCTCGTTATAGCGCTGCGCCGCTGCCATATCAAAGTGGCGTCGCTCTACTTGGTGCCGTGTTCTCTCTCAGTTACATATCTGAGTCCGCTGATCTCGGGCAGAGTCAATCGCGGTCCCTCTTTGCCACGAGGTTCGCCCCTTTGAACGCCGACCACATCCATCAAATTCGTACTCCATGTCCAGCCAAGCCGAAGGAAAACTCAAAGCCCATGGCTCGTGCCTCTGCAAAGCCGTTCGCTACGAGCTAAACGCCGACGCCGAAGTGCTATGGTACAACCTCTGCCACTGCAAAGACTGCCAAAAGGCCTCCGGCTCCGCGTTCATGGCCAATCCTGGGTTCAGCAAAACTCAGTCGGTAAGCCCTGTTTCTACCATTCACACCGCGTGCCGAAGCTGAAGAGCCAACGCCGTTTGTCAGGAGTACAAAATCACACAGGGTGAAGCCGCTCTCGGGATATGGACAGTATGCGACACGACCTCAGGTAAACCAGTCGCCCGCTACTTCTGCACGAAGTGCGGGTCGCCCATCAAGCTGGAGCTTCCCTTGAGCCCCCACCACGAACGCGAAACGAGCGCCGTGCTCACTCCCGAAGAGCTCGAGCGCCTCGACTACGTTATCATCCCAACCGGGACGCTGGACGATCCCGTCGAGTGGACGCCTCAGCAGGAAATCTTCTGCAAAGACCGCTTTTCGTGGCTCAAGGACGTCCAACTCGATATTCCGCATGTGCTTGGACAGTGAAAGGGTCCGTATCTGACTCTGCTCTGTCTCGGGGTAAACTCGGAGTATCTTGTTTAGCTAGGTCACTCACTGCCCATGTCCTTTCTCAATCTCCCAATAACATGCATCCCTATGCATCCGCTGATCTGTCCTGCTGATGTCACTCGTGGTCTCTGTTACTGTTGCGCTTATAAAGACAGTTATGATAAAGGCAGCTGTCCCGCTGTTCCTCGCACGTCTCCACTTCCTGAGCAGCCACCACATCCACCATGGCCACACATACTCAAGGAGAGGAAAAGCGCAAAGTGCGCGGCTCGTGCCTCTGTAAAACCGTCCGCTACGAGCTGAACGCCGACGCCGACATGGTCTGGTACAACATCTGCCACTGCATAGACTGCCGGAAAGCCTCAGGCTCCGCGTTCTCGCTCGACATCTGCTTCAGCGAGACCCGATCGGTGAGCGACAACGCAGTCCCAACCAATGAAATTTGAGGTCACAGGTTACTGACAAAACCTAAACACCTTCCTTCAGGAATACAAGATCACCCAAGGCGAAGACGCACTCGGGTGCTGGATAGAGCGCAACACGGTATCCGGGAACCCAGTCTCGCGCTACTTCTGCACCAAGTGCGGGTCGCTGGTCAAACTAGGGAACCCGCTGAAGCCCGACAGGCACGACCAGAGCGGCGGCGGACACACGCCTGAAGAGCGCGAGCGCCTCGACCGCGTCTTCGTCGCGGCGGGGACGCTGGACGATCCCGTGACGTGGGTGCCGAGCCAGGAGGTGTTCTGCAAGGACCGGCTACCGTGGCTGCAGGAGTCGGGGCTTGATGTTCCGCAGTTGCATATGGAGTGAAAGGTTGGGTAAAGCACTGCCGTTGTTACAACGTCTCGGTGTAAACGAGCAATACATCCGCAACATACTGGTTCAGAGGGGACCTATTTCGCGTAGAAGTCGTCCGCGAAGCAGTGACCGGTTCAGTGTTTTATTTAAGAGGCAGCCACTAGGCAGCCGTATATCGCACGTTCCGTGTCCATGAAGTATTCTGGGCCTGGAAGAGGGGGGGAAGCGGTTGGCGGATTTGAGTCGCCCTTCGTCTGCATTAAGTACGAGTCTCGACTTCCAGAGGCGAATTCGCTTTCTCAGGGTAGGCCCCCTCGACGCTTGATTATGGGGGCGAAGGTGGGTAGGTCCCAGTCATGGTGTTACGCGGCGTCCTTTGCGACTTCATCGACATCGGCTATGGCCCGGCGGAGTCCATGCGATCGTCGTCGTTGAATTAATTGATTGCCTTGTCGCGGAAACAATCCTGAGTCGCTGTGAAGAACCGGGAGTCGCGCCGGGGACCGCTTGCATCGCTGAAATGCCGTCTGCGACTCACAAGTAGTCGTGAGTTATTTGGGTGGTGCGCTTGGTCGTTGCTATCTCCGTCTCGAGAGCTAGCTCAGGCCAATGTTGCGGATCAGCGCCACATAGCAATATACGAAACCTTCACTGACCCTCTGAAATCACTCAACACCTAAGTCATATGCATAATCTTCACGCATGATCGCCTACTTGAAGGTTGATTCCGTCGTTGGACGGTGTGCGCGATATCCATAGCGGCCTTGTCGGTCTCGGTCAAACCCGCGATATAATGCAAATTCGGCGTGGGAAACTATAGATGACGTCGAGATGGTCGAGTGTTTTTGACCAACCTTGTCACTCGACTTCCTGCGGTGCTCCGTCGTGAAACCCAGGGAACTTGTCGCCATCCATCGTTTTTTTAACGTTCTTCATGCGATTCCATCTCGAAAACCAATTCACCGAGCGGCCCGCCGCATCGCGGGCAAGTCACGGGTACTCCGAGGACGCATGAACTGCGCGTGAACGCGTGAATCCTCGCGGTCATAGGACCGCAACTTCTCGAGCAGTCGCCGGGGCCCAGATGAATAATGGCATGGGTATAAACAAGTATCAGTCCACCATGAGCCATCCTCGACGGCTCACCCTCCTCCCGCAAGAAGTCCGAGTGACGCGCCCCTCAAACAACCTATCAAATCCATGCCGTCCTTCGGTAACAAGCCGGGCGCGGCTACGCGTCCGCACAAGTCGTCATGGATGTTACTTGCTCTCTTCTCTATGCTCTGCGTCCTGGCGTCGCCCGTCAGGTCATTCTCGTGGACACCAGTACGCTCCGAAGATGCGTTGACCCAAAGTATCGACGTTCGTGCGGAAGACGCATCGTCAAACACGACCTTGCTGGGCAACGGACGACAAACTGATGTGCAGTGGGATGCATACAGCTTGGTGGTGAAGGGACAGAGAGTGTTCATCAAGTGTGTATGCTGGTCCCATTGACGCATCCGAAGCTAATCCAATTCCGCTTGCTAGCTCCGGAGAGTTCCACACCTTCCGCTTGCCTGTTCCCGATCTCTGGCGCGACATACTCCAGAAGTTCAAGGCAGCAGGGTACAACACCATCAGCCTCTACACGCACATGGCCCTGCTCAACCCGGCTCCCGGAGTCCTCGACTTCAACGACTGGCGTGCCGTCCAGCCCCTGTACGAGATAGCGAAGGAAGTAGGCATCTTCATCGTCTTGCGTCCGGGTACGTCTGGCGTGCTTCACGGGGCGCAGACCACCTAACGACTCAACTTGTACCTGAAGGCCCCTACATCAACGCCGAAACGACGGCGGGAGGCATCGCACATTGGCTCACGTCGACGGTCAACGGTACTCTCCGCACCAACGCAACCGACTGGTACGAGTCGTGGCAGGATTACATGCACGGCATCGTCAACAACACCCTCGGGTACCAAATCACCGAAGGTGGCCCGGTCATTGGTACTTTTTCCACCTCTATAACGTATGTACGCTCTCTCACTGCGAGACTGTTCAACAGCTGTTCAAGTCGGTGAGTGTGCTCTCGAGATTCTTGTCATATCATACTCATACATTATAGATAATGAATACGGTCAATACCCTGACACTCACGCTGAATACTTCGCGGAGCTTGAGGCCTTTTACAACTCAACCGGTATCGTCGTTCCGTTGACGGCGAATGATCCGGGAGAGGGAGACAACTGGGTCACCGGCACCGTGAGTTTGTTCTAAGTTGGCCCTGTATCTGCTTCTAACTTCTGCCCAAGGGTGCCGTCGAACTTTATGGGTATGGCAAGACCATGGGTGGAATTGCAGGAAGCTAATGATTGGCTAGTTTGGACGCTTATCCTCAAGGCTTTGACTGTTCGACTCCTGAAAACTGGAGCCCCGTTGTCACCAACTGGCACAGCTACCACGAAGGTGCTTTCTGGGCAGATACACGTGCATCCGAGAGGCTAACAATACACTAGACCTCAATCCATGGCAGCCTTGGTACTTTCCCGAGGTTCGTTATAGGTCTGATAAACTTGCGGCTTCATCTCACCGGTTTGCAGTTCCAAGGTGGCGCTTTCGATGCGTGGGGTCCTGATGCTGCTGGTGCGATACAGCGTCTCTTGTTCGCATCACCTCACTGAAAGCAGCGCGTTCTTAGGTTACGAGAACTGTCGTGTCCTGACCGGTGCCGACTTTGAGAACGTCTTCTATCTGGATCTTTGGTCGACTAACGCCAAGCTGATCAGCTACTATATGCTATATGGGTATGTCTCGAATCTGTGACAAGGCTATGCGAGGGCTAAAAGCGTGCAGTGGAACTTCATGGGGAGGCCTTCCTTTCCCGGGAGTATACAGTGAGTACGCTTGTTCTGAAGGTAACATGTCATTGACTATCTATTCAGCTTCCTATGACTACGGTAGTGCCATCGCAGAAAACCGAGTGTTGTCGTGGAAGTACCCCGAAGTCAAGCGTCAGGGCTTGTTCTTGCGCAGCTCTCCTGAGTTTTACAAGACGGACTGGGTCGGCAACAGCAGCTCCGATGCTGTCACCGTCTCCAATCCGGACGTCTTTGTGACTTATCTCCGTAACCCCGACACGTCGGCTTCGTTCTACATTGCCAGGCAGAACGACTCGACCTCCACGTAAGTTGCCACAATATAACCCCTTTTCTATCGAAATGCTTTCTGACTTGTTGTGAACTAGCGACACGACGACATTCAAGCTCAACGTCACCACCTCTGCTGGATCTCTCCAGGTCCCCCAGGTCGCCTCTAACATCACCCTGTCTGGTCGTCAATCCAAGATCATCTTCACGGACTACACATTTGGTACCTCGTCCAAGATCCTGTGGTCTACTGCCCAGATCATGTATGCTGGTCGCATCGGAGATAGGGACGTTGTGCTCCTCTACGGCGACTCTGATCAAGGTCACGAGACAGCTGTCTATTTCACCGGCACACCGTACTCGCAAGCCAACTCGAGCGACGTCACCACCTCTCCTGCTTCGGAGAGCAACGCGACCGTCGTCAACTTCCTTCCTGGAATCCAGGGTCTCGTCACTGTCTACGACTCGACCGAGCAGCTCGTCTTGTTCGCAGACACCGTCACGGCAGGAAACTTCTGGTCCCCCGACGTCCCGCCCATCGATACCTCCGATGCCCTCGGCGCCTACTGGCAGTTCGGGACGAACACGTCCGTCCTCATCGGCGGCCCCTACCTCGTCCGCAACGCGACCATCGCCGGCTCCACGCTCGCGCTGTACGGTGACCTCAACGCCACCACGAGCCTGACGGTCGTCGCGCCGCCCTCGGTCGGCACCATCACGTGGAACGGCGCACAGCTCTCGGTGGACGCTGCGGCGGGGAGCGGTCTGACGCACGAAGGCGGTTTCGTCGGCCAGCTGGCGCTGTCTGCGAGCGCCTCGGGCATTAGCGTACCGCAGCTGGCGGGGTGGAAGTACGCGGACAGTTTGCCGGAGGTTCAAAGCAATTTCTCGGATGCCGGATGGACGCTTGCGAACCATACGACGACGGTTATTCCGTTCCCGCCTTACTATGGGGACGGGCGTATTCTGTATGGGTGCGACTACGGATAGTGAGTTTGTTTTCGTGCATTTTTGGAGTCGAGAGGATGTTGATGGCGGCAAATTACGTTTAGCTGCGAGAACATCAACCTCTGGCGCGGCCATTTCAATGCCTCGCAGGACACGCAGTGGATGAACCTGTCTATCAATGGCGGAGAAGGTGGGCTTCTCGAGCCAAAAATTTTGTTCTAATCATGACTGACATCGGTTTTCCGTACATCTCAGCGTTCGCTGCCAGCGTCTGGGTCAATGATGTATTCTTGAATACCTCATACGGCAAGTGAGTGATAGACTGTTGTTGTTTTCTAGGACAACTCTGAGGTTACTATCGCAGCTCCACGAACGACCAAAACTCCATTGTCGAGACAGACCAAAAGTTCTACTTCCCTGAAGGATCCCTCAACATTGGAGGCGACAACGTTGTCACCGTCGTTCAGGTAGGAGATTATCACGGGGTGGCTCGAATAGATGCTGACGTTGATATAAGGACAACATGGGATTGGACGAGGCCGGGTGTACGTGCCTGTCATAATCCTCCAGGTCTGCGATGCTGATAGCGAAATGTAGCCACCGGCAACGAAGAAAAGTCGCCCCGCGGTATCCGTGGTTTCGTGCTGAACACCGGCGATTTTGGTGACTGGTATGTCCAGGGCAAGATCGGAGGATACACCAAGTACGTGGACTCCATCTCCTATAATCCGCCTCCAGACTCACGCGGTATCAATTACAGCTACCCCGACAAAGTCCGCGGTGTGCTCAACGAGGGCGGTCTGTATGGCGAGCGCGCCGGCTGGCACCTGCCAGGCTTCGATACGTCCTCCTGGGAGGCGCGCGACCTCTCGCAGGGCCTGCCCAACAGCACGGCTGGCGTGGGCTTCTTCGTCACGACGTTCGACCTGAGTATTCCCGCGGGATACGACGTGCCCATCGCCTTCAACTTTGAGAGTGAGCTGGGTCAGACATACCGCGCGAGGCTGTTCGTCAACGGGTGGATGATGGGTCAGCGAGTCGCGAACCTCGGGTATGTTATGAACTCTCTGTTTTGAAGTCTGACGAGAAGGCTCATTCCTGGTTTTAGACCTCAGTACCAATTCCCCGTGCATCAGGGCATTCTCGACTACAATGGCACTAAGTGGGTGTACAGATTCTGTCTTTATCGAGCACTTGCTGACGGTAAATTTTCAGCACCGTCGCTGTCGCGCTTTGGTCCATGGAGTCCACCGCCGTCTCGCCGACGCTAAATCTCACCGTTCAAGGCGTGTACGAGGGCGGCGTGGGTAACATTGCGCTCAACAACCCTGGCTGGTCTGCCACAGGCAGAGAGACGAGCGCATAAAAGGACCACTCTGGACGAATTTTATCTCTTGCTGTAACATCTGCAAATGTTTGTATAGATCGTGTACTTTCGGAATATACGTGTCATCATTCAAACCGCCGGTGTTTTCTAGCTTTTCTGGTTCATGTTTTATCTGACTGGAGTTAGAGTAGCCTGATGCCAGTGGTCACGCACATGAGCAGCTAGGGCTCATATACAAAAGGTCAATCGCTTCGGCTCATTCTTGTGGGTTTCCAGAGGGCCCTTGCCCTTTACCGTGATGTCTCCAGATGTCAACCTGACGCGGTCATGTTGACCATACGCTCATATTACCTCACACGACCGCGAACTGGTTTAAACCATCGGAAGAGCCTGCCTTATCGATGGAGGTGGTATACATTTACTCGTATCGAATGGTCACCGGTGTTTAAATGTTTACAGGCGATTGGCGGGGTGTTTAGTATGGCTTCAACATCGTGTGCTAGCTCAAAGCTCGACATAAGTTCGACATCCCGACCGACTCAAAATCGGAAGGTGAGAAGGTGAAATTGTCACCAAATCCTTCGGCAGCCACATCTTTCGCACGCTCTCTGACTCCCGCGCCCGTCAGTCACTTCACCTGCCGACTATTCAAAAATTCGAACCATCTTTTCCCTCTGAATGACCCTGCTCATCCAGTGGTACTTAGTAAATTTGCACCGGCCAATGTCACTCTACCCCCAGTCAGTACCATTTCTTAAGGACTCAGTGTATGTTGTCTGAAAGCTGGCTGCTGCTTTTTCTGCTCCTGTCTGATGCTTCATGTGGCTCCAAGTCATCTAAACTAGTATAGGCATCTCTTGGCGGTACGTTCAACAATTTCCAAATCATTCAGTCAGTCAGTCAACTCTCCCATGCTCTGTCTTCCCTAACACGACCTTCTCAGCCCACGAAGTCGCTGCACACAGCAGACACCACACAGCTCGTAAACTTGCCGCGGCCTCCGAGTCGCCCTCGATTAGACGAAGAGCGTTTGACTCGACTGAATGAACAGATTACCGACGCTACGTATTGGACCGGGCGAATGTGGGTGCGCGTTTTTAGCCACTTGACGTAGCCCTGCACCGACGCGTGGAAATCAATACATACAGCGGAGCCCCCGGGAGACCCCGCCGTCTTGCCGTCCCACAAATACGGTAGCGTGGCCCATCAAGCGTCCTCGACTCAATTGGCGGCGCGTGCCCGCTCTTCTGGGTTGCAACAGGTTGCAACTTGGTTCTGGTCGCCCATCATATGGACGCTCGCGCTGGTACCAAACTTCGAGTCTGACCCGGCGGAGGAAGCATCGAGCTCGCGCACGCAAGTATGGCGCTCGACTTGGAATGGACGGTCCCTCACCAAGGTGCGTCTCGCTGGTTGACATTGTGTGCATGCCCACTGGGCTCACGCAAAGGGACATTTTCATGAACACCGACTTGACATGATCGCTGTTCCATTTCGTCCTTGTACATAACCAGTAACCTGCACGGTCTTCCACGTGCTCGCTATCCTTTCCACATCGTTCCGGCTCTCTTATCGCCTGTATACCCAGCGCCTCTGGCTCGAAGACGCCTTCGCCGCGCTCGCCCTGGTGGGCGACACTTTCTGCCTAGCACTAGTGTGGGTCCATTGGCCATATGCACGTGTGTCTCTCCGCCCTTTCTTATTTT
Organism: Coniophora puteana RWD-64-598 SS2; assembly: GCF_000271625.1. Lineage (NCBI taxonomy): Eukaryota > Fungi > Basidiomycota > Agaricomycetes > Boletales > Coniophoraceae > Coniophora > Coniophora puteana. Next base: position 130,888 of record NW_006913064.1, on the reverse strand, counting down.
CCGTGGTCATGCCACTCCATTTCATCTCCCGCACGATAAATCATTCTCATGACCATCTAAATGAAGTAGAGTCCAACTCGTCATGGCCAGCGCCGCTGCTTTATATGGCTGCATCACTGCCCGCCGATGTCGTCTGGTAGGTCACATACGCACCGTTCGATCCCACAGCTGCATCAATCGCTCACCAGTGATTTGTTAGGCTGGCGCGCATGAGTATTTTGCTCTCCATCGTACGTTTGACGAACCCAAAATCGTTGCAGCGGCGCGTCGCGTACGCAACGGTAGTTTCCTTCGCCCTATTCTGGTTCGCCATTTTTGTGCAGCGAATGATCCGTTGTGCGCACGCTTCCTGCGGCTCCAACCGATTCACAGGCATCCTACAAATCATCTGTGAGACCGATGACCGCTATTTATTCGCAGCTTTGCTGATTGTAAATTGTTACTAGCCGCGCTTGTGTCTGATGTGGCACTTATCACCTTGCCTCTCTGGTTATGTCGCACGTCCAAACTATCCCGGGACCACAAGACAACAATCGTCGCGGTTTACATTTCGACAATCGTCATCACGGCAGCCGTTGTATTTGATTCGATTGAGGCTATCTGGCCTTCAGGCGGGCTGCCCCTTATGTCCATGCACCTCAAGGTTCTTTATTTTTCTACAACTGCTCGATCGACTATACGAACTAATTCAACTCCAGCCCGCACTTTCTCTCACCACCTCGAACCTGTTTGTTCTTATGTCATGCTTCCACCGACTGCTCGGTCGCTCCGGGGACCGGCTGCTAAATCGATCTGCCGCGATAACGTTTACTGCAGTTGATCTCAACACCTGCCTCTCAGGCACGATACCCACAACCATGGAGATGGCGAACTTTACACACTCTGCGACTGACTCTATGACTAATAACTCTAACTCTAATGATGAACTTGCGTTTTTCCCTTTGGCTGACTGTCCGTATCGCTCTTCAACCCCTCCCCCCGCTCGCAATCCCTAGCCGCCTTAATCGCTCGCTTCGTGCGGGCCGGGAGCTTCCAGCGTGAACGCTCAAAATCCGCGGTCCCGACAATCGTGTATTCGAAGAAGTTCCATGGTTTCGAAATTCCTGCGGACATAAAGGGTTTCTAGATTTACAAGGGGTTTCAGTGCGTCACGTCACGTCATATGAATTCTTGTTTAGATTCTGGAGAAAGGTGGCCTCCTAATCACATCGCTCGCTTCCCACGAACATACAAGTGAAGTATGTCAGCAGTCGCTGGAGTGGGTACCAAACGTCAGGTGCTTCAGGCCTTCGTCGGGCCAAGCTCAATCCTAGCGCTGGAGCCTCAGCGTGAGAGCCCAATGCACTGGCGCGTGAGTCTTCTGTTCTTCCAAACTCTCCCATGCGCTCGGGGATGCCAAGCCCTGCCCTCAATTGAAAGTTTTTAAAACTCGCTCAGGTCCAAGTCCTGACGACCGCTCATGTGAAGATCTGTTCACCTCCTGACCAGGACTAGCCATCCTGCTCATCATGGGCGCCCGTGGTTTCAGCCTCTGTGCCATTCTCTGCCGTTCTTCTGGGTTCCTCGAACTAAGCGTGGAGAAGCGTGCCGTGTCGACGGCCGACCAATAAGCCCGTTAACTTTTACTAGCGGAACGTTCAGCCAGGCGGCGGGTGTCATTACCTTCAGGCTCCGCGGACCCATTACCCAACATCCCTTGAGAGTTCGAAACTCAAAGGAGCGCACTGGAGTCTGGACCCACCGAGCGCGACTAATACGCTTTCATGCTAAGTGCGGGCTGCGCCGATAGCAGAGCGCCGGACGCTTTTCATGGCTAGCTTATAACCCCGGTCGTGCAGACGGTACATCTACTCGCGAGAGCCAACGCGACGGAGGTTGTATCGTGTTGCTTTCCCCCACCCCCGTCTTCGCCCCCGCGTTCGCTACGATGGACCTCAGTGCATGTGCCGACCACGCACACGGCGTCGACATGCACCATATACCGTTCACGCCCTCCGTGCTCGCCCTGCCTGTGCAGCTGAAAAGTGAGTGACGTCTTATGCTCGTGTCCGGCCCCCTATATAAAGAAGAAGGCGCTCATGCAGTCACCCCACGCTGCGTGCAGTTTTGACGAGCGTCTTCCACGGCGTCGCCATCTCGTGCACGCTCCTTCGATTGGCGCACAGGCTGCGCATCCTCGCGCTGTGGTGGGAAGACCTGTACGCAGGCGTAGCGCTCATATTCGACGTCCTCTGCCTCGCATGCGTATGGCTCGAGGAGCCCTCGGCCGGTGCGTAACCACCCTAGCTAGGCCTTGAAAGGCTCTCTCATTACCAGGTGCCCAGGTCCCAACCGACCGCTCCAAACCGTCGTGGTATCTTACCTCATCACTTCGGGCTTCACCTCCGTTGTATGGTTCGTACACGCCCGTTTTGAACACGCGTAACACATTGACAGTCCAACTCACAGGACCGCACGCCTTAGCATTCTATGGTCTGCTGTGCGCGTCTCAGACCCAGGCCGGAGAACCAGGCTAGTCTGCCAGGCCATCGGACTGTGCTTCTGGGTGATGTGGATCGCGCTGGTCACCCAGAAGTTCATCATCTGCCACCAGAACGGGTGCGTCATGGGCGAGTCAGTGGCCATCTCCCAGCTCGTCAGTGAGTACTCACGACACTCCCTCTTCGCGCAATATGAACCGCACGGCACCCGCCCCCTCCTAGAGTACAACACAAACCTAAATTTTGCAAGCGCAGCATCGCTGACTAGAAACCCTAATACTTACTGTTTGCAGCAGACAGCATATCCGACATCGCACTCGTCGTCCTCCCCATCTGGCTCCTGCGCGAGGTCAAGCTCTGCGCCAGACGGCGCGTCATGGTCCTCTGCGCGTTCTCCGCCTCCCTCTCGATAACCGTCGTCACCATCGCGCACTCCATCATCCTCTTCGGCGACCCCACGCACGCCGCGACCTTGGTCGCCAACATCAAGGTGCATAATCTCACGCCTTGTAATAATATTGCACCACCCTCAGCGCGTCGCTGATTTATCCTTGTGCTTGCGCCCGCACAACCATTACAGACCGCTCTCTCGCTCGTGGTGTGCAACCTCCTCGTCATCGTGGCATTCATATACAAGTTATGTGGTTGGACCACGTGCAGCGACCGAACGACGTTTACAACCATAGACCTGAACCAGCTATGCACAGATCCAGACTGCAATCTCACTACGGGCACAAGTCGAGAGTTGACTCTCCAGGGCATGATTGATCGTACTGGCACGTGCTGAGCCTCAGGGCAGATACCCGTTCATTTGCCATTTACTACAGACACTAGAGCAGGTCAGCGTTGGTGTATATTGGGGCCGCTAATCTCTCCAGTGTTCGATTCTTCCCCATTCGCTTTGTAGCAAAACACGATATTCACAAACACGATATTCACAAACACGATATTCACAAACACGATATTCCATCCCGTTCGTCACACCTATATGGTGTTTAAATTTTAAGATTTACTCTAATCTAATCAGGACAAATGGTGGTGCACGTCGCGCGAGCGCCATATGTTCAGTAGCGTGCCCTCAGGCTCTCGGGGCACGCGCGCATGGAAGCCCATCCGCTGGGTGACCATTTGTGTACTCCTCGTACGCGTGGCACGAAGATCACTCCTTGCGAGTATCTTCAGCGTCGCCCGCACCGGGCGTCGCGCACAGGGGTTTTGCTCCTTTCCAACGCGTCCAATCGCGTCTGAAACTACGGGTTGCTTCCGCGTCGAGGACCGGGACTAACACCAGTCTGAGTCCCGACAGAGCTCCTAAGGCGGAGCACCCTCGTAGAGGAGGAGTATAAATAACGGAGACAGAACGCGAGGATGAGTGGATGTCGAATCCTCGCGTTCTGTTTCGTAAGTACTCGATTATTCTGAACGTTCTATCATCCACTCATTTTCGTGATCTGGCTGATAGTCTTAGAGTTACTTATTTCGCGTCCCACCCTCCTTCCCCCGGGCCTCGCGTCTTAGCTACGTCGCTCCCTTTATAATTTCTATCTTCCATGTGTCCTACGGCCTCACTACCATTATCCTGTACTTGCCTAGCGCACTAGATTGCCCAAAAATACATGTTATTTCGGGTTCTCGGAAGTCATTGCGAGAACCGCGGCCACTCTACTTGCTCTGGCAAACCGAGCGTCTCGCTCGCCTGAGACCTGATTAGATATCCCGAAAACTGAACATTTCGCATTATAGATACATTCTGTACTTGTAGATCATGTTGAATGCCTACTCTACGCTACATACAATTAAACGTAAGTTGAATCATAAGAAATCACCGTCACCGTCATCAACCACCCCAAAGTCCCAGTCCCAACATAACACCCAGAACTCAGAACCTAAAACTCCTCCTCAATCCCAGCAGGCCGCTTCAGCGTGCTCACGTCCGCGCCGGGGAGCGGGAACTGCCTCGCAAACGCGACAACATCCTTGTGCAGCGCCTTGACCTGCGTGAAGCCCTCCTTGCCCGAGTCCGTCGTCGCGACGCGGACAAAGTCCTTGAGCAGCTTCGTGCCCGCCTCCTTCTGCAGCACGAGCGAGAGCTGCACCGCGCGGTGCAAAAACTCGCCCACCTGCCGCACGTCGCCCTCCGTCATGTTGCGCGACGTGAGCGCCGACGTGCCCAGGCGGATGCCGCCGGGCGTCTGCGCAGAGGCGTCGCCGGACACGGCGTTTTCTGGAAAGAGAAGCGGAGTGAGGGGTCGACAAGACAAGGTTAGCGTGGTGGGCTCAAAAGCTTAAAGTAGCGTGGGGTTAAAAAAAAACACGCACTGTTGATAGTTATGCCGAGGAGATCGCAAACCTTCTCGACCTTGCTACCGGTAAGTCCGAGCGGGCGCAGGTCCCAGAGGAGCAGGTGGTTGTCAGTGCCACCGGTCTGGAGCTTGTAGCCGTGCGAGACGAGGGTCTCGCCGAGGGCGCGGGCGTTGGCGATGACCTGCTTCGCGTACTGCTTAAATTCGGGCTGGGCGACCTGGAGGAGAGCCGTGGCGACGGCAGCGATGGTCTGAACAAGTAAACAATGTTTTGGTGATGGTGAGAAAAGGCTATTCCACGTGCGAGGGGCGTATCAAAGAAGAACACGAACGTTGTTGTGGGGGCCACCCTGGCACGCGGGGAAGACGGCCTCGTTGACGCGCTTCTCAAGGTCGGCGTACTTGTCACCATCCTTGCGGAAGAAGATGAGACCGGCGCGAGGGCCACGGAGCGTCTTGTGGCTGAACACAAATGTTAAGTTACCGTAGTTGAGGGAGATTCGGACATCGCGAGACTCACGTGGTGGTAGTGACAACATCACAGTACTCGAAGGGGTTGTTGAGTTCCTGAGCAGCGATGAGACCGCTCGTGTGGGCGATGTCGGCCATCAGGAAAGCACCCTCGCGCTCGGCGGTGGCCTTGAGGTTGCCGTAGTCCCAGTCGCGGGGGTACGCGGAGGCACCGCAGATGATGAGACGGGGCTTGAAGATCTTGGCCTGCTTGGCGAGACCCTCGTAGTCGATGAGGTGGGTGGTGGGGTCGATACCGTAAGGGAAGGACTGGAAGTAGATGGACGAGGCGGTCATCTTCTTCTTAGCGGTCTGGAGACAGAATCAGTACGCGATGGTCTCGAGCATGAGCGATAGAGTGAACTGACGTAGTAGCCGTGGGTCAGATGTCCACCATCGGGGAGACCGAGACCCATAATACGGTCCTGAGGTTGAATCATGGCAGTCAATGCGGCGAAGCTGCGAGCAAAAGCATCCACAGGTCAGCCATCGTCCATGTCAAACGCATATAGCGACATAAGAGTATTCACTTTGCGGTCTACAGATACCATCAACACGTTATCCCCAGCCGTGAAAAAGGAGAGAAGACATACACTGCCAGAGTACGGCTGAACGTTGACACCCCACTTGGCGGGGTCGAGGTTAAACGCCTGCAGCGCGCGCTTGCGGCACAGGACCTCGAGCTCATCGATCCACTCGTTGCCGCCGTAGTAGCGGGCGCCCGGGAGACCCTCGGAGTACTTGTTAGTGAGGATGGAGCCGTTGGCCTCGATGGCTGCCCTGCTGGTCAAGTTCTACGCGAGCGATCAGCCACGCCGACGACGACAGGGAGTGGGGGATGGGGTCGATGACCGGAAAATGAGGAGAGGAGAGAGAGGGGATATAACGCACCTCGGACGCGATGAGCTCGAGCCCCGAGAACTGCCGCCAGGTCTCCTTGTCGATGATGTTCTGCACCTCAGGATCGATCTCGGCCAGGGGGGCGTAGAGCACTTTGTTCTACGCATGCAATCCTGGTCAGCCTTACGCGCAGATAGAGGGGGTTGCACGTACGAAAGCGGGCGTGTTGGCGGTGGCCATTTTTCTGAGGTGGGTGTTGAGGGAGAGGGAGGATCTGAGGAGGTTGGAGGAGGCGGGGCGGGTGCAAGGGCGGGCGAGTGGTCTGGCAAGAAGGCGCAACATTATAAGATCTCGCGAGGGCGGAAATTTTATGCACGTCTAGGATCTCGGAAACGGCCGGTGCGTTCGTCCAAAGGCGGAATATCGAGATGGAAATCAGCAACAGTTGGCCTGGAAGAACGGGGCGCAATAAGAGTAAGATGAGGCGTGGTGTGAGCGTGCAAAGTTCTAACCTTCTGGGGGCTGGGACAACGGGCGTTGACGATGAGGAGGTGGAGGTGAGACTGTTCCTTTCCCCACGGAACGCCTATGCGGATCTAACTTTGGCCAAGCCTCGCCCAATTTAACGCTTAATCCCCGTCCCGTATGTCATGACATGTCTCACATCAAAAACATGGCATTAGATAAGTACACGAGTTGTTCGCATTACACACAGCAATATCAGAAGTACATAATAGAACACAACGACAAGCGCGACAATGAAGCATCAGACTGTCCACGTTCCTCGCAACTCGAAGGAACAGGGGCACTGACACATATGGCAATGTCTTCCAATGTACAACTCCAAGGACATACCGTCTCCCTACTCACACCCAACGTCGTGGTGTGAGATAGGAAGCTACAACAAAGTCAAGAACCACAGGCGTCGCTGAGAAAAGGTCAGTAGAAATGCTAAACATTAAAAAAAACACTCACCAAAGTGCTATCATCAAGCCCGAATGTCTCGGACTCTAACAACGTACCCTTATCTCACGTCTTGCACGCCCCCTTATGCGACGACCAGTGCAGCCCCTGGCACTTCTGATCGCAGTACCTGTTGCGGCGCGCTCACCCCTTGAACCTAATGTGCGCCAACAAAAAAACACGCACCTCGCCTTCTCGCACCCGCTGCACTTTCTCAGCACCGCGCTCGGATTCCCGCACCACGAGCACCGATACAACGCCACCCTATTCGGCGCGACCTTGGGATGCGCATGCGGCCTCGGCCTACACCCACCACCCCCATACGCGCCGAACCTATCCGAGTGCCCGTCGACGCCGCTCCCATCCCCATCTCCATCTCCATCGCTGCCGTCGCCGTTGAGCTTCAGCTCGCCGAGCCACGCCGCAAAATCGCCCGACGCCTTTTCCTCATCAAGGGGCGCACGCGCCTCTTCGGCGGCGACGTCCTCGCTGAGCGCATCGCACCGCCGCACGACCTTGCCCCACTCCTTGTGCGCGGGCGCGTACAACCTGAGAATATTCTGCATCGTCAGCCGCAGCTGCGTCTTGGGCGGCGGCGTGCCCGTGATCGTCCCGATCTCCTCAGCAATCCTGAGACGCTGCAGCGCCGGCTGACAACCACAACGCACCATTAGCCGCTACCACACAACCCTCAACGAGGGGACAACCACGCACCTCCAGCTCATTCAGATTCAGCGCCAAATCCGGGCCCTTGACCGCGATCATCAAGCACACATACCAATACACCACGTTCTTCATGTGCCGCGCGTCCGGCGGCGCCTGCGCGACGTACGCCTTGGCATCGTCGAGCGCGCTCGTCAGGAACGCGATCCCCTCCTCCCATGCGCGGTTGCCCACCACCGAGTCCAGCACGCGCTCCACGCCCAGATGCGCCGCCATCTCCACCGCGCGGTGCATCAGCGCGAAGCGCACAAAGGGCGTCATGCCCTTCACCTGCAATTGCCCCTGCCCCTGAGACGAAACGACCGCCTGACCCTGGTCCTGGCTTTTGGCCTTGGGCTTGACATCGCCCATCCTGAGCGCCTTCTTCGCGCAGCGCAGACCCTTGGTTAGATCCGTGCCCAGCGTCATCACATAAAAGAAATACGGATGCGTCCTCCCGCCCTTCTCGATCCTCTCCTCCGCGAGCCTCACCGCATCCATCACCCGCTGCCGAATCACATAAAACTTCATCTGCAGAATATCCGCCATATCCGCCCTCTCCGGATGCTTCCCCACGCGCAGCGCCCCCGCACACAGCGGCAGCGCGTCCACCCACCGCGTGAACCCCAGCCCGAGATCCTCGTCCATCGTCTGCCGCCCCGTGCGCAGGTCCTCCGTCCCGAACGCGCCCTCCGCGATCGAGAACTCGTTCCGCAGCACCAGATCCGCGAGCGTCGCCCCCAGCGTATGCAGATCGCGCTCCCGCGCCCCCGCATACTCCACCATCGCGCGCTGATACACCGCCGCGCACTGCATCATCCCCGTCACCTCGCACCGCTGCGGCCCATACGCCACCATCGCGTCCGACACGTGCTCCGGGAACCCGCGCCGCACGCCCGCCATCAGCTTCGCCGGATCGCTCACCCGCTGGTCCTGCTCCGCCGACAGCGCCTCGAGGCGCAGCAGCCCGCCGAGCGCGCAACACCGCACGAACATGTCGCTGCTCCGCAGATTCGCAACGACCAGCGCGACCGCCGGCTCGCACGCCCGGCACTCCCGGTGGCACCGCAGCGTGAGGCACTGCAGCAGCTCCGTCGCGTGCGCGATGAGCTGGTACGTCGCGCCCGGGCGGCGCACCGCGTCCACGACGACGCGCAGCAGCTCCGGCGCCCTCAGCGCGCGGATGTACTTGGCGGGCGGCCCGCTCTCGCCGTAGGTGGTGATGTCGTTCATGATGGACCCTGCGGCGTGCGCGAGCGTCGCGATGCCGTTTTCGGCGACGACGAGGTCGTCGGTGTGCTCCTGCAGGACCTTGATGAGCGCGGGCGCCTCGAGCAGGATCTCCGAGTGGATCTCCGCGCCGCTGTGGTGTGTGATGGTTGTGAGCGCGCGGATGGCGAGGCGGCGGCAGTCGGCGGACTGGGCTTTGCTGATCAGGGGCATCAGCTTTGCGAGCAGGCCTGTCGATACAGTAGAATATAGAAAAACGTCAGTGTTCGGTGCAGTACACGGTGTAATAGGATAGCGCACCTTGATGGAACAACTTATTCCTCAGAATCGAATCAGCACACATGAGCGTGTAGATACTAATGATCCCCCCCAGAATACGCTCATTAGCCGCATTCGCCTTGTACACATCCTCCAGCCGCTCCGAGATCTTGTCGAAATCAGCATGAACGCGCTTCAGCCCGCTGCGCGTGCTCAGATCTGTATCGTGCGCGATACAGGTCAGGTCAGAGGGAATGGTGCGTGCAATGACGCACCGGGAAGTTCGAGCCTCTCGCACAACAGATCAACAAGAGCGTTCCAGCCGAGCACATCGTCGACGTCGATGCACAGGTCGTTGGCGTGTTGAGTGCTGGCCTCTGTCTGCGGCTTGCGTTTAGCGCCCGACTTGGACTTTTTGTGCGCTTTGGGGCCTGGCATAGCGAGAGGGAGGCGACGCTAGAGCTATAGAATTGTGTGTAGGGAGCGGAGCTGATGAGGGCTTTTGTTAAGGATGATCCCCGTGAATGTGACGCGTTTATATAAAAATGTGGTGTTCGGACAAGGAAGGAGAGTTTCCAGGGTGAAGTTTATTGGCAAAGTTTCAGTGGTCATCTGGCGCTAATCACCGTCAGCTACGTCAGTGGATCTCGCTTAGAAAGAAACCGAAACATGTTCATAACATGTGGATCCTTGGGATGGTAAAAGGGGTCAACGTTCACGTCGTCCATAATATCCGCGTCCGGGCCAACGCGCGACGTGATCGCGAAAGAGAACGGGTAGTCTATGTATGTCTTCAACCTCTACGACTCCCCCGCCCTCTTCCCCAACAACACCCTCAACGCCCCATCCAGCCCCTCCTCATCCAACTCCAACACGCCCTCCAACCGCTCCAACAACACCCTGTTCTCCTCCTCCGTCCCGACCGTAATCCGCACACACCCCTCGCACCCCGCCTCGCGCCCTCTAAATCGCACGACGAGCCCGCCCTCCGCAAGCACGGTGTACACCATCTCCGAGCGCTTGTTGTCCGGCCTGCTTGAGGTCGCTTTGTCCAGGATGGGCACGACGATGAAGTTGGCATCGTTCCCGCCGATCGCCTTTCCTATACCGAGCTCGGGGAATGGGGACTGGGCGAGCGCGGAAAGAAGCTGGGTGCGCGAGGAGACGAGTGTGCATGATTTAGTGTGCATGCCGGCCATGCCCTGGGGCGAGAGCGCGGCGAGCGCGAGCTGAGCGGTTGGCGTGGAGATGTTGTATGGCGCTTTGGTGTTCGTGAGGACCTGGATGAGCGGGGGCTGGGCGAGCGCGACGCCTAGCCTGTACACATTTGCATTCGGTTCATGAGACGATGCATATAATGAATGAGAAGGAAGAGGACGCACCGGATAGCAGCGAGCCCGAAGCTCTTGCTCAGCGTCTGGAGCACGACGAGGTTCGCGTACTCCTCGACGAGCGCCGCCGCGCTGACCTTGCTCGCGTCCCCGGCAAAGTCGATGTACGCCTCATCGACGACGACGATGCCCTTGAATGGCTCGTACTCGAGCAGCGCGCGCACCGCATTCAGGCTTATCAACGTGCCCGTCGGATTGCCCGGGGAGCAGAGGAAGACGAGCTTGATACCTGGATCTGTAGACAGCGCTTTCTTCACCTACGCACGCCCACACTCGTTAGAACACCCACAGAACACCCACAACAACCCCGACCTACGTACCTCATCAACCACAACACTGAACCGCCCCTCCTCCCCGCCCTCCCCCTTGTCCCCACCCAGCTCCAAATTCACCTTCACAATCCCCACATCATTCACATTCGCACACACCGAGTACATCCCGTACGTCGGCGGCGTGATCAGAATCTTCTCCGCTCCCCCAGGCGCAACACACACGCGCATCAGCAGATCGATCACCTCGTCCGAGCCCACACCCAGGAACACGCGCTTCTCGTCGGGCAGCCCGCGCCAGTGCGCGATGCGCCGCTTGATCGTGTCGTGCGACGGGTCCGGGTAGCGGTGCAGGTCGAGACCGAGCATGCTCTGCAACTCGGGGTGGAGTGCGTCGGGTGAGATGACGCTGTCATTGAGCTTTTGAGAGGACGAGGGAGGGATAGAGTGCCCGAGCGCGTTCTCGTTCGCGTCGAGGAGGATGCCGGACTGGTAGTCGTCTCGAGCACAACGATATGGGTGCAGTGCGAGGATGTTTGGCCGAATCACTTTCTCGATGTCGAAGTGGGCCGGGTGGACCGGTGTTGACGAGGATGCGAGGCCGAGGATGGGCATCGGGAACGAGGATATCAAGATGGTGAACAACTTCGACATACACATTTTCAATCGCTTTTGGAGGTCGTCGGACCGTGACTCCGATCGAGTCACCAAATCTTTATCTTATCTAGCCAGGTCATCTCGACATCTAATCTACATCTAAGCCGGGACAACCACCCACGCCTTCACGAGCCCGTCGTCGCCCGCCGTGGCGAACATGTCTTCGTACCCAGCACGCGCGCACCACGCCACCGAGTTCACATCGTTGATATCGTGCGACGAGGACAGCGACGCGATAAGCTTATGCTCCAGCTCCTTCGAGCCCTCTGGTGGCTCCTGAGGATGAGAGTCAGAATCAGAATCTATACCAAAACCAAGGTCAATCACCTGAATATCCCAGACATTGATCTTCCCATCGCTCCCCGTACTCGTCAGCCACCCAAGCCCACCATCCCCCTTCCCCTTCCCCCAGCTGATCGAGTATATGCTCCTCGTATGCGCGCCCTTGATCTCCAGATTACCCTCCCACCGATGCTCGCCCGCGCGCTTCCACACCTTGATCGTAAGGTCATCCGACGCGCTTGCGAGGTAGGTGCCGCACGGGGACCACGCGAGCGCCCACACTGTGCTCTGGTGCCCTGCGAGCGTCTGGACGCACACCCAGTCCTCATCCGGGTCGTCCGCGTACAGCTTTATCGTGTCGTCATACGACGCCGAGGCGAGGATCTGTCTGCCTCGAGATCAGCTGTGTTCTAAGTGTGCGAGGGGGGATGGGCATGCAATGCGGGACGGGGAGGGAAGGAGAGAAAAGTAAAGGATACGACCTGCTCAGAGGGATGCCACGCGACGCATTTAACATCTTGAGTGTGCTCCATAAGAACACCCATACATTCAAAGTCGGAGTCGGGGTGTACTGTCCGCATCGCGCAGAACCGCATAAGACCACGAAAGAGCTGCGTAACAAGGAAAAGCACCACCCACCTTCCCAGATCCACACCGTCTTATCCCGGCTGCACGTCGCGAGCAGCTCCCCGCCCGCCGAATACGCCACGCCCTTACACTCCGTCTCGTGCCCCTCCAGCAGCGTCGCGCACTCCCACTCCCTCGTCCCGCCCCCACCACCGTTCTCACCATCCTCGCCATCCCCATCGCCCTCCTCCTGCTCCCACACCCCGATATTCGCATCAAACGAGCCCGTCGCGAGCGTGCGCCCCGACGGCGCCCACGCGATGCTCCGTACAGTCTTCGTGTGCCCCGTCGGGATCGTCGAGACGTGCGTGAGCGCGATCGCGTCTGCTCGCCCCGCGCCCACTGCACTCGGATCGTCGGAGCCGGCGCTGACGCTGGGTTTAGTTGAGTAGGCGTACATTCTGACCGATTTGTCCGCAGAACAAGACGCGAGGAGCGGTTTCGCGGGGTTCCAGGCTACTTGCCAGGCGCGGTCGTGGTGGCCTGTGAGTGGGGCAAGCAGGCAGTGAGTGAGTAGGAAGAGTTTACAGTAAATTGATGATTAATGGGGAGAAGAGGGATCGCGTACCTTCGAGAGTCGCGATACATCGTATCGTGTACGGAAGATCTGAACTCATTTTTGCTCAGCCAGGTGAGAGTCGAGGCGAGGAAGCCAAAATCTGAGGTTATGAGATTGTAGTCGGGCCGGAGGACGCTCGGATCTAGATAGGCGCTCGCCGGCTTCCCAAATCGGAGCGTCGGAGTAAGGGCTATTTTGAGTCTCCGCGCGCAGGTCCACCATGCGGTGACTCAATTAGTACTCTTCCGGCCCGGGTCTGCTGTCAATAGCTCATGTTCCTTCAAAAGTTCCAGTCCTGGCCATGGCTTATTTGCACACAATCCAAAGCCATCATTTCACGCTTAATGATTCCCGAAGTCGAGATCGTTTTCATTGGAAGAATAACAAGTGGCTCGGCCCGAGATCGCCGCACACGGTGCAGGATAGGTCTGGGTAGGTGAGGACGCCATGCTGAGATGAGCCGTGACGGAGCTTGCTCCACTTCTTGCCGCAACTGCTGTGCTTCAATCACCCTCATTCTATAAGGCGCTCGACAGCTGACATGGCTGCATACCCAAGGCTCGTGGACGAAGGTTCGAAGATGTTTACACATAGAGGTGCTTGCCCTTTTATGTTCATATAACTTACCATTGATGTCAGCCGCCGTATTACCGAGTGACGCGTTGGACCCTGCACTCAGGCAGTTTACGTACCTGACATAGAACGAGGTTGAAAAAGGGTGAATGGCGTCTCCTTATCCTTATAGACTGCATGCTCCTCGCTCAGACAGCGTAGTTGTATACCTCTGCTCGCCAACCTCGAGCTTAGGGCGTCAACACTTGGACGACATCAGGACAAACAAAAAGAAATATGACTCTCTTGTCTGCCAGTCTGCCTCCCGGTATGGACCTCAGTGCTGTCTCGATCGAGGCGCGATTGAATTGCTCAATAACGAAACCCCAGATCATGATTGGAGATCACGATTGATGCAGCTTGCAAGCCAGGATTGTCAGTGTCCTTCGGTGACACCAGAACGAGCACACTCCATGCTTCGGTTAGCTTCCGCTGTCACTTCTCGGCCTTATAACGGAGTCGAGACCCCAAATTCGGAAGCTGGCTGCCCCCCACCGAAACTCTTCTCGTGCCGACCCCTCGCCCAGCCCCGCATGCATATCGCCAACCATGCTGGCCTGAGCTACGAAGAGGAGGTCTCGCTGCGAACCGTCACCCGGCTGAATACGGTGCGTCTCGCTTTGTCTGCTGCATTGCTGACCCGTAGACTCAACAAGCCGGACTGACGGCGTCCGCTTGCTTTTGCTCAGTACGCGATACGTGGGTACCTTCCCCACACGTGGTGAAAATCAAGCTCACAGCGCTACAGTTGCTTCCGGGACAGTGCTGGTGAGCGCACTATTCAGTCCTACGCAGCGCTACGGATGCTCACCGAAGCACGCGCATCGGAAAGACGTACGATACCCTGACGAGCCTCGACCTGGAGGTCAAGTACATTTGGCAGGCAAAGTGGTCCATCATGAAAGCGCTGTACCTGTGGACGCGATACATAGCGTTTATCACCCCGGTTCTTGCGCTCGTGTATTGTGAGTCAGTCGTCCTTGAACCTGGTTCCCTCATCAACCCATGACGCCTTATTGGATCTCTAGACTGTTTCGCACCTGATCTTACGGTCTGACATATGCTCAAACGCAGTGCCCTCTATTTTCTGTGAGCTCCCCGTGGTTTTTCCCGTTACCCTGCGTCGTTTAGCTGAATATGACTGGATGGTGGTGCAGGGATCGACGGAGTTGGCATCGCGGGCTCTGAAAGTACGTCTCTCGTTCGCAACATCCACCTGCTCGGCGCACTCAAACAACAAAGTTGTGCTCGCAGTGCGAACATGGGCCCTCTGGGGCCGAAATCGCAAGGTAGCCGCCGTCGTCGCGACCGTGTACGTCGGTATCGTCGTCGGAGCCATGACCACTTTATACGAACTATTCCAAGACACGCGGTGTAAGGTCTCCATTGTGCACCCATGAACATACCGTGCTGATTGAATTTCGCGTAGTTATAGTCGTTCCAGGACATCCGGGTTGCTTCATGATTGGGAACGGTGTCATGGCCAAGGTATGTTGGGGCATGGTGTTGATTGGAGAAGCAGGTGTGTCTAACGTTTTGATGACGGTACACGAACGTAAAGCTGACTTCGTGCTTTCTCGGAAAGTTTGGGTTCTCCTTTTGCTCGTCGAGTCGTACTTCGTCTGTAAAAACACCTGCTCTATAACACGTTTTGGGGGCATCCGCTGACAATGCCCTAGACAAGGCCGTCCGGAGCCTTCCAACGCTGTTCAGGATTATGTTCACTGACGGTGAGCCCGCAAGCACCCTACTGTCATCTCATGGTATTGACGTATAATTAGGCGTCCTATACTTCGTGCTATTATTTGGTACGCCTTCACGTTCTCTGCTGACAATGACTAGATCTCTAGTCGGCATTGATTACCTTTTCGCAGTGTTGGTCATCGCCATGATTGCGCCTGGTCAATCGGTACGTTCTCTCACCATCTACAAGTAAGATATTGAAAAGCAGCTGACATCCCCATCGTGCCAGAGTTCGATACTCGACATAACAATCATACTAAGCGTGTACGTAGCCATCAACGTGAACACTCCTCGAAAAGGCTGATCTTTGATGGTTCTAGCCCTGGGCGCGTCGTATGCACCGTTTTGGTGGCACACCTGATACTTCACGTCAAAAGAGTAGCCGATCCGGAGCTCAGACTGGGAGCGAATCAGACGACGCTCGGTTTGACTAATCCATAAGTAGCATGCAGTAATGATCTTATATTATGATCGACGACTCTGGATTGAGAAGTCATTTAATGTTACACCGTAACGCGCCATTACTGATATTCTCGCGCAACTCCAATAGGCATCTTGTTGTACTCGATGTGGCGCCCTGGCGGGCCTGCGAGCCTGATGTACGAAAAATTCCAAGCCGATGCGATCTATGAAAGGTAAAAAAAATTGGTGGTAGGGACATGAAAGATGTACAAAATGCGGAGGCTTCTTTCTGCAGCTTTATCCAGGGTACAACGATAACACTGCAAGCATTTCAAGATAAAAATGGACTTATTATTTGAAAGATATCAAAAAGATATTTTAAATGGGGGTTATCTGGGCTCAAGTAAATAACTTGTTTTTATCTAAAAGTGTTATCAAAACTGCCCTTGCCAGCTCTCAAGTAACAATGGCCTTAGATATTTGAAATGTTATCAAAAAAATTATCAGGAACCACCCTATTGGCTTTTGAATAACCGGAGCCTGAAATACTTGAAAGATTACTTAAGCAGTTATTGTAAAGCTGCTTTTGGATAACAATCTTGATAACCCTGCCAAGATTATTGTGAAATTATTGAAAATGTGCTGGGATGTCAGTTCAAATAATCTTCTAATAACATTCTTTATAAATAGCTGATGCTTATCCAAGCCCAATTTGGCAGGCTTTGTCTCTGGTGATTATCTCAGAATTACCTTGAAGATATTTGAAGTGCACCATATGTG
>NW_006913064.1:113063-114260 GCF_000271625.1 Coniophora puteana RWD-64-598 SS2 | reverse complement strand
ATAGTTTTAAATGGGGGTTAGTCTGGGCTCAAGTAAATAACTTGTTTTTATCTAAAAGTGTTATCAAAACTGCCCTTGCCAGCTCTCAAGTAACAATGGCCTTAGATATTTGAAATGTTATCAAAAAAATTATCAGGAACCACCCTATTGGCTTTTGAATAACCGGAGCCTGAAATACTTGAAAGATTACTTAAGCAGTTATTGTAAAGCTGCTTTTGGATAACAATCTTGATAACCCTGCCAAGATTATTGTGAAATTATTGAAAATGTGCTGGGATGTCAGTTCAAATAATCTTCTAATAACATTCTTTATAAATAGCTGATGCTTATCCAAGCCCAATTTGGCAGGCTTTGTCTCTGGTGATTATCTCAGAATTACCTTGAAGATATTTTGAAGTGCACCATATGTGACAACATGTGATGGCCATGTCAAGTCCTTGATATCTTATCCTAACATTCAATATAAACTATCCTACAATTATCTTGAATAAGGAGGTCACACATGCCACTGTTGCACTCCCGCTCTATCCCGGTCTGCTCTGGCAGCCTGTACCTGCCCTGTTCCATGCTACCTATCCTGTTGTTGTTTACCATCATCCTCATCGTTGTCCACCAGCAGCACTATTGTCGCCCATTGCCATTCATCATCATCCATCATCATCTCTGTCATTGTCCATCATCATCTCTATCATCATCTGCCATCATCTGCCATTGTCTGCCATTGTCTGCCATTGTCTGCCATTGTCCATCATCATCTACCATCATATGTGCTTCAAAATATCTTCAAGTTAATTCTAAGATAATCACCAGAGACAAAGCCTGCCAAATTGGGCTTGGATAAGCATCAGCTATTTATAAAGAATGTTATTAGAAGATTATTTGAACTGACATCCCAGCACATTTTCAATAATTTCACAATAATCTTGGCAGGGTTATCAAGATTGTTATCCAAAAGCAGCTTTACAATAACTGCTTAAGTAATCTTTCAAGTATTTCAGGCTCCGGTTATTCAAAAGCCAATAGGGTGGTTCCTGATAATTTTTTTGATAACATTTCAAATATCTAAGGCCATTGTTACTTGAGAGCTGGCAAGGGCAGTTTTGATAACACTTTTAGATAAAAACAAGTTATTTACTTGAGCCCAGATAACCCCCATTTAAAATATCTTTTTGATATCTTTCAAATAATAAGTCCATT
>NW_006913064.1:85083-113043 GCF_000271625.1 Coniophora puteana RWD-64-598 SS2 | reverse complement strand
CATCATCATCTACCATCATATGTGCTTCAAAATATCTTCAAGTTAATTCTAAGATAATCACCAGAGACAAAGCCTGCCAAATTGGGCTTGGATAAGCATCAGCTATTTATAAAGAATGTTATTAGAAGATTATTTGAACTGACATCCCAGCACATTTTCAATAATTTCACAATAATCTTGGCAGGGTTATCAAGATTGTTATCCAAAAGCAGCTTTACAATAACTGCTTAAGTAATCTTTCAAGTATTTCAGGCTCCGGTTATTCAAAAGCCAATAGGGTGGTTCCTGATAATTTTTTTGATAACATTTCAAATATCTAAGGCCATTGTTACTTGAGAGCTGGCAAGGGCAGTTTTGATAACACTTTTAGATAAAAACAAGTTATTTACTTGAGCCCAGATAACCCCCATTTAAAATATCTTTTTGATATCTTTCAAATAATAAGTCCATTTTTATCTTGAAATGCTTGCAGTGTAAAGGACTTCGGACGTTGACAAGCGCTTTATAATTCGCACGGGCCTTGCACAGGTGCCTGCTGCCACTTCTGTCTTCATACCCTTACTCCAACATGCTGTATACCTTCAATCACTGCGGACAAACCGCGATTTTCTCGCAAGGACAAGTGAGTAAAATATAGTGAAATTGGAAGCCTTTTGGGCTACATTTCTGGCATAAACAACTTTTGCAACTTCTTTACAGACAGAAAATCCCGATTCACCATACACGGAAATGACCTGCCATAGTCCCATTCCTCATTGCTCCCGCCATCGTCATCGTCGTCATCACCTCCCTCTTACATCCATACCCCGATGTTTTGGTCTAACAGGTCCATCGTCAGCGACATCTCCGAAGACGCCCATGCGATTTTGCGCGGTCAGTCAGGGTCATGAAGATGTGGATTAGCACGACGATGTCTTGTCGCTGTAGACAGAGATCATACATATAATTGTTGGCGCTGGGGTGTATGCGCCCAGCGTGAGCAAGAGGGGAGGAACGGTTTAGCCTGTAGCTGGTTTCAGGCAACCCGGTACTAGGCGCAAGCTGGTGAGCGCGATGCCGGTTGAGCGAAGGGTTCTGGTAGCGGATAGAAGTGTGACGTACGTCTGGGAATCGTGATGTATAGTATCAAACACGAATTACCAGCTGAGCATCCCGTCCAATACATACTTGTGTTCGAGGACGTTGAGGAGCCAAATCCATGCGCCTCGTCGGGATCCGGAGAAGAACAAGGATGAGATAGGCGCTCGGCTGGGTCGGCTCGCAGGGTCGGGACATCGGAGCTTCGGAGTACGGACAAAACCGAACCTCCGCACGCAGATCGATTTGACGCCGGCTCCTCCGACTCAACTCTATTAAAGAGAAACACATACTCGAGCAGCATATACCACTGGTACTTAGCAAAAACGCAGCTCTGATGAAACCGAAAGCAGGATACAGGCTGTGTCCGGCGGCGACCACCCCTATCACAGATCCACCAAAGATCTTTATCAAGCTGACCCCGGTGTTAAGTGTTTCTTCCGCACAGCGAGTCCAGGTAAATCTGCTGTACAAATATTGCGTATGTTATTCTCAGTATTGTGTCACTGTTTCATGCTAATTATCATGATAACCACCAGCACCGGATTGAGAACTAGATTGGGAACAAGCCCCACTACACAAGGACACTGCACATACCGCCGCTACAAAGCGCAGGTGCAGCGTGGAAGACGGTAAGGGATTGCGCCCCGATCTAAGTATGTCCGCGTGCTCTCACCACGTATTATGGACGAAAATAGGTCAATGTCATGATGAGTACAGGTTTTCCCTGTCGTCTGTTGGGTTATACGGATGCATCATAGTCCAAAAGAACATATACACGCGCACGTTAAGAACCTGGCACGAAGGTCCACGCATCTCTTTAGATACATTGCCGTCCAACGACATAACAAAAACGGCTAAGTCTTGTGTCGTACATGGACTCCATAGTGCTACCGCCCGGCCGCCGCTAGACTACGTGTTTCACCTTATCCCAACTGAACGGTAAGTTTGAATGCTTGATTGATTGTGTCCCATCTATGTACAAGAGGGCGACATACTACACTTTGGCCGACAGCTGCAGCTAGTACTACTTCAAACACAGTCCGCAAAAACTACAGCAGTACTGTCCGCCTGAGGGCACACCACCGCCTTGGACAGTAAAAATGGAACACCTATCCGTCCACTCGTCCACATCCAACTCGCCAGGTGGTTTGTCGCCCTCTAAAGCGCCCTTTTGAACGCTCGTCGTGTTATCTTCTATCATAGCCCTAAAACGGATGAAGAGCGTCTGATTGTCATACTTATAGGGCCTCTGATTTAGAGCTTGGCTACTATTCTGGAAGTGACCTTCCAGAGGACTGCAACTCGTTTCAATACCTCACTCAAACCCGATGAATTTCTCCAGCAGTATTGACAGCTACGAAGAGAATGTTTCGCTGAGAAACGTAACCCAACTGAACACAGTACGTCGTGCCCACCCTTTCAGCATCGTTCTGGAGGCGTCCTGGGTTGACAAGTTGTTCATTCACTGACTATTTGACGTTCGTGTAGTATGTGACATGTGCGTACATCCGCGGAAATATGACGGAAAAGGAGCACTAATGGCCAGTGCAGTCGCTTATGTAGCAATATTGGTACGAGTACTGTTGAGGATTGCGCTTATAAGGTTGGCTAATGGGCAGTCCCTTCAAAGATTCATGACACCTTGACGAACCTCGATTTGGAGGTGCGGTATATCTGGAAGGAGCCGTGGAATTGCGTCAAGGTGCTGTATCTATGGACGAGGTACGCGACCTATGCTAATCCGATAGTTGGGCTTGTGTACAGTGAGTAACCTCTCAATGTAATCTTTATCTTCTCGTGATAACCCATTGCGCTATTCAGTGGGGTTTCTACCGCGTCTTGCGAATCCCGTGTGCTCGCATGCAGTATCCGCCATGTTATGTTAGTCCTCCTTTGTTTAAGTTCGCCACAGCAAAACCATCAATCTAAATTTAACGGACCACTTTTGCAGGGATCGATACTTTTGGGATTGTAGTTTCCGAACGTGCGTCTCTTAACATGTCATTGACCTGGAAGATTCCAACGAGATAAAAGTGGTACTAGGGGTGCGGACGTGGGCTTTATGGCGTCAAAGTCGCAAGGTTGCAACTATAATCATGGCCGTGTATACTTGCAAGATCGTTGTAGTGATCTTCCTTATGAACAGGTTCTTGCAAGAGACAACAAGTAAGCACAATCTCTGTTCTGATATGTATAAACACCTTGTTGACTAATTTTGGTGCTAAGTCACGTCAGTACCCGGACATCCCGGCTGCTTTGTGATTGGAAACGGTGTGCTGTTGAGAGTGGTCTGGTCCACGATACTGTTTGCGGAATCAGGTACGTTTTGGACATTGATTCAGATGTTCTACGCTTAATACTGAGCGCCTTTACCAAAAGTTTGGATTACATTTATGGTTGTCAAGTTTTTCCACGATTGTACGTCTGCTGGACATGTCACTGCATGTCTTGATGCAGAAGACTAAAGCCAGCATAGACAAAGGGGGTCAAGGACTTTGTGGATTATTCAAGATATGCTTGATAGATGGTAAGCTCGCAGAATATGTCAAAATTGACCGTCACCTTATTAAAGATATACAAATAGGTTTCTTTTACTACGTGCTACTATCAGGTATGGTATTACAATATATGGCTCTAGTCATAACTGATAACCTTATAGTGTTGGTTATTGTTGTGATTGCACCAAGACAATCGGTGCGGCATTTTAATATGCATTGATGTGATGCCAGAACCCAGACTGACAGTCCCATTGCAGAGTTCAACTTTGGATCTGACGGTTGTACTTTGCACGTACGTGTTCTCACTGGCAGCGACAACGACATTTTTCAGCGATTAGATATGCTCACTTTTGTTTATTCTAGACCTGCACGCATTATGTGCTCCGTGTTCATTGCTCACCTGATGATCCATTTAAGAAGGGCAGCCGACCCAGAATCGAACTCAGAGACTGTAACAACCGTCAGCGGATTGATTTTCCGAGAGGCACACGATATTAGTACTACAGTATAAACCCTTCTTGTGTCAAACTTCCTAGTACTCTTGCCAGTGCTATCACCCTGTTCGATGGTGCATGTTAGCATGGTTCAATTGATTATTATAGTATGCTGCATAAGGGTCCTGGTATGGTACGTAGCGGTAATTATCGTAGTACTGTCTGCCAGGACCACAGGGCGCTCTGCCCTTTTAAGCAAAATGTCACCAGATTTTCCATACTCCTGGTGACATCTTGCTAAAAGACATATCAAAGACATGTAACCGGCGTTAACAATCACTGCATGTCGAGACTAATGTGTGTATAAATTTGGCGGTCGTTGGTAACTGCGACGACACAGGCACTTTTGTCTTGGGCGTGTTTGGGATACCCGAAGGACTGAAGGGCAGTCACGTAACGATTCAGCTAGCCACGATTCGGATGCGCCTTATATGCAACCATGATAATAATAAAAGCCGAGATAAGAACAAAGGAACACTCGATAACATAGACCAACTAGATCCGGATACAATACGACATCAGAATCCCAGCCAACGTGAACATAATTGCAACGTGAACATACCTGTAGGCTGGAGATGCTAACATGAAGATATGAAGAGTGGTCCGTGCCCTGCAACGCATGCTCTAGATAGCGTAGGAAGGGACGGTGGGCTTCCCAAGGCTCGACTGGACTCAACTCGCGAAAAGTAACTTGGAAGGTTAGATTAGATTCGATGACTCATTTCAGCTTGGAAGGTTAATAGTGTTGCTTAGGGATGAGCTATATGTTCCTGAGAGGCAGCGCGTACATGCGTTGACGAGTGACCCGAGGGGCCCCGAGGGACTAGCCCGGACTGGATACTCTGAGCGTTCAGTGGTTGTCTTCGTGGCTTCGTACTTGCAGTACTTCAAGTGGACCCAGACGCGGATGTCCATCCATGTATGGGATGTACACATGCGTTGTACCCGTGCGCCACAGAATCACACACTCGAGGGTATCTGAAAAGCTTGAAACTGACGCAATAGATGGATAACAAGATAGAGTGTTTGGACAATCCGTGTTCAGCGTCTGATCGAAGAGTTGGTTGAGTCGCTGGGGTGAGGGAAAGAGGGGCTTGTCCACATTTAGATATCTCCAGACTCACGAGTTGGACATCGAAGCAAGCATCGAAGCTGTTGAATCCATCTACCCACTCAAGCTTCGGTCGATGGCAAGTCTCTTCATTGTATCACAAGGTCAAATAAAACTACTATGAAACCCACATATGTGATGTGTAGAGTCCGAGTTATAAGCAAGTATTGTAGCTGATGGGTACAAACATTAGAAATGAGTATACAGGGGTGCTAACATATCGACGTATGGACAATGAAGCGGAGATACTGGTACAGTGAAGGAATAAGTGGATGAGGTGAGAGTCCTGTTGGATAACGCAGTCAATGAAACCTGAACCTATGTCTTCCGTTTGCTCAGTGACGCAAGCGCTGCGTCTTTTGCCTCTTGTGCGCGTGGTTTGCCCACGCCTGTGAGGATGATTGTCGCGTGGAGTTGTGCTTGGGCACGTTGGAATGAGTAGGAACCCGCTTTCGTGAGTCGAGCATGCACCGGAGGCGCGCAAGGGAAGGAGAAGAATGCGTTAACGCCTATCCGGTTTGTACGTTGTGACGTATCGCGGCTTCATCCCTATTGATGATCCGGCAGCCATGGATCAGTATCGTGGGGCAGTACGCATTGAGATAGTGAGCGTACCGTACTCCTCCTCAATCATCTGCCTCAGGACCTCCTCATGTTGTTGGGGTACGAATTGCTCGAGGTTCGCGCTGTCCCTCCCGACATCCTCCCAGTCGTCTGCCGAAAAGCGTGCTCGCTGGGTGACAATCATGACGCCGAAGTCATCATCGCGGAACGCAACGAGCTGGGCGGCTGTCTTGCGGTGCCGCTTTTTGAGGTAGTCCATGAGAAAGACGCAGCACGCGGCGGCGTCTAACCGGTCGAGCTTCTTCTCGGGATTGAACTTGAATGTTTTTGCCAGGAGCCTCATCTCGATCTCCGGCCGGGGGAGAGCCCACTCGACGACCTCCGCCCAAGGAAAGAAGAAACCGCCGAGCAACATGTTGAGATGAAACGCAACGAAAGGAGTGGGATAAGGAGAGAAGCACGGTCGGCGGGTGGGCCTTGAAGATGAAGGAAGGAAGGTGGGGGATCTGCGAGTTGGACGAGGAGATGAAAAGAGCGCACAGAAGGGGGGCAGTGTTTAAGGCTGTTCCGCACCCTGGGGAACCGAGGCGCCTGATAGAAGAAGGGACCTCGATGATGTGGGTTCCATATTCGCGTTCAGAAATGACTTACAACAACCAGGGTTCTCGGCGGGTGGGAGGTAGTGGGGCGCCGTAAGTCGCTTCTCGGTGACGTCGGACTCGGTCCGATACTGCGTAAACTTTACAGTGACGTGCGGTAATAGGCGGCTTAATGCATTTCTTCTCTTTAGACACCTTCTCCTCGTTCTCGTCTCCGTTTTGCATACGAAAAGCTGGCAAGCGAATTCACTCTCTGTATATTGACAAGAGGGCCCCCTTCTTCGCCACCCCCGTTGTCTTAGGGCTAGTGCCATGCTCAGACAGACATGACCCTTGCTCAACGGACTGATAACGAACTGCCGGGGCCTAGTCATTCTTGACATGCTTGACAGTTGACACTGACACTTGTGCTTACCCGACGATCAGGACGGATGCTGTCAACTCACCATAAAACCACGCCATTTGAAAGTCACATCTATTTCCCCCTCGAACACTATTGTCAAGGGCAACCTGTAGTAGCAGGCATGCAATGGTGAAGGTGAGTGTTTGATTCACCAGACCGACGCCAGTCTTACTTGTCGCTGAGTACTAATATCATGGTGTCAAGTGCACCGAACGCTTGTGGAAGTCCATCAGAAACTAGGACCTCGCGGGGGCCAAAGGACCTGACCTGGGTCGACAAAGGAATGGTCTCGGACGCAATTCATTGACTGTTAGTACTCCCGTGCCGACTAGAATGGCTGATCGGAGACCCATTGACGAGTTGAACAGTTCGTATATGCGGAACCTTTTCTGACAACCATCAACGCTAGCAAGCTTAAGGGTATATTAAGAACGTTCTGCACAGTGCGTTACAATGTCCATTCGAAGGTCTTGCCGCCCAACACATGGCTGGGGTGACGAACCTCGAAACTCATGTTCATTCTCCCTTTTGTCCTGTTTCTCAGTCAGAAAAAATGTATCGCGACAGTGCCGTTGCTCACATGTGTCTCGGGAAATGACGTATGGCCAACATGTTTATCTCTGCACATCGAGATCTTCGCAGGCTCGTGCAGTTTAATCGGCGATATATCATAAGCAACGAACGTTTCTTCAGGTCTATGTCATCATTGTCGGTAAGTAGCTTCAAAAACTTTTCATCCTTCGTCGACCTTGGGTAACTTGATTACGGTTTTGGACGCTGACGCATTATTAGATCCCTCATGAAGTCGAAGTGGAGACACCGAAGCATCTCGTTGGACAAGCGTGCAGCTTTTATGAAGCTACCCCTATACATGAGCTCCAAGTTAGGCACCATGACTACGCTGGCCTGTTTGAGGCTTCTGGAGCTGGACGCGATGAGTCCCCGTCTATGGTCAGCTATTTTCAGGACGCAGTACGGCCGGTGAACATATCTAGCGCAGAGCTCCACGAGGAAACTTCCGAGGAAGTCGCGAGTAAGGACCGTCAACGTGACCAAAAAGTGATCGTGTTGGACGTATCTGATCCCAAGGACTCGTCCCTCGATTACCCTTGCGTCGGCCCCCATGCGTCCTACGCCGATACTCCGATCCTACTCTGCACCCTAGGCATACACCGAGATGTGTACCCCGACGCTCCTTCTTGTCCTGGAGCCCACGGGCTGCTCGGAATGACCTCGGTTGTCTCTGGGAGTTTGTGTTCCTTTAAAACCTCTTGTGAGAAGGCCACATGAGTAACATGTTAAATAGCGATATTTTTGGCCCTCGTTCTCGAGGCACGCTCGCAGGGGCCCATAAAAGCGCGATTCTCGACGGTTATGGGTAGTGCAACAGACCTTCGTGTTTCTTCCCCGGTACACGGATCACCGAAATGGCCTTCAGGACACTCCTCGCATTCGCTGTTTCTGCGTTTGCCGCTACCTCTGCCCGGGCGCAGTTCAACTCGACGTTCAGGCCACTCAGGTTTGCTGGTGTGAACATTGCTGGTTTCGGTCCGTGACAGCCCTTGCTTGGGATTTATGGCTTGCTGATGCGTTTGCAGATTTCGGTTGTGCCACCGATGGATACTGCGACATCACCCAGGCCACTCCTCCCCTGCTTCAGCTCGGAGGTGAGATATTACTTCCCTTATCCCTCAGCCGAAATCCAACCTCGAATTCACTCGCGCCTTTCCTCCCAGGCTCCGACGGTGCGGGCCAGATGATCCACTTCTACAACCAGGACTACTACAACGTCTTCCGGCTGCCCGTCGGGTGGCAGTACCTGACGTACAACCAGGAGACGGGCACGCTGAACGAGACACAGTTCGCGAACTACAACATGCTCGTGCAGGCGTGCCTCGACGCGGGCTCGGACGCGTACTGCGAGATCGACATCCACAACTATGCGCGGTTCAACGGGTCGATCATCGGCCAGGGCGGGCCGAGCAACGAGATCTTTGCGGACCTGTGGTACAATATTGCGTCGTATTGGAAGGATGAGTCAAGGGTTATCTTTGGTGTGTAAGTGTAGCTCTTTTGTGTTGTCCTGGCGCCAGGCGTTGATGTTCGCTAGTATGAACGAGCCCCATGATATCCCGGACATTTACACCTGGGCTGAGAGTGTAAGTCAAATTCCGCCTTTTGGTCTTGTACATGCTGGCTCAAGGTGCTTTGAAAGGTCCAATATGCCGTCACTGCGATCCGCGACACCGGTGCTACGTCCCAGATCATCCTGCTCCCCGGTAACAACTACACATCTGCCGAGGCCTTCGTCGAGAACGGCTCCGCCGAGGCGCTCAACAACGTCAAAAACCCCGACGGCTCAATCACCGGCCTTGTCATGGACGTGCACAAGTACCTCGACTACGACAACTCGTGAGTGCTTGACATTCCATGCTGCTATGCTTTCCTCATCAGAAGCTGATACTTGTAACCTGAACAGAGGCACGAACATCCCCTGCGTGACGAACAACATCCAGTCGTCCTGGGCCCCGCTCTCGGACTGGCTGCGCGCATACGGCAGACAGGCGCTCAACACCGAGACGGGCGGCGGCGACGTGTACTCGTGCGTCGGCTACCTCTCTCAGCAGGCTGCGTACCAGGCCGCCAACTCGGACGGTATGCTTTATCTCCCTCCCTTCCTTCACTTGTGGATTCCAAGCGAGACTGACGCACGTTTCCTTGCCTAGTCCTCCTCGGCTACCTCGGCTGGGCGGCCGGCGGCTTCGCGACGAGCTACATCCTGACCGAGACACCGTACTACAACGGCACGGCGTGGAACGACACCGTCACCGTCGCATGGGCGCTCTCGCCCGCGACGAACGGGCTCGTGCAGTCCGTTCCCGGCATCGGCCTAAGCCCGTGGTTCAACTCGAACTTCACTGCATAAGCTCGACATCGGTGCTTTGGGTCAGCTTCTTCGTCGTTTGACTTATTTTCTTTCGTTGATGGTATCCCTCTCTCTTTTACTGTATCGCTCTCTTTTCCGCCGTCGTTTAGTCTGTAGTATTTATTCTCGAGACATTTACAGAATTGAAAATGTACTAGTGAACATTTGAACAATCTATATTTGAGATCGTTCTTCTGCACATTCGTACGAACAAGTCCATGGATGGTCTGATTGGAGGGGGTAGGGGTTCGCAGCGCTGCGCCATTTTTGAGTCTTCCAAGGTCTACTTATCAAATAGATGTGATTATTTCCGCTTTCAAGATTGTGCTTGGAGGCGGAGGAAGTTCAACCAACATTGACATAGTCGCCCACGAGTCTTAATGAATTTCTTCGGGTATCATCACGCGACATGTCTACTGTAATCTCAACTGTCTGTTGAGAGCGGCCCTGCAGAGGCAAATCGATAGCTTCACGCTGAACATTGTTATCTTACACACGTACACGACGAGATACTGCGACTACAGAGTTTGGCCTTATTCGGGTATAGCGAAGACGCTTGAACTTAGCTACCTCTACTGCACGTGGGTTTTGAACCACTGGTGACGGCGCGTCAGATTATTGTTCAAGTTCGCAGGAAAAAGTGGTGGACGGGACAGGGAGACTGACCTCGGAGACAAACTTGGCTGAGTCCTTCGGGTACCGCTTCATCGTCTCGTAGTCGACGTACGTCACGCCGAACCGGGGACCGTATCCCGCCGCCCACTCGAAGTTGTCCAGCAGGCCTAATCACACACGCATCAGCATCAACGAGCGAATAAACACAGCGTGATATCGCAGCACAGGCATCCATGCAGCTCGAGAAAGAAAAACGCGACTCACTCCACCCGAAATACCCTCTCACATCCGCCCCGTCCTCATGTATCGCCTTAAGCATCGCCTCCTGATACTCCCGATGATACGACACACGCTCCGTGTCCCGCAGCGCCTGCTCGCGCGTGAGGCCGGACTCGCCCTTCACGCAGAACCCGTTCTCCGTGATGACGACGGGCTTGCCGTAGCGCTTGTGCACGAACCCGAGCAGCTTGCGGAACCCGGGCGCGTATGTCTGCAGCCAGTCGAGGTCGCCGACGGGGCCGAGCTGTGTGCCGTCCGGCCGGGTGTGGGTTTGTTTGATTTTGCCGTTGAATTCGTCGGCGCCGCCTTCCTCTGTGTGGTGTGCGGTTCCGGTTCCGGTAGGGTGGGTGGGGTGAGTGAAGGAGAGAAGAGAGAGAGATAGGGAGGTACGCACGGACGAGGTGGCTGGTGTAGTGGTTGAGGCCGAAGAAGTCGGACGAGTCTTTGACGACTGCGATTTCTTCGGCGGTGAACTCGGGGCACCTGCTCCCGATCATCTTCTTCAGCGCGTCGGGGTAGTACCCGCTATGGAGGTGTCAGTGCGATCAAAGTGAACGGTGCTGATGACGAGGAGCGTACAGGTAGATCGGATGCTAGGGAGAACAGAGGCAGTTAGGAAGGAGCTTCGTTAATTTGGCATAACGAGGACTTACGGCAAACCAGCCCAGCCGGACGTCGAATGCGCGTTGTGTAGCAGCAATGTCTACAAGGTATTGGTTATCTGGATTGAATATCGACGAAGACGATGTTCACCTTCAGGACTGTCCGAGTACGGCTCCCACCAGCTCGCATCGAGCGTGATCCCGATGGTCCCCTTCTGCGTTGGCTGGAACTGGTCGCGGTAAAGCTTGACGGCATATCCGTGAGCGATGAGCACGCTGTGCGTAACACTATGGCGCAATCATCATGAGCAACACGACAAGTCATCGGTATAAGGCGTTATTATTATTATTATTATTATTAAGAAAAGACGTACATGAACGGCTCTGTCGACGAGTCCCCGACTGCGGACTTGTTCCTGTCACTGCAGCGGCCGGGCGCAAAATACCCGACGCCGTAGCCAAGCGCAGCGATGCACCACGGCTCGTTGAAGGTGATCCAGTGCTTGACGATGTCTCCGAGCGCGTCGTAGCACACTTTGGCGTAGTTGACAAAGTCGGGCACGATCTCGTCCTTGTTCAGCCAGCCGCCGTACCGGTCGTGCAGGTTCTGCGGGAGATCCCAGTGGTAGAGGGTCTGTTCGCGTGCCACGGACCATAATAAGCCTCTTGTTCTGGCGCTGCAGTCGCGAAGAACAGCTCACCACCCACGGCGTTATCCCGTTGTTCAGCAGCTCCTGCGCAAACGTGCGGTACCACTGGATGCCCTCCTGGTTGACGGGGTCGTCGCGCCCGCCGAGCGGGATGACGCGCGACCACGAGATGGAGAAGCGGTAGGCCTGCGCGCCGAGGGACTTGAGCAGCGCGATGTCCTCGCGCCAGAGGTGGTACGAGTTCGTCGCGACGTCGCCCGAGGCGCCGCCCTCGGTCTTGCCTGGCGTGTGCGAGAAGGTGTCCCAGATGGACGGGAGACGGCCACCCTCGTTGTGTGCGCCTTCGATTTGGTAGGAGGCTGATGCGCGAAGCCAAGAGCGAGGAAGAGGGCGATGTTAGATAAGAGCACAAGAAGAAGAGCAGAGAAGACGGACCTGTGGCGAAGCCCCAGGTGAATCCCTTTGGCAGTTTCTGCGCAGACATGGTGGTCGTCTTATCGGAGCTGGTTTGCTGGTGTCGTGCTAGAGATGGAGAAGGGGACGGAACGGGATGCACAAATGTCTCTACCGCCGGTACTATCCTTAAGTACGTATCCGTATCAAGCAGTAGCTGGCAGGCCCCGCGTCACGAACCCTTGTCACATGGGCGGGAGGGCGGCGGGGTATCATCGGTCTTTCTCTCGAGGTGCAAAAGAGGAGATTGGAGTGGGTGCGATAGGGTGCAATGTGAATGTGGGGAAGTAGCGAGGGTCGCCGATCAGGCAGAAGTCATACGCACGGAGAAGAGGATGATCCGTTGAATACAGTCGTCTTCGATGGTCAGTCCTCCAGCGAGAATATTGGCGGCTTAGCGCGAGACACAAGCGACTCATAAGCGTCTGCCAGCTGTCCAGCGAGTAGGTGAAATTCCTTGTTTGCCTCTGTCGACGTGTAAGCACCGCGATACAAGTATGCACACATTCACATGAAAGTTGAGAGCACGCGTTGATAAAGCCAAGAGCCGAGCCGACGTTTGCGCAGCGTGGCGTGCCAGCGGGGAAACCTGAAATAGCGCAGTCGAGGGTTGTTTGTGTGTGTTGAATTCTAAAGCCTCTGCCTTCCTTTTGCGGTCCACCCCGAATTCAAACCGCCACGAGACTCCTGAAGACATAACTCGATCGGACGCGATATCCGACACCCGACACGCCCATTCTCTGAACGAGTAACTTAATCATAATACTCAGCTACCTATGATTCAGACAGGTCTCATCCAAAGCGCGCACAATGACTTGGTGACGGACGTCTCCTATGACTTCTACGGCCTACGACTGGCCACCTGTGGTCTTGACCAAAGGTAAGTCCCTTGGTACCTTTCAATGTGCCCTCTTCAATACATTCCTGTCGCATCGTAGAATCAAAGTCTGGCAAATAGACGAAACCAACGGCACCTGGCGCGTCGAGGACGACTGGAAGGTACGCATATACACATATCCTACTTCGCTATCCCGCCCCTGCCCTACTCCCCTTTTCTCCGTGCTGACGTGCACCATTTCGTAGGCACACGATGCCGCAATCTCACGCCTCTCGTGGGCCCATCCAGAGTTCGGGACCATCATCGCCTCCGCGTCGTTCGACCGCACCATCAAGGTCTGGGAGCAAACCGCGGGCGAGATAGCCGCGCAGCCGAATGGCTCTGCCTCAAGTCCAGCAGGAGGGTCGTCGTCAACGAGGTGGGTGGAGCGGGCGTCGCTCGTGGATGCGCGGGGGACCGTGCGGGCTGTCGAGTTCGCGCCGAGACATTTTGGGCTTAAACTGGTACGCTCCCTTTTCTGCCCGCCTACGCGCTCACAGTGAACGCATCGTAACGCTCAACACGGCCATATATAGGCCTCCATCTCGTCCGACAACCACCTCCGGGTCTACGAGTGCCTCGAGCAGACCTCGCTCGCGACATGGCAGCTCGCAGAGGAAGTCGACGTGCTCCGCCTCCCGTCCTCCTCGTCCCCATCTTCGCACTCCGTCGCGTTCGCGACGCCCACGCAGACGCATGCCACGCTCGAGGGCGCGTCTGCGTCGCTCGTCGCACAGGCGATCCAGCAGTCGCAGGCCCCGCCGGCGCCGGCGCCATCCGGCCAGCTAGCCGCGCGCCCCGGGCTCGGCAACAGGGAGGCGGACGGCGGGTGGGCGCTCGCGTGGTGCAAGGAGCGGTATTGGGGCGAGGTGCTCGCGGTGGGTGCGGGCACGGGTGGGGCTGTCAAGGTGCGCTGTGTTTCCCCTCCTTTGTATATACATATACATAGCGCGCAGAACGCTCATAACACCCATCCAGATCGTCCAGCTCTCCTCCTCCCGCCGCCCAACCACCCTCCTCACGCTCGACCCCGCCCCGCCCCTCCTCCTCCCCTCCTCTGCGTCCGACAGTGGCGCCGCTGGCGCATCCGGTGGTACACCCGGCGGGGCCGCTGCGGAGGACACATCGGGGCGCAGCGCGATCACGTCGATCGCGTGGGCGCCGTCGTGCGGGCGATCGTACCATCTGATCGCGACGGGCGGGCGTGACGGGCGTGTGCGCATCTGGAAGCTCGCTCCGCCCGCTGATAGCGACGCAGGGCTGGGCCTGGGCCTGGGCGGCGAGATGGATGTGGACGGGTCGGAGCTGGGAGGGGGCGAGCCGCGGTGGAGCGGGAGCGTTGTTGCTGAGTTTGATCAGCATAAGAGTGCGGTGGGGCGGGTTGAGTGGAATATTACGGGGTGCGTTTTTGGTTCTGTGGGTTTGCTGCGGGGTGCTGATTTGTTGATGCGTTTGACGGTGTGGTGTGTATGTGTACAGGACTTTGTTGTCGTCGGCGGGCAATGACGGGCGCGTGCGGCTGTGGAAGGCGTCGGTGGGAAACGTGTGGAAGCCGGCGGGGAGCATCGGCGTCGAGCAGGGTGAGGATGCAGCGGACGATGTCGATATGGACGGGCATCCTGCGTCGAACTAGAACGAACCTTGCTTTCCTATGTGGATACCTGAACACGAACTTGCTGATATCTCTTTGATCGTCCTTTCAAGTGGAGGCACACACGTTATTGAGTCTGCAGAAAACTACGAGATTTTCACTCATGTCATAATATGTCGCTCGGGGAAAACGGCCCGCGGCCCCGCATGAACGCATGAATGACCCCTTTCTCCGCTCTGGTTGATTCTCACCGCCAGTCCGTCCCGGAGCGTCGCGTTCTCAAGAGCACAGCAGCAGATTTAACCATGTATCCGTTTCGTTCCTCTCCCCGCTCATGTCCGCAGCGCAGCGCCTGACCTCGCTTGCCTCCCATCTCTCCAGATCACTGCCGCCGTCACCGCCGTCGAATCAAGCAAACTTGAACGCAAAGGCTAACATGAAGGTTGTCGTGTGCCGTAATCTTGGGGAGGACGCTGTGGGGATTTTGAAGGCCAAGAAGGAGCTTGACGTGTGTCTTGCTCATTGCGTTGCTTGATGTTCTCCCCTCGCTGAGTGCAAGGCTTGCAGCTGGTTGTATGGCCTGGGCCGGACGATAAAGCCGCTGATCGGCGGTGGCTGCTTGAGAATGTGGAGGGCGCGGTGGGGGTTATTGTTATGCTGACGGATAAGGTGAGTTTGTTGCATTCATGGTAGGGGTGTCAGGATAAGATGCGGGGGGCTGACGGTTTTCAGGTGGATGATGAACTGCTGGATGCAGGTTAGCTTGTCTGCGTGTTGCTACTGTGCTTATATGGGGTCATCTTACTCTGGATGTGTTGTCCAGCTGGCCCTTCGCTGCGGGTCGTGTCGACTATGTCGGTTGGGTACGGTACGTCCGCAAAGTATACATCAGGATTGGTGTTGGGGCTAGAGCTCACCGCTATTACAGAACATGTTGACCTGAAAGCGGTCGGGCGACGTGGTCTGAAACTGGGATATACCCCTGATGTGCTCACAGAAGCAGGTTTGTCTCCCCACCTTTCTCTTGGAGTTGGCTAATGCCGAGCTCATCCATGGTCTGACACAAACAGTCGCCGATCTCTGCATCATGCTCGCCCTGATGGCCTCGCGAGTCAACAATGGCGTATCCATCGTCCAGGCTGGCACAGTACGCGATAACATGTCTTCTAACACGCTGTCATTTGTACTCAAAATATCATGTAGTGGAGAGACTACTCCTGGAAGCCCTTTGGCTTCTGCGGCCCCCAGCTGAGCACCACCTCGCCCTCACAAACGCGCACAGCCGGCTTCCTCGGCTTCGGGCGCATCGCACAGGCGACGCTCCGCCGCCTCGTCCCCTTTGGCATCACACACGTCCTCTACTCCGGCAACCCCGGGTCCCCGCCCGACTCGGAGCGGGACGCAGCGCTCCAGACGCAACACAACCTCAGAGAGCTCCGCAAAGTAGACCTGAAAGAGCTCGCGCGGGAGAGCGACGTGCTCTTCGTTCTCGCGCCCGGCGGGCCGAGCACGTACCATGTCGTGAATGAGGAGTTTTTGAGGGAGATGAAGGAGACGGCGGTGCTGGTGAACGCGAGCCGGGGGACGCTGGTCGATTCGGAGGCGCTCGCGGAGGCGTTGGGCAGGGAGCGGCCGAGGCCGTTTGGGGCGGGGTTGGACGTTGTGGAGGGGGAGCCGAATGTCGGGGCTGAGCATCCGTTGGTGAAGGAGCCTAGGTGCGTTTAAGAGAGATATTGGTCGCCAGGTGCTGATGGTTTGGATTTGGGGCAGATGCGTGATCGTGCCGCATGTGGCGAGTGCGACGTTCGAGACGAGGACGGCGATGGCGACGCGGGCTGCATATAACCTCGTCGGAGCGCTGTTTGATGAGCCTATGCCATCTTCTGTCGATTTGTCGTCTTTTCAGTAGTGAAGGGCAGTAAATAGCCCCTGTGTTTGATAAGATGTGCCGATAGGGTGTTGTCTGATATTTGGCGGATCTAAAGCGCGTTTCAATTAGTGCACTTGACTCAAAATTTTGACGCGTCTCTTCTTACGTCGCCTTTCCTTGTACTTGTCCCGCGTTCGTCAACAGCAACAATGACAAAGTACATCCTCGTCTCTGGCGGTGTCGTGAGCGGTATCGGGAAGGGTGTCATCGGTGCGAGGCAAAACTATCACTGCACGCATCCAGCAGTCATTCACGCTCCAGCACCCATGTTGCCTTGCACTCCATACCGTCTTACACGACGTTACTCACCGCCCACCCACCTCTCGTTCCTGACCTTCGTTTCCCTGCGTATGATGTTGCGCGACGACGACAACCGATAACCACGCTATCAATCAGCCTCGTCGACGGGCCTGCTGCTCAAGACCGCGGGCCTCAAAGTGACCGCGATCAAGATCGACCCATACATGAACATCGACGCGGGTACGATGCGCCCCACCGAGCACGGCGAGGTCTACGTGCTCGATGATGGCGGAGAGGTGGACCTCGACCTCGGCAACTACGAGCGCTACCTCGACGTTACGCTGTCCAAGGACAACAACATCACGACGGGCAAGATATATCGCGAGGTGATCGAGAAGGAGCGGAGGGGGGAGTATCTAGGCAGGACTGTGCAGGTGCGTTTCGGCTGCGTTTTGCGGGCGGGGCTGGAGAACTTGTGCTTATGGCTGGGTGTATGCGTGTGGGTGTGCAGATCGTGCCGCATGTGACGAACGCGATTCAAGACTGGATAGAACGCGTGTCAAAGATTCCGGTGGATGACACGGGCGAAGAGCCTGATGTCTGCATCGTCGAGGTATGCCTTCACGACTTGACGGGTTTTTCAGGATCGCTTGCTCAATGATATACAGCTGGGCGGTACGGTCGGTGACATCGAGTCGGCCCCGTTCATCGAGGCCATGCGGCAGTTCCAGTTCCGCGTCGGGCACGAGAACTTCGCGCTCATCCACGTCTCGCTCGTGCCTGATATGCACGGCGAGCAAAAGACAAAGCCGACGCAGACGACCGTGCACGCCCTTCGCGGGCTCGGTCTTCTTCCTGATCTCGTGCGTTCCCTTCCCTCATCCATCCTCTTCACGTCCAATACTGATCCAATCTTACAAACGTTCAGATCGCATGCCGCCTCCTTCTTCCTCAGCCGCTCGCAGACGACACGAAAGCCAAGATCAGCATGTTCTGCCACGTCTCATCCGAGCAGGTCTTTGGTGTGCACGACGTCTCGTCGGTGTACCACGTGCCCCTGCTGCTCCAGGCACAGGGCATCCTTCCCTACCTCCGCCGGCGGCTCAACCTCGCGAGCCTCAACATCACGCCCGAGATGATAGAGCGCGGCACATCGCTCGAGGCGCGGTGGAAGGGGATGTGCAAAGGGTGCGTGTTGTCAGCCTGCTGGTTTGTACAAGGGCCGTGCTAACAACACATTTTGGCGTTGTTGTAAATGAATGGATAGGCAGGAGCGGCTGTTCGATACGGTCAAGATCGCAGTCGTGGGCAAGTACACGGACCTGAAGGACTCATATATGAGTGTGATCAAGTCGCTCGAGCACTCGGCGTTCCGCGTGGGGAGGAAGATGATCATCGAGGTGCCGTTCTCCCGTTCTTTGCTCCGTCTGGGATATGGTTGAGCTGACATGGTATGTGCAGTGGGTGGACTCGTCGGATCTCGAGCCTGAGACGCAGGAGACGTCGCCGGTGAAGTACCACGATGCGTGGCGCGCGGTCGTTGGCGCTGGGTGCGTCGCCCCTTCTTTATGATCCTTCATCTTCCCAGTGGGGAGATCTGACCGTAAACTGTGATCGTCCGCAGAGGTATCCTGATCCCTGGTGGATTTGGCCAGCGCGGGACAGAGGGCATGTTGCTCGCCATTAAGCGCGCGCGCGAGGCCAAGGTCCCGTTCCTGGGCATCTGTCTCGGGTTCCAGATGGCCGTGCTGGAGTACGCGCGGAACGTGCTCGGGGTCGATGGTGCGCTTCATTCCCTTTCTCTCTCTCAGGAATCAACGCTCGCTAACCACACTTGCACGATACGCAGGCGCCCAATCGACCGAATTCGACACGCAGACGCCGGAGCCGTTCATCATCTTCATGCCCGAGATCTCGCGCACGCACATGGGCGGGACGATGCGGCTCGGGCTGCGCCCGACGGTGTTCCAGCCCGGCACGGAGGGGTGGTCGAAGGCGCGCGGGATGTACGGCGGCGGGGAGAAGATCTGGGAGCGGCACCGACACCGGTACGAGGTGAACCCGGAGAGGGTGGGTGTGCTCGAGGAGGGCGGGCTGTGTTTTACGGGGCGGGACGAGAAGGGGGAGCGGATGCAGGTGTTGGAGATTCGAGGTGCGTTTGGTGCTCTTTCACACGCACCCGTTCCAACTCTGGATTCTTCTATTATTCTGTTCTATTTGGTTTATATGGTGGGCTGACTGTTGCATGCGGCGCAATTAATTACCAGACCACCCGTACTTCGTGGGACTGCAGGCGCACCCCGAGTTCTGCTCGCGCCCGCTGAACCCGTCGCCGCCGTTCCTGGGCTTCGTCGCTGCCGCATGCGGGATCGGCGCGTCGGGCGCGACGGTGCTCGAGGAGGTGCTCGGAGCGGCAAGGGGATACGTGCCGCCGCATCCGGCCGCGAGCATGGTGGGCGAGCAGAAGCTGCGGGAGGCGACGCAGGAGCATCTGGTGGTTAATGGGAACGGGGATCTGTCGCATACGTATTGAGCGTGCGCGAGGCGGCAGTTGGAGGAATAAGGGAAGGATGTGTATGCAATAGAGTATGAGGAGAATCAGCTGCCGCTTGATTCTTGGACCGTTGTTCGTCTCAAAAGTAGAAAACTGGATCTTGTGCTGTTAGAGCATTTGCTTCAAATATATTATAATGACCCTCGACGCAGGAGGGCACGCCAGCGAAGATACATTCCTTGGTTATGAATATTTAAATAACTCGTATCCTCAAAATTATGGTAGGCTTTTGTTGACCAAATTTTTGTTTGACGATTTGATGGTAGGATTTTCTTTTTGATCATGGCCTGTGGTGCACATCCCAAATAAATCCCGAACGTGGCAGAACACTACGTGCTGAAAATCTGCTGGCTATACGTGCCGTTGTCTATCGTGCATTTTTGTTCTCAGCTAAGCCCTCGGGAAAAGTCTGATTTGCCAGAGCGTAGCGCGGCGTGTCTTGTGGTTAAACATTTGAATAGGGATTTACTGATCAGACGTTTTAAATAATAATGTACATCAAGTTACAGCCATCAGAATGTCTTATCATATTTCATAATAGCTCGTCCTTACTTCAAGCCACTTCCTGTGCTACCTGCCTGAGTTCATGAATGCAGGTCATTGCGCCTCGCTCTTCAAACCCTGCAGAATTCACGGTGTTGCTTGCCAACATCTTCTTTTCCTTGCTCTTGCTAGCTAAATGAAGCTGCAGGCGTGATGCCAGAA
Source organism: Coniophora puteana RWD-64-598 SS2 (assembly GCF_000271625.1). Taxonomy (NCBI): domain Eukaryota; kingdom Fungi; phylum Basidiomycota; class Agaricomycetes; order Boletales; family Coniophoraceae; genus Coniophora; species Coniophora puteana. The sequence continues at coordinate 92,872 of NW_006913064.1, read as the reverse complement.
TTGCGTGAAAGATGGCCTGAAAACTGTGTAATTTAAAGTCAATCACTAGATTAATCGTGAAACAACATCGAGTGAGGAAATCTTACAGAGTCAACCCTATATCAAATCCGTCCTATATTACTGTACCATTACGACCTTAAGTTCACGGTGGCGTGGGAAATTATTAAATTAAATTCCGCCTGTCCACCCCAACAAGTTCAACGGGTAGATGGCCTGGTGGACATTGTTCGTTTTCAGGAACAGAAAAAGTTAATTATCACACTATTTCAGGTCAAACAATCCTCTCAACCTTATCCCGAAGTGAGAATATCATCATGAGGGATATCAGTTAATGAGAACGTTTATGAGTGTGTTTGTATATTTATTTTATTCTTGGTATGATTTTGTTGTTTGCACATCTGTCCACCTCTCTAAGTTCGGATGGGTTGGCCGAGGGTGGACTGTCCACCCTAATTAAGTTCAGTTCGAGCCCCGGGTGGACAGGGGACGAACTTGAGGTCGTAATGGTACAGTACCTGAATGAGCTTCAGGGGGTGGGATAAGGTATAACGAGGCTCACTGGTGCTCGCATCAAAATAACCATGCTAGCAGTCGATAAGACTTATACTAGCGTGAGTGATTGGGAGGAAAAGCGCTGACAAAGTTTTTACTCGCAGGTGCTGCAAAGGCAGTACAATACTCCGTCGCGTACCATGACCTTCAAGAGAGCCGAACGAGGTCTACTTCTCTCAATTCAGATGATCATCAAAGTGAACACGACTAGACGTTAGCGTTAGATATGAGAACTCCCAAGCCAAAGTAAATCTGTGACCTAGCTCCCAGATAAGCATCACAAGGTATATCCCATACACAAATCTTGGCAGCCCATTTATGATGCAAGCTGAAATGTTCGGGGCAAGGGAGCTCAGTACTTCAGGAACAAGTCATCAATTTTGGATATTCCAAGTATCTCTTGCTGACAGACTTACCCCTTGATTTGGTACCGGAAAACCCAAGAACGAATCCGGTTGTGATCAATTCAATCTAGATGAGTGGTTTGCTTCAGACGTATCGCATGAAGTGAACCATGATACGTACAGTGAAGAAACATGTCAATATTGTAAGGACAACCTTGTTGCGATTCCACAAAATATAGGTGCGCAGGGCAAAGAGTCCTGAGGTTTGAATGATAGAAAAAATACATCTTCATCTTCATATTCATCGTGTTATACCTTCCAAAACCCATAGTGTAAGAATCTCTAAGACTAGGCAACACATCAGTCAAATACATCAAGCACTTCATAGAGAAGTTGTCTCACGACGGTTCACATCATTTAAAGACAAGCATGCCAGTGTCTGAAGGATCTAATTCAGTGACATTCTTAGACAAAGGTAAATAACTAGCCTTGAGCCCAGTCCCGAATGGAAGTTGGACTTGAAGCATGTATCAGCTTCAGCTCAAACCAAAGTAAAATTGGAAGCTTACAGAGAAGGACCAGGAGAACTGTTGGGAATGCACTACATCGAGTAAGAATATACAGTATTTTTCCTAGTCTCATTCCGTGTCCCATCCATAAATACTCCACCTATAAAAACATAAAGGCGTGTTACAGAAGAATCCTGTTAGTAGATTTACCTTGTCAGGGAGCGTGATGAGAAAGTCATATAACTTCAATTCAAATGAGCTGTGTAAAATGTTGGTTTAAGGTACTTTGATTACTTACAATGAGCATGCCAATGGAAACTGAGCAACCCTGGCGTGAGCATGAAACTGACACTTGATAGTATACTTACCATCCATGTACTGAGTTGCGAGATTTGGGCTTAAATTGTTGAAAGTACGAGTGGTACTTCACCCTTTTACGACTTCTATTGGTGTATACCAGGGAGTCTCCATCACTTAGGCAATGTTCCTCTATGAGGTCTACAAGTAAACACCACCATTCCGTTCTATATCGGCGCTCAACGTGTGTATACACTTAAGCGCCTCTTACGTACTCATGACTCGTCATGGCCCGCTGCTGTTGCACCAGGCCATGTGGACTTGTAGCTAGACGTCCATGCTATGCGTGGTTTAGGGCTGGCTTGTTACAAATACGGTAGTAGATTCACACGCTCCATGTATACTATATATACAAGTCACTACCATGAATACATTCCTAAGTCTCTTCTACTCGAACGACTACCATCGTCACTCGCAACCAAGCTCTACAAGCTTTACTCAAGTCTTCAAACACTTAGCCCGGTGAGTACGCGCTATCATAGGATTCTGCTATACTCGCGTATCGTGTCTTCAACAGGTTATGAGCCCCGCGGGGTGTGGCGGGATCTTAGTGTACGAGTAGTGCCTAGTAGTACATAGGGATGTAAATCCGCAACAGTGTTAACCGAAGCGGTGTTACCTTTCACCCACTGGTGTTAACCAGGGTGAGCAGGAATAAAGGGGACACCCTCCCGTTATGCGCGAAGCGTCGTCACACGGTGGTGGGAACCCTTGATTGGGTGAACCGCCGGTACCTAAACCCGTTAGCCTATACGCGGCTCACCTGGGCACAGATTGTAAATCGTCATGTGAACAACGCTGATGTGTTCCAACAACCCCAGATTCATCAAATATGTCTACTTCTGGCAACAACCAACTCTCAGCCACCGCCCAGGTCGTCGGCGTCTACAACGGCGTTGACTATACCGGTTGGGCCATTCGGATGAAGAACAACATCAAGTCGTCCGGTAATGGGCGCGCTCTCCGCGAGACACGCGCTCATTTGCACGCCAATACGCCTATGAACACGGCCACGGATAGGGCTGAGAGGGGCAAATGGGAGGACGCAAACAACACGGCTATGGGGAAGATCCTGGAGTGCATCAGCAACGATCAGCTTCGGCACCTCGCCGGAGTTGATGAGGCCTTGGTCGCCCTCGACATGCTTGAGACCCACGCTGCCGCGAGGGGGATCAGCACAGCGATCAATGAGCTGAAGTTAGCTCTCAACACCCAGATTCCAGGTGACTCCAACCCGAACCCGGCGATCACCAAGATCGTCGCCTCTCTCGACCGGTACGTTGGCTTGGGCGGCACAGTCCCCGCTTCCCTCGCCAGCGCCATCCTTTTCTCCAAAATCCCACCTGGCTACGAGGCTGCAAAGCACGCCATCAATGCGGCGACTACCGGGCTGTCGACTCTTACGAGTGTGACGGTCATCACGCGACTGCAATCCGACTGGGAGTTACGCTCCACATCGCAGAAGAAGAAGAAGGCTCCTCAAGTCAAGGAGGAGCAGGCCAACAAGGCCAGCTCCGGTATGAAGACGTACAATGGGCAGACGTCGTCTAGCGGCAATGGCAAGAAGGCGCGGAACGGCAAGAAGGAGCGCAAGGGGCAGCAGGGTCAGCAACAGCAGCAGGGGGCGGCTAACGCCACATCGACTTCGTCAACCCCAGCAGCTGCCAGCGCGCCGGCGGTGCAGCAGCAAGCGCCGGCGCAGAGTACTCCCGCTGCCAACTATACGTCGACAGCGGCATTCCAAACGCCGCCTCAATACCACTTCGCCCACGTCACTGATGGTCCGTTCACGGGCCCAGAACCGGCACTGGTGTTAACTGAGCCGGCCCATGATCCGCGTAAGCGGTCCCACCAACCCGCCACGGCCTACCAAGGTCGCGGAACCAATCCAGCGCCCGCATGGGGTCCCGCCAGCGCTCTCAAGCGCCAGCGGGACGAGGGTTTAAAACCCACCTATGAGCGGACTCGCGTAGATCTGCTGTCCATGGCGGGAGAGACTCCGACCCTTATGAGTCGGATCTCCATGGGCTCCTCGCCTACTCCGCCTCTGTTGGCTCGTATCAAGCCAATAGAGGAACCATCTCGTAAGCCACAGGTGTTTCAACCGCGTGCTATGACTGATCCTGCCACTTGGCTAGGTGCTCCAAAGCGCACCAAGTTTTCTGACTGGAAGAAGCAGAAGCTTGGTGACCGGCTTGCAGCTGGAGGCTCCTACATATCGGACGCTCGAACCGGCCACAATGGCTGGCTCAATGCCGACGTGTACGCGCAGTACCAGCGCGACTCGGAGGACATCCGCCAGTCCATGGCGGCTACCCCGGTCAGGATCGACGAGTTCAGTCAGGAGGAGGAGGACAACTATGAGGAGTTCGCGGGCATGTCACTCCACGAGCCGTCTGAGGACGGCCGTTATACAGAGAAGGCGGTGTCCCTCGATGAGGGCGTCTGGTGCGCAACCAGTTTCTCCACTGCTCCCGGCTACTCACTTGGTGACAAACCCTTTACAGGTGAACCATATGTAGTCGGTAGTTATAATTCGCGCGGGCTGGTGAATAGACAATGCGTGCATTTGTCAAACCAAACGTGTGAAGTATGCAGTGAAGTCTCATTGGTGGTAAGAAGCCCAGAACGTGAGAAGGCTCTACATGAGAAGGTGCATGAACACTATCCAATCGGATGGGTTCTTGATTCAGGTGCTTCCACGCACTTCACGCCTCATCTCTCCGATTTCTCGGAATTTGAGGATCTACCTGAGCCAGAACAGTTTACCGTCTCAACATCGTCCGGATCTACCCAGTGCACCGGAAAGGGTACCGTAATCCTTCGTCACAAGGATACGCGAGGGAAGCAATGTACCACGCATATATACCCTGTTTTCTACCTACCTGGTGGTACCGTTCGAATGCTATCGACGGGCCAATTTTGCCGGGAAGGGAATCTCCTGCGAGGAGACAAGGACAAGCTTGTGGTGCTCACGAGCAAGTCCGCCGAAGTGGTGCACGCTACAGTGTGCCCTGGGGGGAACCTATATTGGGTTCACTCATCATTAGATCTGCACCAGGCTCATTTGGCTGGTGTTATCGGCATGACAAAGCCCGATTTCAAGATCTGGCATCAACGTCTGGGCCATTGCTCGGATGAGGTGCTTCGTTGCGGACGGAAGACCATCGAAGGTCTACCAACGAACCTCAACTTCCCGCCGCCTAATCTTAGGCAGCTGTGCGAGGGTTGCACCCTTGGCAAAATGACCAATCGCCCGTTCCCACGAGACGAATTGAGAGTTACGGACTTTCTTGGACTTGTCCATGCGGATCTCAAAGAGTTCTCGGTCGAGTCCTTGATAGGAAAGAAACGGTATGCACTCATCATGGTCAATGACTGTACTGGCTACTGTTGGGTCACTCTGCTCCGTCAAAAGAGCGAAACCCGTCAAGCGGTGGCCACCTGGTTGGCGTTTACGCTAAATCAGTACCATCGCTCTCTTCGGATGTGGAAGTCTGATGCAGGGGGAGAGTTTAAATCGCGAGAGTTTACAGAAATGTTACAATCACGTGGCATCAAAATCCTCACATCAACGCCTTATGCGCATGTGCAGAACGGCAGGGCCGAACGGATGATACACACAATAACAGAAAAAGCTGAGGCAATGCGGCATGACGCCTATCTGCCGCCGTTTGTGTGGAACTTCGCTATCGAACACGCAGCACATGTCTATAACAGGACACCGATGAAGCGACTGAAATGGAAATCACTGTATGAGATTGTGGAGGGTGAAAAACCCTGTGTCGATTACTTGCGTGTCTTCGGTTGCTTGGGCTACGTGTATCTTAATCCAGAGGAGCGTGCCAACAAGCTCGTTCTGAGATCTCACGTGTGTATACACGTCGGAGTATCGGATTCTGGTAACAGATACAAATTCCTAACCGGCGACTGGAAGCTTAAGATCACCACGAACGTGGTGTTCGACGAGATGACGTTTCCAAAGCGACACATGTTCTGGCATCGGAACACCCAGCGCTTTACGCGCTTACCAGAGGTGGATGTGCTCGTACCACCGCGGAGTCCTATCAAAAACGACTTTCCGCCACTTAGTTCGGAGGATGCACGACCAGCTCCTCCTGCTGCACAATCACCACTACAATGGGACGATGGTGAACTACCGGCCGACGGGCCACGTAACCTGAGTCCGCCTCAAACGCCACGGTCAGAAAGTTCAGATGACTGGCGAAAGGCTCATCAGCCTAAGGTCGAGGATGACGACGACGAGTTCGAAGGTTTGGAGAAGGAGTTCGCCGAACTTGAGAACAAATGGGAAGACATGTACCAAGGTCTGCCCACAGATGACCCTCCACGAGAGGAACATCAAGATCTTTTGCCGGAACCTGGTGAACAACTGGTTCCAAGAGCACAAAGACCACAACGTCAACCAACTGTCACACCTCAAGTACCTATACCAGAAACCGTACGGACATCTGGGCGAAAGAGGAAGCCAAACATGTTGCCGGATAACAGCATACCTGGGAGAAATCCCTTGGAGCAGTTCAGGAACCTAGGCTGTGTTGAACGGACTTGATCCGAACTCTACTTACGTACATGACTCATAGTAGTTTAGTAATGCACACAGTGCATCAGTCAGCATACGCTTACTCATACGAGTACTAAATATAGACAACCAATAGCATAACTAACTCACCTACGTTACATGCGTTACAGTCACAGTCACTCTCTAGTATATAAGCCAGTACTGTAGCGCTCTCTCAATCTAAGTCTTTCTCTCCTGAACGACTACCATCGCTACCAGCTCTACCAAGCTACAAAGCCTCTAAGCAAACCCAACAGGTGAGTACGTGAAGCCCGATGCGTGCACTAATGTGCCGCTTCCATTTCACAGGTTATGAGCCCCGTGGGGCATGAACCGTCGCTTAGCGTTTAGACGCTGCGAGGTCCACTGAGCTACAGCTTGGCGTTCACGCCGCTGGCTCGAATCGCTACAGCTTGGCATTCGTGCCGCTGGCGAAAAGCCGTAAAAGGCTAGGGGGCCGCCAGGCTGGCGTAATGCGCCGCCGGGTTGGTTCAACCCACGTCTCACCTGGCTTGTCGTTGTATGCGTCCAGAACGCTGACGACAGTGTCCAACAGATATGTCTTCCAACACCAAGGCCAACAACACCTTCTCCGCGACCAACGTCTTCAGCGGGTCGCACGTCGAAGAGTGGGCTTTGTCTATGCTCCATTACTGCCGTTCTGAGGGCTGTGGTATCGCGCTCAAGCCGAGGCCCGTCGCTCTCGCTACGGGCTCCGACGAGGCCAAGGCCGAGAGGGACAAGGAGATCAAGGAGTGGGACGCGAAGGACATGCAAGCCAGGGGGAAGATCGGTTTCAAGGTCGACCCCCACGTCTGGGCCAAGGTCGAAGAGGCAGGAAACAGTACGACGACCTCTGTCAAAACGGCGTCGGAAATCCTCGCCTTCCTCAAAGCCGAGTACGGCGTCCAGAAGCGCGGCGTCACAGAGGCCTTCGTCAAGATGGGCAAACTGCTCCGTACCGGTATCCCCGCCACGGGCAACCCCAACCATCACCTCGATGTCTTCTACCGCACTGCCCAGCGCCTCAACACGTTGAGCGGTTTTACCGTCAACCTTCCCACCAACGTCCACTCCTATCGAGCCGGAGTCCTTTGCGACCAGCAGCTCGCGCTGCTCCTCATGTGCGCGCTCCCCGAATCCTATCGCGCGGTCAGGGAGCACTTCAACAACGAGGTAACGACGGTTGAGAACCTTTCTCTCATCGACCTCCGCAACGCGATTTTGCGTCATCAAGCGCAACTCGCGAACCAGCACAAGAACCCTGGATCTCAGTCCAAGGGCAAGCAGCGCGCCACTGGCGAACGCCCGTAAGAAGGGCCGGTCGCGTCAGCGCAACCCGCGCAGGGCGGCAAGCCGAAAGGCAAGCCGCAGTGGTCTCAGCAGCAGCAGCAGGCGGGCCCCTCGGGGCAACAGCAGTGGCAGCCGAAGCCGAAAGGCCAAGG
>NW_006913064.1:68803-84475 GCF_000271625.1 Coniophora puteana RWD-64-598 SS2 | reverse complement strand
TCCCCGCCACGGGCAACCCCAACCATCACCTCGATGTCTTCTACCGCACTGCCCAGCGCCTCAACACGTTGAGCGGTTTTACCGTCAACCTTCCCACCAACGTCCACTCCTATCGAGCCGGAGTCCTTTGCGACCAGCAGCTCGCGCTGCTCCTCATGTGCGCGCTCCCCGAATCCTATCGCGCGGTCAGGGAGCACTTCAACAACGAGGTAACGACGGTTGAGAACCTTTCTCTCATCGACCTCCGCAACGCGATTTTGCGTCATCAAGCGCAACTCGCGAACCAGCACAAGAACCCTGGATCTCAGTCCAAGGGCAAGCAGCGCGCCACTGGCGAACGCCCGTAAGAAGGGCCGGTCGCGTCAGCGCAACCCGCGCAGGGCGGCAAGCCGAAAGGCAAGCCGCAGTGGTCTCAGCAGCAGCAGCAGGCGGGCCCCTCGGGGCAACAGCAGTGGCAGCCGAAGCCGAAAGGCCAAGGCAAGCAGAAGAAACGTGGTGGTCGTAACTATGACCGGTCCGGCAAGCGCGACGCTCACGCCGCAGACGGTACCGTGCACTTCGCACAGTCCGCCGACCGCTATGCCCCTGTTGACCAGCGAGAATATTTCCCCGCTCCCAGGGAATTGCCACCGCCGCCGCCGATGCAGGAATCAGTCCGGGATCCGCACCTCCTGGCCAACCAGTCGGGACAGCGGTTCCAGGGAACTGGCGCGCCGAACAACTTCGGCATCCATCAGGCGCTTGACCGCGCACGAGAAACGGCTAGCCTTCACGGCTCGATACGCCCACTCATCGAGGATGTCCGGACTGAGGTTCAACGCGAGATGCTCGAAGAGCGTCTGAGAGAGGTATCTCCTTCCACTGGCTATCGTCTTTACCGACAGAGCCTAATCGATGATGTTACCTCTATTCTAGGAACCATCGATGGAGATTGCCGAAACGCCGCAAGGCAGTCCGACTCCGACCGAACGGCCAGTTCAGAAGCCAATAGCTCCCGAGGTGTCTCGCCAGAGACTACAAGCCAGGTTAGCAGCTGTGCAGGAACGGAGCCACAACCATCGCTTACGCGCACTAGGTTGGGCCCCAAACCCCTCAGCCGCCGACTGGGGTCTCAACAACACCCCGCTACCACCGGTACCAGCACCCGCGCCGATACCGGTTCATCCGCCGAGCCCGACGTCAACGATCTCGAGTTCGGATCAGTCGCCGATGGACTACCATACGGCACTGAATTCCTCACTGGCCCCGTCAGCCTCGAGTCAGAGCTACCACTCAGCTCCTCGGAACCAGACGTTCTTCGGTCTACCTCCCAGCGACGAGTCGAGCGGATACGAGAGCGCCGAGAGATTACCTCCGCCTCAACGCCCGGCCACGCCGGAACCCACCTCGCCGAGCGAATCAGCGGAGACACTCGTGGACCCGCCCTCCAGCCCGTTGCCGAACTTCCACTGCAACATCTGCAGGGGAATGTACTGCGACATGCCGGGCGCCCACGTCACGCTCAGCTTCGGCCTGCGACTCAGTCCAGAAGAAATTTGACAAGTCCGGATCGTCGACGGGATACCAGTCAACTCCCCGATGATGGACCGACTAATGGACACAGCGCAGGAGCTAGGGGTACCAAGAGAAATCTTGGAGGCATCGCCGAGGAGACAGGAGGAATGGATGAGGGAGCTCGCCGAGGTTCGCCGAAGAGGCGCCTGGCAGGAGCTCCTGGAAGCGGACCCACAAGGCCCGACGTTGTACCATCCCGCCGCAATACTCCGCCACGGGCCGCAACGCCTAGGCGCAGTTCGCCGATGGCGCCTGGAAGTTCACCGCGAGAACGCTCCGTATCACTTGGAGCGAACTCGATCAGCCCCCTCATTGAGGGTTACGGATCGCGATCTGCAACTCCTGAGGCAAGGGAACCTCCATCGGAGGCATACCTGGCCGGTGAACCAGACGACTACGACGGATGGAGCGACGAGGGAGGAGTAATGGACTCGCTAGAGCGAGCGTACGAGGCAGGCAACCCGTACCTGAACAAATCGTACGTCCCTATCCCCTCTATCGTAACAAACGCAAACACTGACGGTCACTCATCGACACCGTACATAGCACGTAGCGTACTTGTATCGAGTAGAGTAGCATTGGACAATGGATACGTCTGCGCTTGCGCATCATCCACCACTGCGTGCACTAAGTGTAAGGGAAAATCTGAAGCCGGAACAGCCTACTGGCTGCTCGACTCTGGTGCTACGGATCATTACACATTCGACCGAAATGACTTTGTCGAGATCCAGAAGCTTACCAAGAAGCAGCAGTTCCCCGTTAAAACGGCAACCGGCACGACACACGTAACACACAAAGGGACGTGCATAATAAAACACACCAATTCTAAAGGTGTTCAGGTGGTTAGTCGCCTCTTCCCGGTTTATCTGATGCCGGAGCTTAACCAGCGATTATTATCGCTGGGGTCATTGTTAAAGGACGGACTGTCTGTATCAGGCAGCGCAGAGACCGTCCAAATCGTCTCCGCCGATGGTACAGAACAATTCTGCTGCACCCGGCGTAACGCTAGCCCTGAGGACACACTCTTCGGGCTCAGAGTTGTCGTGCAAAACATTGCCGACGCTCAACTTCATTCAGTCTATCACGTTGATTACAACGTTGCCCATCTTCGTTTTGCACATCCCTCGCCAGAGGTATTGTCCAAAATGAGGAAACACGTCACCGGCTACCCACCGGACACGGAGATATTGAGTAAACCTCTATCGCCGTTGTGTAAGGGATGTGCGGAAGGCAAGATGCCAGACAGGCACTATGCCAGAAACTCTGATCGCGCAGGAGCATTCCTCGATCTAGTTCATTCCGATGTCAAATCCTACCCGACAAAGTCGTTCCATGGACAGTACTACGCGCTGATCCTTATGGACGATTACTCTTCATACGCATGGGTCTACCTAATCGCACAAAAATCAACGGTGATCAAATGCGTTAAGGATTGGCTCGCGTTAATGAAAACCCAGTACGGCACTACGCCGAAAACCTGGATGTCGGACTCAGGGGGAGAATACACGTCCAAATCGTTCTACGATATGTTATCCGAAAATGGCATCACAAACATGCGGTCAGTACCCCATGTGCCTAAGGAGAACGGTCGTGCAGAACGTCTCATCTGCACACTTTCGGACAAGGCACTTGCTATGTCAAAACAAGCGTGCCTACCGAAATCCTGGTGGTGTTTCGCCGTCATGCACGCAGTCACCGTATACAACCGGACTCCGATGCGCAGAATCGAATGGCAAACACCATGGCAAGTCGCACGGGGTGAGGTCCCTGACGTATCAAAGTTCAGGGTTTTCGGATGCGGAGCCTACGTTTTCTTGCCCGAAGCGTACCGAAAGGATAAATTGGCATCCCATTCTGAATTAATGACGTATATTGGGAACGCGGATGGCGGGCATGGATGGAAATTCATGCGGCGCGATAACTCCACCTTCATCGCTGCCCACGCCGTGTTCGACGAACTGATGTTTCCTCGATGCGCGGAACAACCAATCCCTCAAGCCACGCGGATACACATCCCAGCGGCTGAGGATCTCGATCACATGGATCCTCACGTTACGAGTAGTTGGGATCCTATTCCCACTATTCCGGGAACCAACATTCCCAAACGTAAAGGTTCTTCTTCTAAGCCAAAACCTTCTTACCAGACGCAGAGCTATGATGACGACGGTTATCAATCGGAAGAGAGACCGAGCAGCTCACGCGTCCCGGCTCGAAGGCCAGCACAACAAGTGCAAGCCGCTCCTATTGCACCAAACGCGCCAGCACCGGCAACGCTGAGGAGATTAACCCGAGTACCGGTTCCTACCACTCGTCAGGAAAACAACTCCATAGTTGGTGACACAGTTTCCCAACGAGCGCGAAACCAGGATAGACAGGTGGCCGCGGACCGCCGAACATCTGCCTCAAACAGAGGTAGTAGGCGGAGCGGCCAGCCACGACCATCACGAGGACAGGCAAATACGCCAAGCTCTCAGCCACCTTCGGCATCACAGCCCGGTGCCTCTAACGAGCAGCCTGTATCCAATGATGCACGGCCAAACGATGGGCCTGTCACCCTACCACGCCACGAGTATGAGGGCGAACTACCGCCCGCCCATGAGCCCCTAATATTACCGGGCATGGATGAGGCCGAATCCAGCCGAGAAGGGGGAGAATCAGTGTCATATGCCTCTCTGATGGCAATGGCTGTTCCTAGCGACTCCGTTCGTGATTGGAAATACGAGGATTTCAAGCGTCTACCAGCCGAACAACGAGCTGAATGGGACGCGGCGCGAGCAGACGAGATGGAGGCTCTCGTAAAGCGCCACGTGTTCGAGATAACCACCTTGCCCAAAGGGCGAAAACTGGTGGAAAGTAGATGGGTCCATGACGTCAAGTCAGATGGACGCAAAAAGGCGCGCATAGTAGCCAAAGGCTTCTCTCAAATCGAGGGAGTCGACTACGAACAAGTTTTCGCACCAGTCGTCCGATTCGAGACCGTTCGCATCATGCTAGCACTCGCAGCACTAGAGAACTGGCACGTAGCAGCTCTTGATGTCCGAAACGCGTACCTCTACGGCGAATTGGAAGAGGAAATTTACATGCGACCGCCGCCGGGCTACGAATTGCCCCCTGGCCAAGTCTACCGACTCTACAAGGCCTTGTATGGCCTTAAACAGGCCGGACGTCAATGGTGGAAAATCCTCCAGGACTCCATGACAGAGTTGGGCTTCGTGCAATTGCAAAGCGACGCCGGAGTCTATGTATACCGTCACTCCAAGACGAGTTGCATAGTTGTCGTCTACGTAGACAACGGCCTTTTCTGCAGTAAAGACAGAGCGCTGGTGGAGCAGCTCAAGGCCAAGTTCATGAAGAAGTGGGAATGTCGAGACCTGGGGGAGGTCAGCGAGTTTCTTCGTATGAAGATTCAGCGTAAAGGATCGAAGGTCATACTAGACCAACGAGACTACCTGCATAAGGTGCTTGAGCGCTGCAAAATGCTAGACTGCCATGCGGTTGCTACTCCACTCCCAGAGGGCTACAACCCTACCCCTAACACGGGTGACGAAGATCCAGGGCGCACAAAGCGCTACCGTCAGATCATCGGCTCATTACTCTACCTGACACTCGGAACGCGACCTGACATTTGCTTTGCTGTAAATCAGCTTGCGCAGTTCAGCCAGAACCCGACGGCAGATCACTTGAATCACGCCCTCTATATCTGCAGATATTTGAAGGGAACGTCCAAGTATTCTCTGGTCTACGACGGTGTCACTGGTGAAGGACTACATGCGTATGCCAATGCCAGCCATGCAGATGACAAAATCACGCGCGTCTCCACGTCCGGTCACTTCTATAAGCTGGCAAGTGGTGCCGTCACTTGGACATCACGCAAGCAGAAGTCCGCCGTCGGCAGCACAGTCGAGGCAGAGTATATCGCCATGGCGGGTTGCACCTTACAGGGCAAATGGATCCGCAATATGTTCCTAGAGATGGGTTACGCTATGACGGAACCTACTCTCATCAGCAATGATAATCAGGGCGCAGTTAATAACGCAAACAACCCCATTACCAGTCAGCGCACCAAACACATTGACACTGCCTTTCACATTACACGCCAGTATGTCGAAGAAGGACGGATCAGGGTCGAATGGCTGAAAGGGGAGGATAATCCTGCTGATCTTCTCACGAAAAACTTGGGCCGTGTCAAGCTTGAAAAGTTTAGGCCCTATTATGGCTTAGTCTTCGACGACGCCAAGTCCTCTATCGTCTAGCACGCTAACACGCACTATTCGAGGGGGAGTGTTGAACGGACTTGATCCGAACTCTACTTACGTACATGACTCATAGTAGTTTAGTAATGCACACAGTGCATCAGTCAGCATACGCTTACTCATACGAGTACTAAATATAGACAACCAATAGCATAACTAACTCACCTACGTTACATGCGTTACAGTCACAGTCACTCTCTAGTATATAAGCCAGTACTGTAGCGCTCTCTCAATCTAAGTCTTTCTCTCCTGAACGACTACCATCGCTACCAGCTCTACCAAGCTACAAAGCCTCTAAGCAAACCCAACAGGTGAGTACGTGAAGCCCGATGCGTGCACTAATGTGCCGCTTCCATTTCACAGGCTGCAGCCTAGAGGGAACCGTCCGCAAAAACCTTGTGGGTCACCCTGCTGGGCACGAGAACGACCAACCTAGAGACAGTCGTACTTGGAACCCACCGTCAAAGTGGCGGAGGACAGATCAATTTCTTGATTCCAACCGCTTGACACCGTCAATCCCAACCGCACCATGGAAGAGGTCGAACAGGAACAGGAACGTGCGAAGAATCTCTGGCAGAGATACCGCACACCCGCACCTGCGGACGACAACGATGGCCCTACTGGACTTATGACGCATGTTCAAGGGGAACAAACCCTTCCGCCAGCGTTTATGCAGAATGCAGCGGCGCACATCGCACACGCAAGGGAAACAGCAACAGAGTTCGTGGACAAGATGATTCTCATGGCTTACTCAGCCTCCACGGAACTCAGACCAGACCTTGCTTCGGTGAGGGAATGGAAGTATGAAGACATAATAACATTACCAACCGAGGAGTCGGAAGCCTGGATGCAGGCTTGTCGTGATGAGATTGAAGCTCTCGTTCGGCGTGGTGTCTTCACAGAAGTCGAACTCCCGTCCGGTTGTAGGGCGGTGAAGTGTCGATGGGTCTTCGACCTAAAAACAGATGGCCGCTGTAAGGCCCGCCTCGTTGCTAAGGGGTTCTCCCAGCGCGAAGGCATCGACTACTCCGAGGTTTTCTCCCCAGTGGTGCGGTTCAAAACCGTCCGCATGACACTGGCACTTGCAGCTCTCGAAGGCTGGTACATCTTGGGACTCGATGTGCGGAACACCTACTTGTATGGCGATCTGGATGAGGAGATCTACATGGAGCAGCCACGAGGTTTTCGAACCTCAACCAACTTGCGCATGGTTTGGCGCTTGCACAAGGCTCTATACGGGTTGATGCAAGCTGGTTGCCAATGGTGGCAGGCACTTCGTCAATCCCTAAAAGAGTTGGGCTTCGAACAAATCCAGTCTGATGCTGGTGTCTATAAGTTTAAGCAGTCAAAGACCGGAGCGGTTATTGCTGTTATCTACGTCGACGACACTTTATTCTTTGGGCCGGATCGCGAGGTGTTAACCCGCGTGAAGGCAGCATTTATGAAACAATGGGAATGCCGGGATCTTGGTGAAACCAAAGAATTCTTGCGCATGCGCCTGAGCAGGGTCAACATGTCGGCGATTTGTCTCGATCAGACCGCATACCTGCAGAAGGTGCTTGCGAGGTTCAAGTACCTTGACGCGCGTCCAGCACCAACGCCACTCCCTACTGGGTATATGGCTACCAAGAACCTTGAACCGGTTGACCCGTCACTACGGCAGGAATTCCAGGAGCTTATTGGGTCCCTAATCTATCTTATGATTGGGACACGACCTGATATTGCTTTCGCCGTATCACACTTGTCACGACATGCCGCAAACCCCTCCAAGGACCACCTGAACAGAGCAAAGTACATACTGCGCTACTTAGTAGGGACACAAGATTACTATATTGAGTACAATGGTGCCTTGCGGAAAGGCTTTGTCACCTTTGCCGACGCTGACTGGGTTGGTGATGAAACTGCCAAGTCGACGACCGGCCATGTTTTTATGCTGGCAAGCGGACCCATTTCGTGGTCCTCCTACCTTCAGAAATCTGTCTCACTCTCGACGGTGGAAGCTGAGTACATGTCCATTTCGGACTGTGCTCGCCAGGCCAAATGGTTTGCTCAGATGATGGGTGAACTAGGAGTCCTGCAGATTGGTGCTATGCCGATCGTTGGAGATAATCAGGGTGCTCTCCATAATATCCAAAACCCTGTAACTGAGAAGCGGAGTAAGCACATTAACATCCGTTATCACTTTGTCCGGGAACTACACGAGCTTGGTGTTATTACACTCTACTGGATCCCTGGAACCAAAAATCCCGCGGATATGATGACCAAGAATCTACCGCTGGTGAAACACAAACAGTATTGCTTGGACATCTCGATCTTCTTTGGAAAGCCCGATCAGTCGGTTTAAAGCGAGTACAACTCGAGGGGGAGTGTTGAAAGTATGAGTGGTACTTCACCCTTTTACGACTTCTATTGGTGTATACCAGGGAGTCTCCATCACTTAGGCAATGTTCCTCTATGAGGTCTACAAGTAAACACCACCATTCCGTTCTATATCGGCGCTCAACGTGTGTATACACTTAAGTGCCTCTTACGTACTCATGACTCGTCATGGCCCGCTGCTGTTGCACCAGGCCATGTGGACTTGTAGCTAGACGTCCATGCTATGCGTGGTTTAGGGCTGGCTTGTTACGAATACGGTAGTAGATTCACACGCTCCATGTATACTATATATACAAGTCGCTACCATGAATACATTCCTAAGTCTCTTCTACTCGAACGACTACCATCGTCACTCGCAACCAAGCTCTACAAGCTTTACTCAAGTCTTCAAACACTTAGCCCGGTGAGTACGCGCTATCATAGGATTCTGCTATACTCGCGTATTGTGTCTTCGACATAAATTAGCTCTGTCCTTTGACACGCGACTTAAACATATGTTGGTAAACTGATTCCCCTCCAAAACCTTCACTGATTCTTCCATGAGGGACAAAAGTCAAATGGCTGGTCTAAATACACTGGTGGGCTTCAGTTGAAGGGGAAGGCCTCTCAAGATGGAATATGGAAGAGGGAAAGACACTGACTTCATTCGTCATGCCAGTCTGTCTGGGATATATACAACGTATTACACTATGGTGTGACAAAGGACGATCGCGAGTATACACTAGAAGTCTATAAGAGCGCGAACTCACCAGGCAGTTAGTGTTAAAGGTTGAGTAATAGCTTGGTAGCTGATAGGCTGACGATGGTAGTCGTTCGGTGGAGAGAGAAGACTTAGATGATATTCATGGTAGCGACTGTATATATATAACAGGAGCGTGTGAAGTCACTACCGTATTCATAACTACTATATAGTCCAAATCCCACGGTAATGCAGGATGGCTACGTAAGCAGAACGTGGCCCTATGCAATGGACGCGGGGCCACACGAGTGCGTAAGCGCTTAAGGTACCACTGGGATACTAAGCGCCTGAATAGACGTATGAAGGTGATGTTTACTTGTAGACCTCTAGGAGGAACATCGCCGTACAGGAGGCTTCTGGATGAACCAATAAAGCCGTAAAGGGTCGAATACTAGACGTAAATCTGACACCCCCCCTCGAATCGTATTCGCTTTACTGCTTGAGCAATGGCGACCGGAAGAAGAGAGATATCTCACGACAGTACTTGACAAATTTAACCAACGGCAAGTTTTTGGTGAACAAGTCCGCTGGATTTTCGGTGCCCGGGATCCAAAAGAGGTCTATGACACCATCCTCATATAGTTCCCGGACGTAGTGATAATGGATGTTGATGTGTTTACTCCGCTTCTCAGTAACAGGGTTCGCAATGTTATGCAGGGCTCCCTGGTTATCGCCCACGATCGGAATAGCACCGATCTGCAGGCACTCAAGTTCGCCCATCATTTGAGCGAACCATTTGGCCTGGCGAGAACAGTCCGAGATGGACATGTACTCGGCTTCAACCGTAGACAGAGCCACGGATTTTTGAAGATATGAGGACCAAGATATTGGTCCGTTTGCCATCATAAAAACATGGCCGGTCGTCGACTTGGCGGAATTATCACCGGCCCAATCGGCGTCGGCAAAGGCAACAAAGCCTTTCCGCAGAGTCCCGTTGTACTCGATGTAATAATCTTGTGTCCCTACTAGGTAGCGCAGTATGTACTTTGCTCTGTTCAGGTGGTCCTCCGAAGGGTTGGCGGCATACCGTGACAAATGTGTGACTGCGAAGGCTATATCAGGCCTCGTCCCGATCATCAAATAGATGAGGGACCCGATGAGCTCTTGGAACTCTTGTCGGCGCTCTGGGTTTACCGGGTCTGGATTTTTGATTGCCGTGTACCCCGTAGGGAGTGGCGTAGGCGCTGAGCGCGCGTTGTGGTAACCAAAGCGCACAAGGACTTTACGCAGGTAGTCCGATTGGTCGAGACGAATAGTCATCAAGTTGGGCCTGGTCAGTCGCATGCGCAGGAATTCTTTGGTATCACCAAGATCCCGACATTCCCAGCGTTTCATGAACGCAGCCTTCACGCGGATTAAAACCTCACGATCCGGCCCAAAGAACAAAGTGTCGTCAACGTAGATCACCGCAATGACCATGTTGGTAGTACAATGCTTGAACTTGTAAACACCAGCATCAGACTGGATTTGTTCGAAGCCCAGCTCCTTTAGGGATTTGCGAAGTGCCTGCCACCATTGGCGACCGGCTTGCTTCAACCCATACAGAGCCTTGTGCAAGCGCCAAACCTTGCGCAAGTTGTTTGGGGTATGAAACCCCTTCGGCACCTCCATGTAAATCTCCTCATCCAGATCACCATAGAGGTAGGCGTTCCGCACATCGAGGCCAGAGACGTACCAGCCTTTGAGCGCTGCGAGTGCCAGTATCGTGCGAACGGTTTCGAAACGCACTACTGGGGAGAAGACTTCGGAGAAGTCGATGCCTTCGCGCTGGGAAAAACCCTTAGCGACCAGGTGTGCCTTTCGGCGGCCATCTGTTTTTATGTCGAATACCCATCGACACCTGATCACCCTACGACTGGGCGGCAGGTCAACTTCCGTGAAGACACCCCGTCGGACAAGAGCTTCAATCTTGTCACGACAAGCCTGCATCCAGGCTTCCGACTCCTCGGTGGGCAATGATATTATGTCTTCATATTTCCATTCCCTCACGTTTGCGAGGTCTGGTCCAAGATTCGTGGATGCTGCGTACACGTGTAGGAGCATACGATCCACAAACTTTGCTGCTGCTTCCTTCGCCGAAGCGATATGCGCCGCTGCGTTTCGCATTAACGCGTGCGGAAGGGGTTCTAACTCCCTTGATGCGAGGGCCATGAGTGAGGTGGGGCCATCGTCGTGGTCATCAGGCGTCGGGTTTCTATGCCTCTGCCAGAGGTTTTTGAAACGTTCCTGCATCTGTTCGACCTCCTCTATGGTAAGATTTGGATCGACAGGCGTCAAAACGTCAGATTCGAGGCGAATGCCTGTCTTCTGCCATTTTGCCGGCGGGCGTGCGTCTTCTCTGTCTTTGAGAAGATCGTGATCCTGCTCCACAGGATTACCGCGCTGGCGCTTGTAGACCGTCCCCTCTAATCATTGATTGATATTCCTCAGTCTCTCTACCGGGGTGCGTCCCGGTATAGTGTTGTTGGGATCCTCGATCGCGTTCCTCTCGCGCCCAGACCTTCGTAATTGAGTTGGCGCTGGTCCGGCAGGATTGACAATTCGAGGGTTTAGATCCACCCTTGGTTCGCGATGCGATGTACGCGTGTCGCGTTCCAACGGAGCTGGCTCTTCATCAGGATCCGGCAGAAGGTCTTGTTGTTCCCTTCGTGAGGGGTCATCTGCTGGCGGATTCTGGTACAAACCCTCTAGCTCGTCTTCATCTAGGTCGCCTTCACCAAAGCCTTCGCCTGGTTCCGGTTCCCCGAACTCCAACTCGCCTTCATCCTCGTCGTAATCCTCGACCTTGGGCTGTTGCCCTTTACGCTTCTCGTCTGGAGTGTCTGACCTTGGCGGTGGAGGCGGGCTTCGGTTTCGCTGCTCGTCAGCAGGTCCACCGTTGCCACCTTGGTCAGGAAACATGTCGGCAGGAGACGATGGTCGGTCGTCATCCGAACCAGAAGAACTAGAGCTGTTCTCATTGATGGGGAATCTAGGTGGTAGTAGCTCGTCCACCTCTGGTAAGCGCGTAAAGCGCTTGGTGTTCCGTTGCCAGAACATGGTACGCTTCGGAAAGGTCTGCTCATCGAACATTGCGTTAACAGCGACCCGTAACCTCCATTCTCCGGTTAGGAACAGTCTCCCGTTCCCTGCCGGTGATTCCCCGACGTAGATACACGCTTGGGATCTTGGAACAAGTTTGTTGGCTCATTCCTCAGGAGTAAGGTACACGTACGCCAAGCACCCGAAAACACGGAGGTAATCGACGCGGGGTTTTACACCTTCCACAATCTCATACAGCGTTTTCCAACGAATACTCTGTGCAGCCTTCGGGCGTTTCATGGGCGTCCTGTTGTAGACGTGGCATGCGTGCTCGATGGCGAAGTTCCATAAGAACGGCGGCAAATTGGCGTTATGCAACATCACCATAGCTTTTTCGTCTAAGGTGCGAATAATCCGTTCCGCACGGCCGTTGGTTTCATGGTTGTACGGCGTTGATTGGAGGATGCGAATGCCACGCGTTTCTAACATTTGAATGAAAGATCGCGATTTAAACTCTCCCCCTGCATCGCTCATCCACATCCGAATCGTTTTGTGGTATTGATTCAGCAGCATGCTAAACCAGGTCTCTACGGCTTGTTGGACCTCGCTCTTCCGACGTAGGAGCATGACCCATGCGTAGGATGTACAGTCGTCCATAAGGACAAGTGCATAGTATTTTTTATTCCACGACTCGACTGCGAACTCTTTGAGATCGGCATGGACTAATCCAAGGAACTTGTTGCTGCGATGTTCGTTTGGTGGGAACGGAATCTGGTGTTTTTTACCCAGCATGCACCCCTCGCATGGGCGACGAATCGTCGGCGAGGGTAAGCTAAGGCTCGTAGGAACTCCAACGACGTGTTTCCTAGCGTAGCGAAGCACTTCGTCCGAACAATGTCCGAGACGTTGGTGCCAGATCTTAAAGTCGGGTAGATTCATTCTGACAACACCAGTCACATGAGCCTGGTGCAGATCTAATGATGTATGAACCCAAAAAAGGTTCCCCCCAGGGCACACTGTAGCGTGCACCACTTCCTTCGACTTGTCGGCAGTGAGCACTACCAACTTGTCGGCATCTCCGTGCAGAATGTTCCCGTTGCGGCAGAATTGACCCGTCGAAAGCATACGAACGGTTCCGCCAGGGAGGTAGAAAACGGGGTAGATTCGGGTCGTGCAAGGTTTCCCTCACGTATCCTCGTGGTGAAGGACAACTGTCCCTGAACCCTCACACCGGATAGATCCGGACGATGTTGAGACGGTGAATTTCTCTTCCTCTGGTAGTTCCTCATACTCGGAGAAATCCGAGAGTTCGAACATGAAGTGCGTGGATGCACCTGAGTCAAGCACCCATCCAATGGGATAGCGTGCATGCAACTTATCATGAAGAGACTTCTCACGGTCGGTGTCGCGTACAACCAATGCCTTATCAATGCATATGTCACACCACTGAGTACTAGAATGTACACATTGTCCATTCATTACGTTTTCAGATATGTATGACGAATAACTACCAACTACGTATGGTTCACCTGTAAAGGATTTAGCACCAGAAACGTTGTCAGAGGCATCGAGAAAACTGGTTGCGCACCAGACCAACTCGCAATCGAGTGACACCGCCCGTTCTCCGCCCTGTTCGGACGGCTCCTTGAGCGACATACCCTCGAACTCCTCTATGTCGTCCTCATAGCCATACTCGGCAACTTGGACCGGGGTGGGCGCCATAGACCGGCGAAGGTCCTCCTTCTGTTGCTGGTACTCCGCGTACGCCTCCGTGTTTAGCCAGCCCTTGTGGCCGGTTGCAGAGTCGTCAACATAAGAACCACCGCCAGCGAGGCGGTCACCAAGCTTCTGACGCTTCTTGTAGTCAGAGAACCTGGTGCGCTTGAGGGGACCTGACCCAGACAACGAATGGTCAAAGTCAGAAGCGTGCGGAGGGGTAACCGACGGCTTACGAGAAGGCTCCTCTACCGGCTCAATGCGGGCCAACAGAGGCGGGGACGCTGAGGGGCCCATGGAGAGCCGCTCGATGAGCGGCGTCTCCCCTGCGAACGTGGGCAACTCGGCGCGTGTTCCCTCAAAAGTGGGCGCTAGGCCCTGGTCCCGCTGACGCTTAAGGGCGCCTGCGGTTCCGTGAGGGGGCGCCGGAGCGCTGCTTCGGCCTTGATAGGCTGTCGCGGGTTGGTGGGACCGCTTGCGCGGATTGGGGGTCGGCGCGGAATACACCGGTGGAGAGTATGAGGGGCCAGACGGCCCTGAAGCGACATGCGCGACATGGTAAATTGGAGCCGGCGTTGTGAATGTCGCCGAGTAGTTGGCAGCGGCGGGTGCGGCACTCTGCGGCGCCGGAGGTGGCGCTGCGCTGGCAGGAGTCGACGATGAAGCCGCGTTAGCGGCCGCCGGCTTCTGTTGCTGCTGCTGTTGCTGCTGCGCCTGATGCTCCTTGCGCTCCTTCTTGGATGGTCGCTTCTTCTTGCCATCAGATGACGACTGACCGTTGTACTGCTTCGTACCGGAGCTGGCCTTGTTGGCCTGCTCCTCCTTCACCTGAGGCGCCTTCTTCTTCTTCTGCGACGCGGAGCATAACTCCCAATCTGACCGGATGCGAGTGACGACGTCAGTCGGCGTAAGGAGGTTGAGGGTAGGGGCTGATTGGTTGATCGCGTGCTTGGCGGCTTCGTAGCCAGCCGGGATCTTAGAGAAGAGGATAGCACCGGCAAGCTCGTTAGATACCGAGCCGCCGAGATGCTGGTATCGGTCGAGAGAACTGACGATTTTGGCAATGGACGGATTGGGGTCCATGTCGGCGGGGATCTGGGTGTTGAGGGCGGTCTTCAGCTCGTTGATGGCCGTCGAGATGCCACGTGCACCCGCATTGGTCGAAAGTACCGCGAGCGCATCGATGGCTGTGGACTCGGTCAGAATGTACTGGGCCTGATCGTAGCTAATCGCCTCGCGAATCTTGCCGAGCGCCGTGTCATTGGTGGTCTCCCACTTGTTCCTCTCCGCGTAGTCCGAGATCTGCGAGCGCATATAGACGCGGGAGTCGCGCAGCGCCCAACCAGCGCCGGACGCACGGATGTGGTTCTCCATGCGGCCGCGCCACCCGAGGAAATCGGTGCCATTGTAGACACCGCAGATTTGCGCAGCCTGGGACAGAGTGGTGTTGCCAGAAGTAGACATGTTGATGAATCTGGGGTAAAGACAACGTCAGCGTGGGTACACTAGACGGATTATGTCATGCCCAGGCGAGTCCGCGGTAGACTAGCGGTCTAGCCCTCCAGAGCCGCTCGATACCCGAACCGGTTAAGGTGCATGGGTTCTCACGGATGTGGGAAGAGCCCTTCACACATGACAGGAGGGTGTCCCCTTGATTCCTGCCGCCCTGGTGTTTACCAGTGGGCGAAGGGGGAAACCGCTTCGGATGGACCGTCGCGGGATTACTCCCCCCCATGGCATACTAAGCTGCCTTGAGGGACTAGGATCCGCCGCGCCCCGTGGGGCTCATAACCTGACAAAGGACGATCGTGAGTATACACTAGAAGTCTATAAGAGCGCGAACTCACCGGGCAGTTAGTGTTGAAGGTTGAGTAATAGCTTGGTAGCTGATAGGCTGACGATGGTAGTCGTTCGGTGGAGAGAGAAGACTTAGATGATATTCATGGTAGCGACTGTATATATATAACAGGAGCGTGTGAGTCACTACCGTATTCATAACTACTATATAGT
>NW_006913064.1:35259-68036 GCF_000271625.1 Coniophora puteana RWD-64-598 SS2 | reverse complement strand
ACGGATGTGGGAAGAGCCCTTCACACATGACAGGAGGGTGTCCCCTTGATTCCTGCCGCCCTGGTGTTTACCAGTGGGCGAAGGGGGAAACCGCTTCGGATGGACCGTCGCGGGATTACTCCCCCCCATGGCATACTAAGCTGCCTTGAGGGACTAGGATCCGCCGCGCCCCGTGGGGCTCATAACCTGACAAAGGACGATCGTGAGTATACACTAGAAGTCTATAAGAGCGCGAACTCACCGGGCAGTTAGTGTTGAAGGTTGAGTAATAGCTTGGTAGCTGATAGGCTGACGATGGTAGTCGTTCGGTGGAGAGAGAAGACTTAGATGATATTCATGGTAGCGACTGTATATATATAACAGGAGCGTGTGAAGTCACTACCGTATTCATAACTACTATATAGTCCAAATCCCACGGTAATGCAGGACGGCTACGTAAGCAGAACGTGGCCCTATGCAATGGACGCGGGGCCACACGAGTGCGTAAGCGCTTAAGGTACCACTGGGATACTAAGCGCCTGAATAGACGTATGAAGGTGATGTTTACTTGTAGACCTCTAGGAGGAACATCGCCGTACAGGAGGCTTCTGGATGAACCAATAAAGCCGTAAAGGGTCGAATACTAGACGTAAATCTGACATGGTGGGCGTAAAGCGATGCTATCATCAGGAAATCTGCACCGGCCTTATGTAGCAAAATTAAACTTTGCGACAACTTAGCAGCGCTTATGTCCGACGGTTACCTTATGCCAAAATCTCACAAGTCCAGGCGACGATACTAAGATCGAGCGAGGCTCAGAAGTTGATAGGGACTCGAAAAGCTAGCCAAGTTCATTTGCCTTTGCATAAGTGGTCTTTGATTCGTGTAAGCCCTCAGCACCACAAAAGAAGCGATAAGTTGCCGTGAACTATCATTTATCAAAGCTATGAAATAAAGGCTAAGCAATCTCGAAAGCGTGATGATCAATGAACTTGTTGAGATAGAAGCTTGCGAAAGTATCATACGACTCATAACACTTTAAGTCCTCTGGAATACGACTCGTACCGAATCGAGGAAGGAGGTGAGCAGCACGTACGAGACTGTCGATATGCACAACGTCCACCCGACGAGAGCCATTGCTATTGGCCATGGGCTGCACCACATACATGCCTGTATTTTCATCTCGCTCCTCCTCCGAGAACTCGAACCAATGGACGACGGCGCAAGGATAAACCGTCCCTTGGTACCAAAATGAAAATAGCGCGAGAACGCGCGCGATATCCATAGCTAGCGTTCCTTCGACATTTGCGTGGGTCATGAGGAAGGCACAATCGTAACGAGGCGCCTTGCCTCGCCATAGAGGGCAGGAGCGTATGCGCTCGCTCCTCATGCCCGACAGCCCGCAGATGTCGCTCGGGGCTTTGAAGACAGCACTTGCCGAATTGAAAACCTTGATGTGATCGGGGAGAGTCGGACATTCCCTGATAGGAACGGAGCGCAACGGCACGCGAGGGTCTCGGGGGTGGAGTTGTCCAAAGAGAAAGCGGCGCGTGAGTCGTTCAAGCTTAGGGACGCCTATTTCATCTGCGAGTTCCCTGATGCTCTTGGGCCGTCCTGGGCCTAGCAAAATGTTAGATAGACGCAGGATACTAAGTCCAAATTGACTTACTCGGGCGTGATGAAAGTGTAACCTCTGCGGAAAGGTCTGCTCCGTCGACAGCTTCCGAATCTTCCGGGCTCTCGTCAATAGACCGGGAATGGGGCTCTCTGAGAGAGACAGCCGTTCAGTGTGGTGGCTTCCCCCGCATTATCGAGAGCTGCTACAACTAATGGGGACATGAGATACAAGTCCTGAATGAGTGAGACAAAAACGTACGACCCTGCAAGGTTGCAAAGTCCTCTGTGAGAGGTCGAAGCATACCCCGCTCCTCGAAGCTGCGCCGGCATGCCTTCAGTTTATCCAACCGCTGGTTTGTAACCAGCATTTGTCCGAGCGCATTGAAGCAACTCGATCGGCGCCACGGCTCCTTCACAGCCTCAATATGCTTTGACTCCGTGATGGAGGAGCACAGACCATTTGGAGCACCAAATTGACGAACCAAGTGGAGGTAATGATACATGGAATGTTGGCGGGGCAGCGAAACCGTGGCTGCCACCCCGTTGTTGGTGAAGAAGTGCCGGTAATGATGAAAGCGGTCGAGGGCATCTTGAATCTCGATAAGGTCCTTGTCCGTGAGAGCATTGCGACGGACATGATAGCAGAATTCCAGAAACGCGCGAAACGTCCGTATGACATCGTCAGGAAGATGGCCTTCAAGTGCGGGGAGGTAAACCTAGAAGAAAATAAGTACTGACGACGTGCGTAAAGAACCAATGCCACACACCTTCATTAATGCCTTTGAATCGTCTCCTGTCCACTGCTTAAAATCACGACCCTCCGGAAAACGGCGAAGACCTGCAAAGGGAGCTGCGACTGCAATTCTAGGGACGAACATGTAAGCAAGAGTTCATGGCCGAAGGGCAAAGTAGCATACCGACGATCAATATCATCCATAATTTTCTTCGCCTCTGTCTTGCCGTGCTCCTGGACAAGGTACTTGCTCACCCACTCGACGAGGTGGTCCTTGAACGTTCCCTTTATGAGCTGGTGGAGGATGTCGGGCGCGAGAAGTTCATGAATGTCGGCGCGAGGAAAGTCACTCGTAAATGGCTATACGGATGTTAGTAGGATAATCGATGAATAGAAAAAGGGAGACTCACGACAACGTTAGCGATAATCCCATATGAATCCCATAACAGTGTCGGATGAAACCCTTCCACCAATGCGTCATCGTGCTCTTTACAACACAGCAGAATGTCGGGTGCGTCAAGTTCTTCGGGAAATGCAAGACAACTAAAAGGGCTGTCAGCTTCATGACCCGAAATGAAATGGGATGGATGCTTACCGGGGGCACCATCCTTGTACAACACCGGCGAGCAGAACCTGCTCGGGGTAATCTGCTATATAAGGCCCTATACCCCAGATCACTCGCCGGTGATAGCCATCGCCAAAACGTACAACCTCAGATTTTGACATGCCGGGCTTGAAGACGCTCAAGATCGTTGCGAGCGAGCAGTGATAAAGCTGACGTCGGAAGTGGCGAAACTGGGGGTCGGAATTATAAGTCTTGTTGGCTATGGAATAGAATTAGTTTCGCTTTGCTGGAATGAACCGGAGGAGCACTTACTTTTCGGAACAGACAAAAATCCGACAAGAGCGACAGCATCATGATGAGCTCGTCGTGTTTTGTTGTGTACATTTCCGAGGGAGATATAGAGAGGATAATACTCCGTGTGCCCGGTAGCAACAGACACAGTGGTCTTGTCGCTACCTAGGATGAATGGCACGAACATTGCTCCATGGTTGTCAGGGTCTTGAGCGATCTGATCCTATAGTAGCGAATACATTAATGAACAATATGCACAGAATTAAAAAATACGCACAGCCTGGTCCCAAGCCCAGTCGCCCGAGAAAAGGTTCTCATAATGACGAGCACCTGATTCGTCATAGTCACGGAATGGGGTAAGGTCGAGGTGTTCATGCAAGTCTGGCCGCGCAATCATCTGCTTGAGGACTTCGCGGGGGTCTCGAAACCAAACGTCATATTTGGCCTTCATCCATGGAGGGACATAACCACGTGGTCGAGGACCTTGATAGGTGACGTCGAATGATTGCCAGGGGATGTCGCCATTCTCGATGAAGTCAATAGTGCGATACATAGTCTTGTGGTCGCGGAAGGGTGCGCTTGAGCCAGCGGGCATTGAAGCACTCCAGATTTTGCAGAGTAAATCGATATGCCCAGCCGACGTCTGCGACTGGCGGTAGAGAAGGTCGACAGTTTCAAATTGAAGCTGGTTCTTGAAGGGGAAGTAGTCTGTTGGCAGGCGCTGAGGTGGTGGTAATGGTGGGGTATCAGACGGGAGGAACTCTCCATTGGGGGAGCATTTTCGCGCTGCTAGAGGCATTAGAAGTAATCATCACAAAAACGCGAGAAACGTACCAGTCAAAAACTTGTGAAAAACGCGTCGTACTGGCCCTAATTCCACAACCTCTCCAGCACTATTGTCAGCTTCATCTTCATCGTCTTCTTGTAGCTGCTCAGCTGAAAGGAGAGGTGAGGGTGGTGGTGGTGATGTACTTAAGAACGTCCGGAAGGATTGAGGAGATTGAGGGGATTGGGGACTGGAGACAGGCTGCTGTGGTGACGGAAATGGTGTTGGACTTGGAGCTGGAGATGGAAACTGACAGGGTGGTGGTGAAGAAGGTGGGAGCAGAGGAGAGAGGTTTGGTGGTGGAGGTGGCAGTGGGGAGCCTGGCGCCCTTGACTGAGGAAGGGTTGGGATGGAGCTTGGTGCCGGCTGGTGGTGTCGACGATGGCGGATGATATTCTGGTGGGCTGACCTCACATGTTGAGTGTAGCCAGATTCGTTTGCGAGGACACGTCGGCACCCTTTGTAAGGGCAAACCGGCATGGTAGAGGTGTGAATAAGAACACGGCGTAAGCTGTGACGTGTCTAGCAAGGCAAGTCGGGTTAGTGCAGGGCTCCTCAAAGTACCACCGAACGTTTCCCACCTTTACTTCCGGCTCTGAAAAATTTGCCACCGTTCTTTCCCGTACCGTTTTTCCAAACCAGCCTAGACATCCTTCCAGTCCCATTGCCAGCTGTACCCTCATGTCCGACCGACCCACTACACGCTCCAACACTCGTACTCGGACCAGCACTACCGAGAGTGAACCAACCACTCAAGAACAGGCTCAAGTTCTGCCGAAGAGAAAGACGCGCAAGGATCTCAAAGCAGAAGCTCAGCAGCGTGTTGAGGAGCAAACCAAGGATATAGAACAAGCCAAGGACAAGGTCGCCGCTATTGAAGCCAACATGCAGAAGAGGCAGAATGCCCCGCCGAAGCCAAAGCCGAAGCTGAGAACGTCGAAGATGCCATCTACACAGGCAACAACAACTGGTCAGCTGGGCGGAGGCTCGCTAGTAGTTGACAAGCCTACCTCTGCTTCAATTGTAGTGAGGCCTGCTAGTGTCGTTGAGCCTACCAGCGAAGCTCAGGCCAGTGATCTAGAAGGTGGGAGTTAGTAACTGTAGCCTCAGTCTACTCGTGTTGTTACTCACATTCGACAACTGCAGTTGGCCGTGGACCGAAGGGAAGGAAGACAAGAGATGAGCAAACAGCGATGCGTAAGGACATCGAAACTAGACGCAAACAGCACACCATGGAGAACGAGGCAGCCCTCCATCAGAAGCCAACCAAGAATGGCAACGTGAAAGCCAATGCTATGTGAGTTCCTCGTCGTGCCTTTCTCACCAACTGCCATTATCATTCACGATTGTCCTTCTGTCATGCTCCTGCAACTTTCCGAACTCACTCTACATTGGCGTGACCTCGCGTTGGAATATTACAGCCAACCGAAGACCTTCCAGCTCAAGACCATTTCCCGTGTCTCAAGCTGGACTGCACGTGTCCCCACTGATGCTCGGTCTGGGCTCACCACCGAGTCTTCTTGTCCTTGTTCTGTGGTCTCGACTTCAAGCAGATCAGCCCTCACAGCTGCCACTTCAATTTCATCATCGTCTTCTAAATCCGCCGCATCAGAATCTGTTCAAGTCTCCGTTGCAGACCCAAACACCGCCCAGAACAAGGTAGCAACGACACCGAGGAGGTTCCCAGCCTTCGCGATGATGTTGACGCTGGCATCATCGCGCATGAGCGAGATTTTATCGGAGTTCAGAACCGTCGCATCCAAGAGGTGCGTTATTGAATTATGGTATTAATTTACCTGTTATCTTACTCAGGTTTAGTGCTCTGTCTCCTCCATCAGGCGCCAATCCTCGAATGAAGACCTTGTCCCTACATCCACACAGGCTCAGGCTACTCCGCCCGAAAACCAGCCCGTTTCCCTCAAGAGGAGCCTCACCGAGGCACTTGCCTCTGAAGATGAAAATGATGAGGTTCGTGCATTTCCATTTCGAGAGCCATTACTAACCTTCTGCAGACCCTCTCAAAGGAGCGGCCATATTTTGAGGAGTCCCCTTTTGTCCCAGAGGATGCTGGCGATAGGACCATCACCAAAGAAGCCGTGGACCCCTCCGAGAACCAGGACAACAACGTAAACAGCGCCATGGATGAAGACATTGGCCCCAAGGGGTTGGAGGGAAACGAAGATGAAGAAATGGACCAGTGCGGACCTGACGGTGGTGAGCAGGACGGGCTCCAAGAGACAGTCACACTGGCAGCCAGCCAGTCGGAGCTCAACAACGGCGCGATGGACGAGCAAAGCCACGACCAGGGCGGCGATCCGGATGACGCAATGGAAGCTGAGCTAGAGGACCAGAGTACAACTTTATCTTCCCGCGACGAAGCCCCGGGTATGCGTACATCTGACAGCCTCCCACACACGACTCAGACGGTATGTGATTTACTCCTTTTTTCTCTCAGATTTTGATTGTTGCTTCTCAGATGCACGCGAAGGCATCAACGACGCAGGTCCGTCCCCAGAAGCGCACAAAGCACACGCCAAAGCCCATCAGCTCCACCACCCTGCCACATATCCAACAGTTATCCTCTTGTCGACCGGCTTCCCACCAAGTGGCCAGCGCACCGGCTTCTTCGGGTGCCGCCGACACTGTCAAAGTCAACGCACCCATCAAGGGCAAGAAGTACTGCATGGACGACCTGCCACCCGGTGCTCGCAACGAACAAAAATTCTCAGGCAACTTCATTCCAACCGTCTGCATGTACTACGGTGCCCAAGATGCCGACCTTGTTTGGAAGGACGATGGACTCGCGGAGTTGGTGAAGAATATCTGGCGCGTGGTATATGGTTATGCCATTCCTCCCGAGTACCTTCCAGCGGTCGTGAGTCTCGTACGTATCCTATTTCGTCTCACATGAATTTTCCTGATGCTTTCCGGGATAGACTGTTGACCGCCTATACCTATGGCGCAATAACTTCAGCTCTACCGCTGTCTCCGCTCTCCTTTTTGTCTTCTCGGGCAGTGATGTCACCGAGGAGGAGGAGCGCCTCGCCTTATCTCAGCAGCTCCACACCCAGAATGCCTTTATTTACGAGAAGTTCAAGGATGGGCAGCCCTTCGGGACATTTCTGGGTTCGTATTTCCTCATGGTGCTCTCTTGTCATTTCCAAGCCATTCAGGGCTTTGTTCGGGTTCCCGGTTTGGCACATGTGCATGAGCCGGATTATGTTCCGTCTGGAGCTGTCGCATTGGCTGCTGCAGCTGTAGGTCTCACGTTTTACCGGTCCGAATTGTTACTAACTATACTTAGTGCTGCCGAGCACTTGATATGAACATACAGGGCAAGCTTGGGAACGTTGGCGGTGCACTGGAACGCACCATTCGCGCGGGATGCTCTGCCAACAGCGAGGGGTTCGCTAAGGCGAAGAAATTCATCGCGCAAGCCAATGCCAGTACCAAGGGGCCGAAGAAGCCGAAGAAGGGCAAAGCGAAGAGGACCAAGGGCAAGGAGAGGCAGCCCATCGGCAGCAATGCCAGCGACAACGATGACGTGGCCGAGGCTCAACCTCAAGTCACTGCCTCCGAGACTCCCGCTGCGCCCTCTCCCCCCACCCCGCTTCCCTTCTCGAAAGACCACTACGGCAAACTGGTCAAGAAGTTCTACAAGTACGCTCTCGACATGGGCGCGGAACGCATCATCGAGGCGTTCACCGCATCTGGCGAGGTCATCCAGCGCGACGATTCGGAAAGCGAGGATTTAGATGTCGACGACGCCGAGGGATCGTCCGACGACAATTTCCTCGTGCTCAATTGTTCGTATTGTCTTTCTATAGTCTTGAACGCATGCTCACGTACGGTTTGAGCAGGATGCATGAGCCCTTCCGCACGCGATCGCTTCCTTGAACCTCTATCATACTTCTTATCTGCATACTTTCTCTTCTTTTAATACAGCTTATTGTACCTTTGCAACTCCTCGACTCCCTTATTGCGCCTTACGACTTATATAGATGTTTCTAGTAGCACCCAATGATACTAATGGTTAGACTTACTACGCCTTTTAATGCATCTTTTCCCCTTTCCGGAATGCGTGATGATGAGGAAGGTTGCAATAAGATCATCCTAGTTTGCTCACAAGTATGTCTAAGTTCCTCATAAGATCACTCCCGCCAGGGGAATCAGCTGCCCCCTATCTCATTTGCAGCATAAATAAGTTTGAGGTTCATTCTGGAAAGCGACGGAAAAGAGGGAGGAAAGCGTACATGCGTCTTATTTCAAGTAGGTTCAACTCAGACCACAAGTATGTATCAGCTTATTAGCCTTCGTACTTATTCGGTACCTTTCGAGCCGCGTCTCGCGGTAAGTTGCCAGATAAGGAAGGTGCAGAAATCCTGATGATGTAGCTCCACAAACATTGTGATCATGCAGATGGGTACAGGACTTCTGATGACTTTGAGTACACAGCATGTTGGAGATTCATCAGTAGTATAGAACCAAACTGGGAGAGCTTTGTACAGTACAAAACGTGACACAGTATATGACTTCATCGGCCCGTATTTTCTCTGATACTGTCCTTAGCTAGCTCGGGAGCAGGGCTCTGTATCTTCTACATAGGGTTTAGGGGGGACAAGCGAACTATTGGTGATAAAAACATCTTGAAAGATGCGCCACTAGCAAATATTTGATGTTGACGGCGGGTGTAATAAATCATTGGGCGTAGTCCCAACGAATGACCTTGATCATTCTTTGATTGCAACGCCTGCGCTTGCGTTCCATTCCAGTGTCCGATTATTTTCCTGATCAAAGTCGCCATTTCAGATTGCCGCTTCAGGGCACACCAACTTAACGCAGTTTTGGAACATGATGGAAAAGCTCCATGGAAATGACAGGAACACACGCCACAAGCGCTTCACGGTAAAAAGCAAGCAGTGGTAAACAGAACACGGGAACGGTTACGTCGGACAATATGACGAAGTGATGCTACGTATCAGAGATGTTACGGGAGCACTCCTGATGCTCCGGAGGTGGCACACCGAAATTTTAGGCACATGTCCTTCGTTGTACGTGGCTTGCACCTCTTTCTACCGGCAGGTGTAGATTAGACAGAGCCGTATCAGCATACTTTATTACATAGTATTTTATCCTGACCGTTTGGCGATGTGCTTTGCTATGAGGCAAAGGGTTCATTGGCTAAAGTAATAACGCTTAGCGTGTATTCAAAACCCAGGAGCACAGTATGACTAGCGACTCGGACCAAACCCGCCCGCTCCTCGATACGTCCACGCAACCGCCCGCTTCACCCCAACGTTCGGAAACCTTGAGCTCCCCCTAGCTGGGAATGAAATGCCTGCCGCGGTACGTACAACCTTCTCAATCTCATGACATTCCTATTTTCCTCTTTTCCCTTCTATTTCTTCTTCTCGCAGCGACGCACCCTTTCCTGTACAAAGAACCCAACGAAGAACGCCCACAGTCAGAATCTATTTACCATACGATTACTTATATAACATCTATCGCTCAATGCCGTCGTATACCACCACGAAGCCCTCACGTCCACACTCTTCGCGCGTAGATTAGACACCCCGGCCACCAGCGTCGAAGGCGGCTCTTCATTTTCAGTTCTCTACATTACGCTCTTCGCTTCCATGCAACAGTCTTTTACCACTACGTTGTATTCAAATATCGTCTACCATAGGGCACAACCCCCGAGGACAACAAAGGTATAGAGGTCCACAAGGCTCACGGTGTATACAATTACAATGCGGTCATCCACGAGTGCGGCTAGTGCTTATAATATACGACATGTCAGTGTAGTTTCCCGGCTTCTGAGTGGGTTTATCTTACCACTTCACTCAGTCACATTGTCCAACGACCCATCGGACGAACTGTAGTGACCAGAGGATGGATGATATAATGCAAAACACGCCAAGTTCAGTATATTATACACTTGGCTATAGCTAGGGTGGGGTGATAAGTGATAAATGATAAATGATAAGTAACAAAGCAAGTTCTATCTAAGTTGTATGCGAATTAACCCGAATGTACAGTAGTAGATCGATAGCAATAACCGCGTGGAACAGCGTCAGACTTCAAGATTAGAAGTCCCCGCCGTCGTCCCCTCCGCCGCGCCTCTGCATGCGCCCCCCGGTCGCGCTGTTCGCGCCGTACGCGCCGCGCACATCGAACCGCCGCGTGCGCCCGTCGCCTGCGTACCGGTCCTTCACCTCGTCGCGCCGCGGGGCGCTGCCGCCACCGCTATAAGGCGCACGCGAGGCGTTGCCGCCGCCGCCGCTGTAAGGCGCACGCGAGGCATTACCACCGCCGCCGCTGTAGGGTGCACGTGGCGGCCGGCTGCTGTTGCCATATCGCTCGCGGCTCGTATTCGTGTTCGCTGAGCCGTAGCGCTCGCCGCGGTACGACGAGGGGTCGTCGCGCAGGCGCATCCTGTCGTCGCTGCCGCTGTCGTTCTGGTACCCGTATCCGTCCCTGTCCCTGTTCCCGCCCCGGGAAGAGGAGTACGGCGCGATCTCGGCGTCCTGGTGGCGCGGTCCCTCGGACTCGCGCCCGTCGCGGATGGCCTGTCGGCCGCGGCCCATCCAGTGCGGGGGCTTCTTGTCGCCGCCGCCGCCGTAGCCACCGCTGGTGCTGCTACTGCCGAATCTGCTGCCGCCCTTGCGCGCCTTTGACCTTGAATCGTCGGACGAGTTGAAATGCTTCGTGCGTCCATCGGAGAAGCCCACGCGCTGGAGGAACGCCTCAGAGACGAACGGCGGCGCCTCGAGCCCGCCGGCGGCGACGGCCCAGTCCTTGAGGCCCTCGACGACGTTGCCCTTCTGCACGCGGAGCTCGTGCGACTTGGGCACGTAGTACCCAAGGAGCGATGCGAACGCCTCGCGCGCATCCTGCGGGTCCGCGTCCGCCTGTGCGCGCGCGATGCGCGTGAGCAGGTTCTCGCGCTCGATGCGCGGGTGCGCTGCGGCCGGGTACGCTTGGGGCGCGAGGCGGCCGTGCGGCTCGCGCTCCCCGCCTCGCTCCTTCCTGATGTACTGCTGCGGTCTACCGGCCTTGACGTGTCCAAAGAACTTGGCGGCCGTGTCCGGATCGTCGTCGAACGCGCGCGCCATGTCCTCGACCTGCCGCGCCATCTCGGCGCTCGTCACGGGGCGCATGGGCACCTCGGTGAGCTGCCATGTTACGAAGCCGATTTCCCAGGGGAGGAGCACGAGGTCGCCGCGGCCGACGACGCCCTCAGCGGCGCCTTGTCGGCCTGTGCGCCCGACGCGGTGCACGTACTGGTCCGGCGAGCCGGGCATGCCGACCTGCACGACGCGCGTGACGCCGGGGTAGTCGACGCCGCGCGCAGAGACGTCAGATGTGATGAGGACGGAGGCGCCGGACTTGTCCGAGCGGAAGAGGTCCGAGGTCTTGGAGCGCTCGCGCTGCTGGAGCTTGCTGTGGATCTCGTACACGTTCGTGCGCTCGCCGGCGGGGAGCACGTCCTTGGCGATCCGGCGGACGGTGGACGCGAAGAGCTGCGTCATCTTCGTCGTGGGCAGGAACACGATGGTCTTGCTGCGGCCCGGGTGCGTGAGCTGGTCGTGCGCGAGCACGCGCATGAGATGCGGGATCTGCTCGGCGGCGCTGGGGAGCACGGTGTGGTACTGCGGGACGTGCGCGTGCACGGGCGAGTCCGAGGCGGGGACGACGTCGATGAACTTGTGGTCGGGCTTGAGGAAGTTTCGTGCGACCTGGCGGACACCACGGGAAATGGTCGCGCTGAACAGGAGGGTCTGTCGCTCGGAGGGGGGAGCAAGCGCGGAGATAATGGCGTCGAGGTCGTCGCGGAAACCCATGTCGAGGAGGGTATCGGCTTCGTCGAGGATGAGCTACAGTAAATGCAAGTGAGCGAAGGAGTGGCTACAGAGGATAGATGACGCACCATCTTGCACTTCTCAATCCCATGCTTGAAATCCGGCTCGTTCTCGATGAGATCGCGCAGCCGTCCAGGAGTGCCGACGACGATATCCCGTCTGCCCTTCATCCAGTCGCGCATCTGCATCCGCTTGCTGCCGCCACCATAGAACAACCTGACCTCGAAGTCCTTGTGGTGCTGGGTGAGCCTCAGCGCCGTGTTCGCGATCTGCGTTGCCAGTTCGCGCGTGGGCGAGATGATGAGGGCGCCCGCGTGCTCGCGCGTGAACTGTCTGCGCACGCGACCAGCGAGGTGCTTCTCGGTGACAAAGCCGGCGTCGCGCACGGCCTGCTTGGCGTGGTGCTCGATTGCGTTGAGGCGGTGTTCGATGGCGGGAATGACGAAAGCAAAGGTCTTGCCGGTACCGGTTTTGGCGCGCGCGAGGATGTCGCAGGCGCCGTCGTTGTCCGAGTCCGAGTGGTTATGTGCCGATGGGGTGAGTTGCCGTTCCATTTCCTCTTCGCTGTCCTCTACCTCGACTGCGTCCTTGTCCTGGGGCTGGGTGAGCTTTGGAGAGCGGACGAGGCCGGGGAGGAGGGAGAGAACGGCGTCTTGGATGGGGGTCATGTGTTCGAGGGCGAAGGGTTTAACCGTGAGTGCTTTGAGGGTCGGGTAGGAGAGGCGACCTTTGAGTGAGCGGAAGGTTGGCTTTTCCTCTGCGAGAAGCTCCTCCTTGGAGAGAACAGGCAACGATGAGGACGAGTCCGCATCAGCTTGAGACTCTGCCGGGGGAGAGGAAGAGGAAGATAAGGCGCCCTCTGGCTCGTTTTCAGAGACGGCGTCGACATCTTCCTCCACAGCAGGAGCGAGCTTGGGTGGTGCCTCTGCAGCTGCAGTGGCTGAAGACTGGTGGCGACGCGATGAAAGAGACCCTACGTCTTTGCAGAAAATGTCAGCTCGCGGAAGTTTTTCAAGTTCGCCGAACGTACCAGGACGAGATGGGTTGTGTCTGGCCAATGAGTGGAGGGTGCGGTGTGCTGGACATCGCAAGGACGTCCTGCACGCACGCAGAAAAAGAAAAGAGGACATGCGATGGCCTCTTCAACAAGTGAACCAAGCAAAATCCCGACAAAAGTGTCCCAGTTTCTCGACGAAGAAAAAGGTAAGCAGTCTAAAACTTACGCGTGTCCTATAAAAGCAATTTGCCTCCCGTGACTCTGAGCGCGCTTTAGGCAACTTGTGCCCACGGTCTCATTTAATTCCCACGAGTACATGCCGGCTCCGTCCCGACAAGTCAGATCAGCGTCATCGAATCGGAAGGAGATCGCTGACAAAATCCCCAGTGCCCTTGCAGAAAACATTTCTGTCACATTCTCCTCCGTTTTCTCCTTAATATTGGGTCAAGGCGACGATGGTCAAAGGCCAGAAATCGTCGGCCAGTT
Source organism: Coniophora puteana RWD-64-598 SS2 (assembly GCF_000271625.1). Taxonomy (NCBI): domain Eukaryota; kingdom Fungi; phylum Basidiomycota; class Agaricomycetes; order Boletales; family Coniophoraceae; genus Coniophora; species Coniophora puteana. Next base: position 54,680 of record NW_006913064.1, on the reverse strand, counting down.
CTGGCACACGCAAAAAGGTTGCACGCAAACAGGCCACAAAGTCTCAACCTGCAGACGCGCATCCACCACCCGCCCAGCCCAAGGAGAAGAAACCCAAGGGCAAGCAGGCAAAGGCACTCGCAAAGGCTGAGCCCAAGAAGAAGGTCTATGTTCCTCCTCCAAAACCCGTCAAGCCCCAGCCAGATCCGCTCGATGCCCACGGCATTGCCCACCAGCTACCCCCTGAGCTCGTCGTTGTCCTCAGGGCACTGGGCAAGAAGGATCCGGTCACAAAGGCCAAGGCCCTTGATGAGCTCAACGCAAGGTGGATTGACCAGGCAGCGAAGGAGACTGCTGGGGATAACGGCGAGGGCGAGGTTGCGTATGCGCTCGTAGCGATGATGCCTGTCTGGGTACGTCGTCACTTCGTCACCCAGTATCATTGTTCTCAAACCACAACAGTTCCACCGCCTTCCAGTCCTCTTCACCCACCCCGCCCGGCGCATCCGCCTCCTCGCAGCCTCAGTCCACGCTGCCCTGCTCTCGTGCTCGCCCGCCGTGCGCACCGCCGCCTTCGCGCACCTCGCCGACTCCGCAGACCCGGCCAGCACCGAAGCATCGCTCGGCACATGGCTCCTGCTCGCGCACGATCTCGACCGCGTCGTCGTCACACAGGCCGAGCGGTCCTGGCGCGCGTTCGTCTCCTATGCGCCTCCATCTGATCCTCAACACGCGTCCTCTTCAAAGCTGCAAATAACCCCTGATACCTTACGGAGCATCACAGCGTTCACCGAACGCGTTCTCCTGGACCCTCTATCTGTACACGCCGCGCTCAACCCAGCACCACTAGAGGCGCTACCGCCACCACCTGCTGCACGCGGAGGAAAGGGAGGCAAAGGCGCAACACGCCCGCCGCCGCCGCAGGCGTCCAGATCGAAGGAAACCGTCGACAGGCCAAAAGCAGAGGGCGACGAGGAACAGGACGCGGATAAGAGCGCGAGACTGCGGTACGCGGCGCTCGGCGCGCTGCGCTGGATTCTCGGTGCGTTGCGCAACGTCATCATCTTCTCTCTTCACTCAATCCTATTCGACTCTGACTCCCGTGTGTACATAAATACGCTTGCTACACAGACGCACGCAAGGCGCTCGGCCTCCCCCTCTCCGAGCTCTACCCGATCCTGCGCAACACCGCGCTCTGGAGCGCACTGCACCCCGCCGCCCGCGCGCCGTTTGCGTCTGGCGACGATGACCGTCACCAGAAGCAGGACGGGTTCGGACTCGGGCAGCCGCAAGTCCGTGTGGCAGCGTGGACGCTCGTGCTCTGTCTTCTCCAACTGCATGGCGTAAGGTCCTCTGTGTCCAGGTCTGACAACAAACACGATGCGAAAGAGGATGGAGACGGAGACGGAGATAACGTGGAAGGAGTCGAGGAGGCGCAAGCCCCGTCAAGTTCCACGCCAGAGAAAAAGGCAGAGGAGAAGGTAGAAGAAGAGCGCGGTTTGGAGCCGCTGCTGAGCGTCCTGGGCCCGGCGGTGCTCCGTTCTGCGTGGGTCGAGACGGATCCGGGTGTGCGGAGCGCGATTACGAGGCCGGTGTTGATATTCTTGAAAGGTGCGTTTATATCAATGGAACGCACGAGTTTATTGTGACGCTAATATCATCTCATTTCACTGACGCGGTTGACTGCTTGATTTTGCAGAGTATCCGAACGCGTGGTTGGTCGACGCCGAGGCTGCCGCCGCTGCGGGCGTCTCTCACGACGGTGACAGAGAAGACGAAGAGAAAGGCGAACTTGAAGGAGGAGACGAGGACGAGGACGAGGGCACGGAGGATGACGGCGACGAGAGTGGTGAGGAGAACGATGGCGAAGCTCTCGCAGCGACGACCTCCGTGAAACACCCCCTCGCACCAACAAGACGCCAGCTCCCGTCCCCGGCATACACCGACTTCCTCTCCTACCTCGCCCTCGGCTGCGCCGGCTCCCCAATCGAAGGGTACCCCTCGGTGCTCATCGTCCTGTCTACCATCCCTTCCTCTATCATCACCGCCTCCGCCTCCGCCTCCGCTGCACCCACACCCGCGCCTCCACCCCCCGATACCTCCGCCCCATCACCACCATCATCATCATCATCATCACCGAAACCAAGCTCATACGCAGACGCCCTGCACACGCTCTTCGCCGCCTTCTGGGCCGCCATCGACGGGCGCGCGCTCAGCATGAGCGCCGCGGACCGAAAGGGCCCCGCGAGAGCGTTTCTGGGCGCGGTGTTGGAGTGTTTGGTGTTCATGGTGCAGCGCGTGCTGCGTTCCTATCCTTCGCCTGGTTCTGCCTCTCCTGCTCCTGGTGTTGCCGCAAGCGCGGAGCACGTCGAGACAGAGCAGGGGGAGGCCAGCGTGGCGCCCAAGTCCGAACTCGAACCCGAACCCGAGCCCGAGTTTGTGGACCTACCGCGATTGGTAGAGGAGCAGTTCGCGCGCGTGTGGGACGCGCTGTTCGAGTCGCGCAGGCTGCGGGTGGACGCTGTTGACGCGGGGACGCTCGTGCGCGGGGCGCTGGGCGCGTTCGAGAGGCTCGATGCCGCCGCCGCCGATCCCTCCAAGCTGCCGTCGGGAGAGAAGACGAGATCGCTATTCGACGCCGCGTTTGCGCCCCTTGCGCGCGGTGCGCAGGCGCAGACGCCCGGGGCGAGGGAGCTCGCGCCGGCGTTTTTGCGCGTGCTGATGCTGCGTGCCGAGGGCTCGTCGTCTTCGGATGGGGAGTCGAGAACGCACGGCGCGGTGCGTGCGCTGGTTGCGGAGGCTGTGGGTGCGTGTTTGGGCGCGTGCGAGGATGTTCTTGCGCGTGAGCGGCAGGGAGACGTGGACGAAAAAGAGAGGGAGAAGGAGGTCGCAGAGAAGGTGGGCGCGCTCGCGCGCTGGCTGGATGCGTTTGGCGCGGGCTTGTTTGAGCATGGGGAGTTTTTCGTGGTGCGTTGCTTTTTCTTTATTTTCCTTACTCCTACCAACATTCATTCGCCCCGTGACGCTGACGCGCGAATTTATTCATTAATGTGCAGCGCGCAGACGACCTCGCAATCACCCACGCCCCGCTCCTCCTCTCCACCTGCCCCCGTTTCGCGCTCGCGTATCTCTCCCTCCGGGGCACCTCGGACCGTGCCCGCGGGCTCGAGATGTGGCACGCGCTCCTCGCCGGCGTGGCCGTTGCGGATAATCCGGGTGTGCAGAGGAAGCAGCTGGAGATGCTGCTCGACGCGGACGAGAACGGCGGTGTTCCGGCGTACGTCGCGCCTGATCCTGAAGAGGATGGGCTGGATAGGGTGGTCGAGGGGATGCTGGACCGGTGTATCAGCGGTGGCGGTGGGGGCGAAGGAATTCGGGCGGGAGACAGGGCGGTGGTGAGGAGGGTGTTGGCGAGGCCTGGTGCGTATTTTGATCTTTCTTGCTTTCTACTCTCTACCCGTGTTTATGGTGTAGAGGCTAAGTACACGAATTCGGTTGGCTAACTGGCGGTTTCAATTATTGTAGCGCACTTCCTTTCTGCCCGCGGCACCGACATGCTCACGCACGTTCTCGCGTCTGCGCTCGCCGCGCAGGTCGAGAGCGCGCTGTACGAGCCCGAATTTACGCCCGCGAACCTGGACGTACTGCTCGACTTTGTCTCCGTCGTGCTCGCCCGCCGGCCGCCTTCGGCGCAGGCGCCGTCAGCCGCGGCAGCAGACAGTGATAACGACGCAGGGACGGCGGAGACGCTCCTCCCTGCCGTGTTTATCTGCGCGTACCTTCTCCCGCGCGCGTTCCCTGCGCTCGCGGGCGACGTGGAGGTTGCGAAGGCGGTGTGGACCGCGTGGGTTGCCAGCGAGGGTGTACGAGGTGATGTTACGGAGGCGGTGGTGGGTATTGTGAAGGGTAAGCTTGCGAATGTGGTGATGGACTGTGAGGCCAGGGCGAGGTGCGTTTATGGTTCTCGTTCCCCTTGTACTTCCGTGACTGATTGATGATGTTAAATGTCTCGCATTTGACGCTTGACACGAATCAGACCGGAAGACGTCCTCGCCCTCGCCGCGTCCCGCCCACCTGGCCTCGCACTCGACGTGCTCGATGACCTCTTTCCGTCGCGCTCTGAGCTGGAGGGTATGCTAGCTTCCCTACCTGCACACGCGGCAGACCCGAGCATCGCGCTCCTCGAGCCTGCGATTCTCCCACCTGGACCATACTCTGAGTCCGGTGAGCCTCCCTCGCCTACGCAGGGGGCGTCGGTGGACAACCGGGGCTACGGCCCCTACGCGCGCGTTGTGTCCGCGCTGCTCACGCACGCACTGGACGACCGCAGGCGGATCGCGAACGAGGAGACGTGGGTGCTCCCGCACGCGCTGAGGCTCAGCGTGCTCGTGCAGGACTTCATCCGTGTCCCAGGCGCCGGAGGCGGAACCGTGTTCGGGCCGGAGGCGCTATACAGCGATGTGGAGCTGCTGGTTGCGCGTGCGCAGACGCTCGCTACGTATGTGTTTGCTATGGCTGCTTCTGCGGATTCAGACGAGGGCGATGGGGTGAGACATGTGCTTATTACGAAGGCGTGTCTTCCCCCGGCCGCTGGTGCCAGCGCTTCGAAAGGTGCTAGCGCAAGCGCAACACTGAGCGCTGTGGAGCAAATGCTCGTCGACGTGGTCGAATGCGCGAAAGCCAAAGATGAAGTAAGGGAATCGAGGGTGCTCTATGCGCTCTTGCAGCACCTGTTTGCGGATGCGGACACGAGCGATGCGGAGCATTGGTTGTTGCTGGCGAGGAGACTCGAGAAGACAGGTACACTTACTTGGCTTAATTAACATTGTCCCTTCAGATCTCTGACCTTGAACTTGCCAGCACCTCAAACGGCGCTGACCATCGTCGCCGCGCTCACTACGCACGCACCCGAGCCTGCACGGCTCGACCGATACCGCAACGAACTTGCCGCGGACGCACTGGGCATCAAGCCCGCGCAGGCGGCCACGAGCGGGCTGCTGCTCCTCCGCCGGCTAGTCGCGACGGCTCCAGATCCAGAGAGCGACGTCGTATTTTTGCCGCAACAACGCGCTGTGAACCTGATGCGTGTGTGTCAGGCGTGGATCGCTGGCGCTGGCGATGATGACGACGAGGAAGAGGACGAGGACGAGGATGAAGGGGGGTTGGAGGGCGTGGAAAGTGTGATGACGCTGCTGTTCTACCACCTCGCGCCGATCGTGCAGAATGTGGCTGGCGCACATTGGGATCTCGTGTGGGATGTTGTTGAGAATAACCTTGAGGTGGGTGTTCGCATTCATGAATTTAGATGTTTATGTGCCTAATTGCGGATGCTACACGTAGAATTGCTCCTTTGACGATGATGCAACGCTCACGACGCTGGGACGCTCGCTGCGATTGATCATCCTGATCGAGGACCTCGTCAAGACGAACAAGTCGCTTAAGGCGGTATGGGCGGAACGACGGTCGGCTATCCTGTCGCTCGTCAAAGACCTAGTCTCTGCGAAGTCCTCGAACGGAAGCAACAATGCAGGCGTCTCGGCGCCGCGCTCGCTGTGCCGCGAGTTGGCTGTATCGATCGTGCAAGACATGCCGAGCGAGCTCGTCAACGAGAACACGCTCTCAGAGGTATACACCCCCTACAAAACGTCTTCCAGTATGTATGTTTTGCTAATGTCACTCTGCAATGTAGATGTGTCACTTCCTCTCGGACCCGTCCGCTGAGGTGCAGAAGATGAGCTACCGCCTCCTGCACGAGGCCACGCGGAAGCGCACAGAGCATCTCGTCGTCGAGGCGGCCGTCGACACCGAGAACAAGGTCAAGATAGGGCTCCCCGACGAGCTCGTCGTGATCCTGCATCAGACGCTGGACCTCGGCGACGTCGAGCAGGATGCGTCTGAGAGTGCAGGGATACAGACGCACAGGTTTGATGTGTTTGGGCATATGCTTGGGTGGATGGTCGCGTTTGATTTGTTTGAAGGAGCAGTGCGTGATCATTCATGAGTTGACGTGGGTTGTGCTGATGTTGTGGTTTTCTGATGGTTTGTAGTCGCTGAAGGTTAGAACAGGATACGTCCAGCATCTGCGAAGCCTCGGAGTCGTGGGCAAGAACTTCATCCCGCACATCTTCGAGGTTCTGAACCTGTTCGATGGACGGCGAAAGCCGTTCAAACTGTCCATATGGGAGGTGGACGGGTATCACCTCGACTGTGAGTGTTTGACCCTGTCATTCCTTCGACATTCTAGTTGACGTTGGACTACGATGCCAGATTACGACCCCGACGACTTCCTCTCGATCCGACTCTTCGCCGCGCACCTGTATCACCGTGCACTACTCACGATCCCCGTACTCGTGCGCTCCTGGATCTCAGACTGCACCGACAAACAGCTACTCTCACGTGTACTCGACTTTACCTCGTCCTTCTTCTCCCCAGGCATCATCCGCGCCGAGCTCGCCCTCGTCCGCCAGGCACTCATCAGCGCCGGCGGAGACAGCGACGGGACGGCGCTCGACGACGGCGAGAACGTGGCGATCCGGGTGTCGAACGTGGCGGGCGAGGCGACGGCGAGCTACACGATCGACGACCAGGTGGTCGAGTTTGCGGTGCGCATGCCGCAGGACTGGCCGCTGCACCGGCTCACGATCCGGGACACGAGGATGCCGGGCGTGAGCGAGGAGCGGTGGAGGGCGTGGGTGCTTGGCGTGCAGCAGACGGTGTGGCAGCAGGTGAGGCTTTTCTTTTCTTTGCTTTTTTCACTTGGGGGTTCAGGGATTATTGGGCGGATATGGTTGGCGCTGTGCGTGAGAGGCTGTTTGGTCGATTGGATTTCCTTTTCTCGACTCGTGGTTGGTCGAACGAGGGGTTACGGGTATCTTACGCTCTCATTTGCTCGCACATCTGTGTGGAGCTTTTCAGCCACCCGGCTCAGAACCGAGCTTGTTGGCTCGGGGCCGAGGAGCGAATCGCATATTCTCTCTTGGGATCGGCTAACCGGTTCACCTTGGACGCACGCTAACCGGGCTTCATCTGTCTAGAATGGCCATATTGTCGACGGCCTGAGCATGTTTACCAAGAACGTGAAGCTGCACTTCGCTGGCCTCGTCGAATGCGCGATCTGCTATTCGTGAGTTGTCCAATCATCATCCTTATTTTCCATCTTCTCCTTGTCAAAATTCCCTCCGCTGCCGCCATCGCCCTTGGCGTTCCCGGGACCGCGAGAGTATGCATTGCATAGCTTCGCGGGACGAGACGTCTTCTCTTTTCCTCTTTCCTCCCCATCCTCCGTCTCCCGTGCTGCGTCATGGGACAGCGCCAAGCAGAGCTCATGAGAGCCTCGCGGAGATTTCGCCAGCCATCGCGGACCCTCAGACTCGTCGCTGACCTCTTATGCCTTGCCTGTTTGCTTTTCCGCGAACACGCCCACAGGATCATATGCGCCATCGACGGAAGCATACCCGCGAAGCCCTGCCGGACGTGCAAGAACCGGTTCCACGCCGCGTGTTTGTACAAGGTGCGCTTTGTTCCTCGTCAATAGCCATAATCGTCAAAACAGTTTTGCTGATGCCTGTACAGTGGTTCGAGTCGAGTCACGCGTCGAGTTGTCCGCTGTGTCGCTCGGATATTCTCTAGATCGCACCAAGATGCGACAAGGTAAACTTGCGATAGACGAAGCAAGACGTGTAGAAGCATTGGAAGCTGTATAGATCCCTTTTTCTTGTATCCCTATCACCTAGCATCCTAGGACTCTCATCGATCTTCACCCCACACGCTCTGGTCAGCGGTCGAAGCGCACTCCCACCCCGCGTCCCTGCAATTCATTCTTGCACTTCCATCAGGGATCCGAACGTCCAAGTTCTAGCGTACGAAGCACCCGCGAACGTTCACGCTATTTTTGCGAGTGCTAAGCCGCGGAGCTTGAAATGAGCTCCACGACGTGCGCGCGAAGGTGTACACAAATTGGAGATTGCAAGGGAACACCATTGCGCGAATCCGGAATGCTACGTGCTATATCGATACATGGGAGCTTCACGAAGCTGTCCTGTTATACACCGTTATGAAAGAAGGTATATGAAGCTGTTCTCCCAGGCAGATCAGCTGCGCCGAGACGGTCTAATGCGCACGCCGTGTCCCGTGGTCGTTGCTTAAGGCGGCTATTGCAGCTCGCGGACTCACGATTTCGTGAATGCGAGGAGAGCCGCGGAGCGGTCGTGACAAGTTTGGAGACGGGTGGCGAATGGCGAGTGGGATAAATGAGATGTCGGGAAAGGCGAGGGCAAGTGCGCGGTTGGGGTTCGATGTGTAGCGGATGACCCAGGTGATCATTGAAGCGGATGGGATTAATGCCGTCGTATGAAGACAGTTCTAATGTGAATGCGATGTCGTTGCAATATTCCAGCTCTGAGTCCATGATTAATAGTATGCCCAAGCATGAATATTAGAGCCCGTGTTCAGCCTCGTTTTCACGAGCCCTCTGACCAGGCTGGCATCATATCCGCACACACAGGAACTCCGGAATGCGCAATGATTGAGTTCAAAACTACAGTACCTCGCATCTGCAAAAGCAACACACCTCCGCGTCTCGAAGGGGCGAGAGAAGTCCATGAGTGTCGGCCGAGCGGCTGATGCGGTGGTCATGTGGCGCTGGATACAGTAAGATATGTTGCGGACGCTGATATGGCGCACCCTCCAGGTCGCAAACGGCGCGTCCGAGTCATACTTTGAGCGCTTGAGCGCCGCATATCCCTGTATGAATCAGCATTTAAACTTGAAGGCGGCGAGGCTGACATATCATGGCTACAGTTGCTTCGGTGAGGGTCTCGGGGGCGATTTGCGACATCGCACGCACTCTTTCACGAAGATTAGGCGGCTGCGAAAGGGTCAGCGGACCTTCGCATGCTGTGTTCCATGTCTCAGAGATAACTCTTGTGGACAGCGGACAGCTAGCTGTCTTCCAGTGTCCAAGTTGACGTCCCCGCGTTTTCCAGCCCCGATAAGCAAGAAGATACCTAGGCAGTGGCCGTTGAAGGGCATCACTATCAGCTATAGACTATCGAGACCTGGTAGATGCGATCAGAAGGGGGACCCGAAGAGTTCGCACCGACGTCGGGTCGGCCGTACTCGGTGCGGGATCCGGATGAACGGCGCGACATTCGCTCTGTAAGTTTGAAACACTGTTTGATCCTTGCATTACGGTTCCCGTCCGCGTCCGCCGCCGACTTCCTCGCACCTAGGCCTGGTAGGGCTTATCTTAGAGTGCAGAGTTCAGGAAGAAGGCAGGCAAGGTTCACTATCAGGTCCATCGATAACACAGGAAGGAGGGGGAGAGGAAGGGGGAATGGATTTGCAGACACACCCACGAAAGGGCTGCTGTGCGTTTCCTGTTTGAAATGGTCCGCTGGCAATATGATAGCCATAGTACTCGAGAAGGGCGTGCACTATCTTTATCCCACAATTGTGTCCAAATACGCACCCATTTCTTGCACACCGCCAGCATTGCACACCCCTCCTGACTCCCATACTCACCCGCCGTTTCGGCCGTGCGCAATATGGCAGAGAAGCCTGCCGTGGGTATTCTTCCCTTGGCTGATGCGCACCGGTACGGTGGATGCGATGAATGGGCATTTGAAAGGGCGAGAGGTGAGAGGTGGACACTCGACTTCCATTACATGGACGATGTGTGGTCCAGGGTGCCGCAAGGAGGGCAGACAGGGGCGGCAATGATGCTCCATTGCCCTCTCCTTTTCCCGTGTCCGCATTATCAAAAACGAAACAGACGGAGGACGTTTCACGCGATAATAGAATGACGTTGGCTTCTTTGAAGAGCGCCTGACGTTCCGGAAGCCTCGCCTGATCAGGATCCAGGATCATCAAAATCAAACAAGGCAGAGCTAATTTCCGCCGCCACATTCTCCTCGTGTCTCGTGTCCGGACGAAATACGCTCTGCAGGCTATCCTTGTCCATCGCATATAAATGGTCCACTTCCCGGACATGCTCCCGCTACCTCCCCAGTCCGTCTCTCTTACCAAAGCCAGTCTCGTCCTACGTTCCAGCGCCTCGCATATAGCACGCTCCATAAAACGGCTCCCATAGCGTCCGCTGTCTGACGCACACCATTACACCGTTTGCCATATCCCGCCTAAGCCAGGACACCTAGACACCAAGACACCCCTCGCGATGACCTCAATGACCTGCGTCTACCCCGTGCCTGTGCCCCTGGCGCCACAACCATCACCGCCATCCCACTCGCGACCGCCACGTTCTTCTGTCTCGTTTGCGTCACCTGTACTCGGTATAGGTGCCGGCTCAGACGCGGCGAGCACCACCGCAGGTGCAGACGGCGGCTTTGCGTTCGCGCGTGTCCAGGGCGAGATATGTCTCGTACAAAGTACGTCTGTCCGGTTGCCCAACATCCATGACGTAGCCCCTGACTGTATCACCACGCGTCTGCAGTATCTCGACCCCCCGCTGCATCATCATCCAAATCCACCAGCTCCTACCCACCACCACAATCACAATCGCACCCACACCCACAGCACCTCTCTTCGCCCCTCACACCCACACCCGCCTCCGCACCCCCAATCGACCTCTCCGTCTTCCGCCACGAATTCGTCTCCATCTTCCGCTACTCGCACCGCGTGCGCGTGCCCGCGCGTGACCTGCGCGTCCTCGAGCTGCTCGACGACCCCGGCTGCCTGCGCCACGAGGAAGACAGCGGGACCGTGTTCCTCGCCAAGGACCTCGCGCTCCGCCTCCGCCGCATGGCCGACGCGAGCGCCGCGCTCAAAGCCGGATTTGGACGGCCCGGGTATGGGCAACGGCGGCGGAGCTGAACGCGCTTGGTTATGGCCAGCAACTTGCATCTGTGACTGCGCGGAGCGCTCCCAAACTCGGCGGCTCGCCCGGACGCGCGCGCGGATCCAATGGACCGTGGCCATGACTAAGGCCAAGGCCAAGGTCGCCGTTATGGCCCGCGGTTGAGCCCACGCTCACGGATTCTCTCTGATTGTGATGAGGGTACAGATGCTTCCTTTTGACGACGTCGACGCAGTCCTGCGTACATGCCCGCGTGCCCCCCCTCACCGCCTTTACATCCTCCACTCATCCTTACTTACTTCAAGTTTTATGCTCACATAGACCCCCATCCACTGTCCCCGTTCCCCCTGCCAGCCCCCCACCAGCAAGCTCATCCAACCCGCCACTCACACCACCCCCATCAACACATTCTCCCTTGCAAACATCTGCACTATTTAGATCACCCGTGTCTCTTTCCCGTTTGTTACGGCTGTAGCGCTATTATGGTACCCTTGTACGATTATAATCCGGGCGTGATCGCTCTCCTTTCCTTTTCCTCTTCCCTTTCATGTGGCTTTTGATATTCAGGCGCAGCCTGCTGGGCACCAAGCAAGTAATACAGACTACAGTTCCCATCTATGCCAACCGTGCTTGCGAGCTGCTTACAATGCCCCCAATTACAGAGCACACTTGACGTAGGATTGAGTTGTACATTCCGCAACAGCAAAGCTGGGAAGCACGGCACGCACAAATGGCTCACCTGCGACGCACCCACATGGTACTACGAGTCCAGGTGACACCCGGGCGAGTTCTCGGTATCAGAAGATCTACTATGAAAAAGTAGCGATTGCATTGCAGTAGATTTGCAGTAATACATACATACTTGTAGCAGGGCCCCGGAAGCTCCCCTAAAGGTTTGTCCGTGGAAATATATTTTAGTTACCATATAAGGAAGGAAGGTTTGTCCGTGTTATCATATATTTTTCGTCAAAGTGACCCAATGTTTGTCCGCTTTAATATATTCCCACGCCCTTAGGGGGTCTATCTTTGTCTGAGATAATATATATGTTCTCAATACCGACTCGCTTGAAGCTTGCTTGAAGCGTAACAGCAAACTGACATGAATGCCATTCGAACAATACCACTTCCTCCCGGGTAACTCTGTTCGTCGCCTACAGAATGACAGCCGCCCCGTTACTCGTTGTGTGCTCAAGTTTTCTCGGCTGCTTTATGCGGACTCCGAGATTCATACAAATGTCCATGCGAATACTGCACTATATCATCTCGGGCCTAACCTATTCATCGACAAGGATCTTGATGAGCTAGCACTTAGGACCCGGTGATGCTGCTGGGTATTGAGAGCTTCTAACGCAGCCAGAAGTTGTAGACGGTTGTACGGCAACTAGACATGTGCATAATGATGATATCACTATCAGAGGTTGGTCCGAGTGGATATATTTTGGCCGTCATGTTTGTCCGACATAATATACAACCGTGAGAACTTTATCATATGTTGGTCCGACTTAATATACAATCGTGGGAATTTGTAATATATTTTCGGGTCGATTTGGCCATTTTGCCCGGACAAACCTTTGGGGGAGCTTCCGGGGCCCTCTTGTAGCGCATCCCGCACGACAGACGCCGCGCCGCGGGGTGCACCGGCGTTCTGGTGAAAGCAAAGGCTATTAATAAAAGCATACGAGGAAAAGAGTACGAATTCAAATCCACTTACTTTGTAAATCTCGTTGCGCCTAGAGCGCTTAACTTCACGGGGAGTAAAGTTTTGGGGACCGCTCGGGTCAGTCTGGGCTCCGTACGTGTGCTGCGTGTGTATATTGTAAGCCTACTTACTGTATACCAGTCAGACGAACGGAGAAGTGAATGGAACGGCCGTTGAGGGACGGATAGAGTGTGTGCGGGTACCCTTATGTTCGTTGGTGTGCGGCTAGGACAGGTCTTGAATGTCTAACTAAATCACTAGAGTGTCCCCAGCTCGGTATGAGGTCCACGTCCATGCTGCGTGCGTAAACAGCGGGGCTGAAAGCCAGCGACGCAGAAGCCGCCGGCGGGACATAACCGGTCAGTAAAGACTGTCAGCAGACATGTAAAGGACACTCGACGGGAAAACAGGCAAGAAAACAGTCCGTGGAGCGGCGCATGTACTGATGACAGCGAAGCTGGCGACCGAAAGGGCTCTGGGAAGCTCTTGAATGACCGAAGACGTCAAGCACATGCAGCCAGGCCGGCGGCACAAGCACGCGACGCGGCGTCAGGCTCCGAGCTTTTCACGAGGCGTTGGGCACGCGGCTGCGGCCAGCACGAGGATAGTAGCATGGTCTATGTAGTACAGTAGGACCCCCGAATATCCCGGTATAGGCCTGGTCCCAAATCTCGCTGGCCGATCCGGACATTTACCCCTATTCAGGGTCGCCAATCCGGACAGAGCGACAGGCCTCTGGGAGTAGGTGGTAAAAAAAATCCGGACAGAGCGACAGGCCTCTTGGGATAGGGGTTATTACAATCCGGACATGGAAACAGGCATCGTCAGCGTCGTTAATATTGGCCCATACACCAATTGTCTGTAATAAGTCTTAACAGTCGGGGCAGTCTGCAAGCACTAGCAATGATAGAGTCCCCTATGAAACCTTGTGTTATTATGATGGGACTAAAAAGAAATTGAGTGTTGCCAGAGGTGAGGCAGCGAGAAGGAGTCGCTCTACTACTTGTCAACAAATATCAGCTTAAGCCAGAGCAAGCGTCTGTAATGTGGTGGGGGTGGCACTGCTTTCGTCCCCGTTGTGGTGTATCTAGTAATATAGCTGAGCTGGGAACGCGCGAACCGTACAACCGTAGCTTAGCGGTTACAGCGGCTATCTTGTTTTGCGTCACCGCCGGTTCGAATCTTCGCCCCGCCAATAATGCATACTTGGTTATACGTGAAGAAGAGCGCCTCACTTCGAAGTCCACCACAAGTATGGTTATTCAGTAACTAGGAAAAGATCCATATGCCACTAATTATAAAGATATGACTTGAAAATACTTCCTCTACAAGAACAGTGGCTGAAGTCCGGACAGGGTTACAGGCCTTTATGAGTGCGGACTACGCACCAGGGCATCGAGGCTGGTCACAGTCCGGACATGGGACCAGGCATGATATCCTATGTCCGATCCGAATCCGGACCCAGGACTAGCCCCTATCTACTGTTTGCTCAGACCTCGCTGGCGAGTCCGGACTTTGGACCAGGCATTTTTCCCCATTAGGAAGGTCTATCCGGACTTTGGACCAGGCCTCTTGTCCCAAATAGGAAGGTGCTATCCGGACTTTGGACCAGGCCTATACCGGGATATTCGGGGGTCCTAGTACAGTGAAGAGCGCTCGCTTTTTGCTTCCGCATTTCGGTGTCCATTCTCCTCTGTCGATAGAGTTCGGAGGGTCGCCGCAGATCGTCGTCCTCGTTTCAATGGGTTATTCTAGTGTGAAAACGCGCTGCCGGGAGGTGAATTCGCCGTGTCTAGACTTGGAGAGACAAGAAGCCCGCATAGACGTGTGCGGGTGGTCGCCGATCGCAAGTTTTGCGGTCGAAGATGCATATAGACGCCAGATGTAATGCGTGAGCAGCGATTGGCCTGTCAGCCCGTGCTCATGCATACAGTTGACTGCAAAGTTGACGCGGGATCTCGGGGGGGTATCACCGTCTGACTTCTGCAATCTTTGATTCGTATGGAAGGGTCTTGACGGATCTTATGGTGGAAGGGCGAGGCACTCGAAGACATCCTAAGGTGATCTGCTCAAAGATGAGGAGAAGAAGGCAAGATGCGGATGGGACGCAGAATGCAGGCCCGGGTGTTTCCGCTCACCGCCTCGGTCCGCTCCACCGGATTGCAAATTAGCGCTCAGCGCCGCCTTCGGCGTTTTCCGGCTCTCGATGATGATGTTTTCAAGGCGTGAGGGGTTCTCGCTGCTCTTGCGCGAGTGGTTCTCATCAACATCGATCTTCTTTGTCTCTCGAGACAATCATGGACCGTCTAGCCTGCGTGCATCCCCGACCACGCGATCAAATACAAATTCTGATCAACCTCGGCGAAACGGACGGGTGCAGCCGGGATCTTCTGCCTACGGCTTCCAAGTATTCGATCGCTCGACGTTCCCTAACGGTGTCAAGAAACTCCGAACTTATCTTCATGGCTTGCTTGAGGCCTGCGGCTGGGCAACGAGACGTCAACGCTCTTCGAGTTGCCTCATGCCGTTTCTCCACCGTGGCGTGACCTATGATTTGAATATTCTTGCCCCATTTCCCTGCCGGAAGCACCTGCCGTAGCGTATGAGTCATACCGCGCCCTGATCTCGGATGTCAACTGTAAACTTTCTCTCTCCCATCTGTTTACACAACCATTATGACCGAAGACACTCGTTCCCGGCCAGTTGTCGCAGAGGCCATTGCCCAAGAAGGTGTTCAAACCGCCGAGAAAGGTGTAGCGGACCGTAGACCGGCAATTCTGTCTTTAGGAGAAGATGTTTATCCCGAAGGCGGATGGCGGGCCTGGTGCACCGTGCTAGGCGCGTGAGTGGCGTTTCTGCATTGTTTGTTTGGAACATGGCTCTTACAGTTTTACGTGCGCAACTATGCTTGACATATAGGCTACTTGCACAGTTGTGCAGTTATGGGTAAGACTGCGTTCTGTCGTAGGGATTTTTCTTTGATAAATGCGTATAACAGCTATACCGTATCATTTGGAGTTTATCAAGGTAAGACTATGTTTATTGTCCGGTTGGTTTAGTATCAAATATTGGTACGTGCAGAGTATTATACAACGGATTACCTCAAGAACGAGCCAGCTTCTGCAATTTCGTAAGTAAGGAGAACTGTTTTCTTCAAGGCTGGGTTTGACACATTACTTCAGATGGATCGGTAGCGTCAATGCGTTCCTCTTTGAAGCTTCTGGCATCGTCGCCGGACGGCTTTATGATCGAGGATACTTGTGAGTAGCCTTGCTATGCTACCGGCAAAGGGCTGAAGAGTCGTCTCCCACAGCTACCATCTCGTCTACGGAGGATGCCTGATGCAATCACTCTCGCTCTTCATGCTTTCTTTAGCAAAGCCCGACCAGTATTACCAGGTCAGTGTCTCTGAACGTTGGGTCCGCGTATCAGCATTGATGTCAACTTTGCGCACACAGATCTTTCTCGCGCAGGGAGTAGCCTCAGGCATATCCTCCGGCGTCCTTTTTATACCCACGATGGCCATCGCCTCCCAGTACTTCTTCAAGCGTCGCGCTCTGATGATGACCCTCGTCTCGTGCGGGGCGGCCCTCGGATCAATCGTCTTCCCAATCCTACTAAACAATATGCTAAATGGACCAAACGGTGGCTTCGGATTCGCAACGAGCGTTCGAGCGAGTGCAGCTGTCGTTGCGGGGTTCTTGTTCATCGCGTGTTGCCTCATGCGTACACGTGCCGAATATTCTGAGCCTGCGACGAGCTCCAACTATGGGAAGACTACAAAGCGATGTTTCAAGGATGTTGCGTATATGCTAGGAATATCCGGGTACGTCAATTGGTCCTCCCACTTGGATACAGGCCGGGAATGGGAAGGAGATGAATAGCTGATGATCACTCCTGCAGCACAATGATTTTCGGAGTAGTGATGTACTATCCGATCTTCTACCTCCAGCTCGACGCCGTCTCGCACAACATCGACTCGACGTTCTCCTTCTGTTCAGTAAGCTGATTGTCTTACCATCGATGTCATCTGGCATGCCTTTATTTCCTCTACCAGCTCGTCATCATGAATGCCTCAAGCTTCGCGGGCCAGCTGGTTGCGGGTTTTCTAGCCCATCCTATGGGGACGCTGAACGTATTGATCGCTTCCATGATCGGAGGAAGCGCAACTATCTTTGGCATGATGGGTTTAACCATGATTCCAGGTGTAGCTGTCTTCGCAGTGGTGTATGGCGTCTTCTTCGGCATTTGTGAGTTTGTGTTACCACTGAAGTCCGTCATCTTGGTTTATCAATGCATGCTTCGCGTTGATTTGGTGGCATGTAGTCATTGCTATGTGGTCGCCATCGATGGCGGCGCTTACACCTGATCACGATGAACTTGGGTGAGTGCTCCGAGGTTTACTGTGCAACGTACCACTATCTGACCATGGATATTGAGTGTGCGAATGGGTATGGGCTGTGCCGGGATGGGTAAGTCACCTAGTGACAATAATACGGCGCATGAGCTAACATCATGCTACATAGCCATAGGTGCTCTTGTTGGTAAGAGAGTTGTAGTTTAGACGGTTGGAAGGTGTGACCTAATTTCTCGTAGGTACACCGATTTCGGGTGCACTCCTAGGTAGTAGTTATGCTTGGTGGAAGCCGGGATTATTCAATGGGGTGAGTGCCTGCATGAAACAAACTGTCGGAATCACTTACGGTAGTATAGGCGATGGGACTTGTCGCGTGCGCTCTTGTCATTGGCATGCGGCTCACTACTGGAAGACCACACCTCAGGGGTTTACCCTCCGACTCATAACCCCGCGACGTAGTTTCGAGCAAATTGTGGTTGTACACGTAGATACTATTGCAAGGACTGACAAATGTCTTAATTATGTTCGAATACCACTGGTGCTCTTTCAATCGAATCTCATTCCAGGTCCGCTGAAACGCGAACGCACCCAGAAACCCCAAATACTGTGTCAACTCTCCCTCACTGCGTCTACTGCTCTCCCAGCCTCTTGCCCCTCCCCCACCTATAGCTATCCCCTTCCCCGCCCGGCGCAAACACTGTAACCCCTCGCCCGACCTTCGACACCCGCGGCCTCGCCTTATCCCCGAACCACTCCCTCACCCTCCCAGGCGCATGCGCCGCCGCCCCCGCGAGCACACCCCGCTCCACACCGCCTGCGCCCGAGCAACCCCACACGAGCCACCACCACAGGTGCCCGACGACCATGCCGCTTGCGCCGAGCGCGGCGTAGGCGCGCCCGCCGACGAGGATGTCGAGCGCGAGGAGGACGTAGGGGTAATAGTTCGTGCGGAAGGTGACGAGCCCGAAGAGGGAGGTCTGGGCGGAGGAAGGGGCGAATGTGCAGTCGAGGTAGACTAGGGCGTGGACGAGGGCGTGTTCGTGGATGTGGGGGTTGAGGGGGAGGTTGATGATCTGGGGGAGGGGTCAGTGGGCTTGTGGTTCGGCTGGAGACGGGAAGCGGATGGGAGAGGATACGCACTAGGATAGACGCGCAAACGAACAGCAGCTGCCACGAGTAGTCGGAGGAGCGACGGTCATATTGGTTCGTCTCAAGAGAGAGCGAGTGGTGACTACAGGTTAGACCAATTAGGGCACCGTTAGGTTTGACGGATCAGTGCACCTACTAAAGCATGAAGAGCTCAAAGATAAGAGGCAGACCGCCAGCTGCCGTCGTGTCCTTGACTGAGCTCAACAAACATTGGAGCAACGGAACGACTCACGTCCATAGAAGAAGGTCGTAAATGGTCGCCAGACCTTCCCATTGTCATCCTCAGCTCGTTACGACGTAGAAAGTTCAACAGCGACTCACCTCAAGAGCCTGCGCGGCCTTCCGTGAGAACACAATCCTCCAGGGAGAGACAACGCCGAGAAGAACCGCGAGACTCGTAACGCAGTACGACGCGCATAAGAAACGCGTCACCGGCGGGATACGCCGTATCTCTTCTGCGATTGTCCTAGGCATGGTCAACGGTGGGCGACGAGAACGAGGAGAAGCAGACTCTGCACAGCGACACAGACGCCCTCGGCTCTTATAATAGAAACATGCTGTATATGTAGCGCCCAGCGGGAAGTGGGTCAGCTTCCCATGACATAGGAACGGGATCACCTCGAGTCACTGCCAAGCGGCCACTACCTTCGCGTCCGATGGTTGTTGGACACGGTGATGATGGGGTTTCTGTGCATGCGCGTGGTACCGGAACTTAAAGCAACAAAGCCAGGAGGTAAGTTGCTTCCAGTTTTCTCTCCCGTCGAGCCATGATGGAGAAATTGCCTCACGAACAGAAAGCAGCTGACGAACGATCCGAGAGGTGTCATGAAAAGTAGAAAGACAAGAAACATCAAGGAGTACAGCTCCCGAAGTCAAAGCAGTATAGCCGAAGTTTGACCTGGTTTGATGACGTTTTCATGCTGACGAGCCCGAGATAAGCCCCTATTCTCGCACTTCAGTCCCCCCCTTTTACAAATCTTTAAGGCTTTTTATACTTGCAAATTAATATGTCTCAATGGCCCACTCCTATGGTGCACCGGGCATTCTATGGTAGATGACGTCCTTAGTGGTGGTGAATACCACAAAATGTGGGCCATGTAGCGGCATGTTACCATGGGTGCACTCAAGAACTCACCATGGTAGAGTGCCATAGCAGTGGTACTGTGCCTGGTTGGGGTAGTCTTTATGACCCATGGTGCTTAGTACAGGGTGGCAGGAGTCCTTGTGGTGGTGAACTTAGCAGGTGAGGAGATACCCTTATATAGACATAGCAGCCAAATTTCTATGACCTTTGCAAAGCAAATCAAATATCAAATACCGAAGTTTTGTACCCACCACCCACACAAGGGGAACATATAAGCACCAGATGGGGCAAGTGTCCCACCCATTTGCTTACGAATTTGTGCTACATTTGGACGATGCCT
>NW_006913064.1:18902-31735 GCF_000271625.1 Coniophora puteana RWD-64-598 SS2 | reverse complement strand
GTTTGGTAGTCGACCTGCTCTTTCCACAATCCACGCAGCTCTTCCTTCGACGNACCCTAGATTACTGAGACCTACACTAGCTTCTGTGAGTCGTTGACATGTTGTCTGCCAGCGTCGGAACAGCCAGGATCCAAGGGATTCCCTTGATTTGCAGTCCAGGAAAGTTATTTGAACATCGAGAGCGAATAGTCGTTGATGAAACTACCAGAAGCCATCAACAACTCGAGCACCGTGAAAACAAATACAGAAAAATCGCCCACATACACCGGACACGCGTAACGTAGGAATCAAGGCTTTAAGCGCACTCCAGAGGCGCTCGCAGCCCTCTCCGTCGGAGAATCCAAAACCTACACACTTCCGCGGATGATACACAATTTGACATGGCCACTGATGGCCGTAAGCGTGGAACACCGAAATAGCGAATATGATACGAGGGAGTAAATCAGGGATGAGGTCCCACTTGTTGCAGCTACGATCTAGCTGGCACCCCAAGGGGGATGCGGAGCTGCAATCCCGGACCGGGGGTTATAGTTAGTTAGTCCGAGGTCTGGGCGGTGGACGAAATTGTGACCTGCAAATTAATTACCTCATTTGGTAGCTAAAGTCCTGTGTAGCGGTGCTGTGGGCGACGCCAGCGTCTCCCAGTCGCCGAAAAACTCAATCAAAGGGCTATCGAAGGCCAATGGTACAATTTTATATGACTAGGTGCTATAATGAGACTCATAACTATGCATAGGCCGACTCAGATGTACAAAACGAACAACGGCCTGAGCTAGAAGTCGTTGGTGAAGACGTTCGATGTCCGCATTGCAGTGCTTTGGTCTCACTCGGGCGTGGAGGGACCGAGAACTTCTGGCAAAGGCACTACAAAACAAAGAAGTGTGAGACAACTGCAGAGAAGAACGAGAGGAAGAGGAAGGAAGAGGCGGCTCGGCGAGTCAAGCCGGCGAAGCCAGTCAAGACGATGAAACAAGGCACACTCACCTCCTTGTTCACCGCAGCGGCCCCTAAGGTCCAGCGCGTCCTCTCGGCTGTACGAGTGCCAGCGCGCGTTCGAGCATCCCAGCCCAGCAGCAGTGCACAGGTGGTGGACGATCCTGTAGAACCTGCAGCCGACGACGACACAACATGGGCGCCTGACCCAGACAATGACGTGAACAAGGGCCGTGCCCTCGTTCGTATGCTGCACGACACGGTCGCCAAGATGCCTGCATCGATCCCTGATGGCCAACCTGGCTCTGGGGATGTGTTCGACCGCTTCTTCGTGTCAGCTGGGTCTGTCAACATTGAGACAGCGGAGGAGGCATGGGAGAAAGTGGACCCGGTGCTGAACCGCCTTGTGGGGTATGGCACTCGTCCTGAGGACTTTGCAACTCAGCTCCGTTGTGGTCCTACCGGGATGCATGGCGTTGTTGAGTGGGTGGATTCGCAGGTTCGGGCGTGGAGGATTAAGGGGTCCCTTCTCGAGGGGAAGGTGGGCATGATGATCCGGGCAGTAGAGATCTGGTGCGTCAGCCTCCAGCTTTATTATAAATCTAGTACTGACATTGAATAGCCTCGGCAGCTGCGCTGAACACGATGATGGTGCCGCTACAGTGACTCCCTCGCACGCCGAATCTACCATCGCAGACAATGAAGTTGAGTTTATCAAGAGTGTCATGCGACGAAAGGGGGCGTACCGGTGCCTGGGCTACCCCTTGCCCATTCCTGAGGGTGAAAACCCCTTCCTCATTTATCCCTTCGCCCTTCACTCCGTCCGCGCCCTTCCCTGGGAGATTGAGACGCACCGAGGGTCACTGCGCCTTCGTGCCTTCGAGTGCGAGGGCGAAACATTGAGAGAAGGCCTGCCATGTCACACGTGTGCGCGCCTTACGAGGAACGGGGTGGTTGAAGGGATCCGTGAGCGCTTCGAAAGGGGTGTGTCAGAGCATGCACCATACGTGTGGCATGGGCCCGGCCAGATGATGAACATGCTGCGAATGAAGAACAAAGTCATAGATGAGGCTCACCTGCGTCATCTCAACTCTGCAAGGAAGCTCATCAACCTTGAACGCGCCCTAGACATCAGAAAGCAGCTGATGATTGCAATCTCAAGCCAGCGCTTACCTGACATCAGTCGCATTCTGGCAACCGCACTCCGGCATGGGAGCAGTGTCTACCGGATCATCGAGCTGGTTCACCAAGCTGCTGCAGGCGTGTACCATCCCCGGGGCTACTCGGATGAAGACCTCATGCGCGGTCACCTCTTCTTGAGTTTGGCTGGTAAACGCGTGGCAGACATAGCTCACCGTACAATGGATACCCCTTCAACCTCTACCCTGCGACGAAACCGGGTTATCCCAACTCTACACGCATCTCCGGGAGTCCCCACTAGCCAGGAACTGGCCTTCAACCTCGATGCATCCCTCTCCGTCATCCAGAAGGAACTCCAGGCGATTACTGCGGGTGGTACACTCCATGCAGTCTTGATGTTTGATGAGCTGGCGGTGGAAAAGCGACTGCGTTGGGACGACCGTACCAATTGCATCCTCGGAATCGCCAGAGAATCAGTGTCGAAAGCGGGCTTGGAGTTTACGAGTATGGCTGATATTGAATTGCTCCTCGACGAGATTGAGAAGGGGGAGGTGGAGTTAGCGTCGGAGGTAAGTGGAAGAGGAGTATGCGAGTATTTGCATGCACTGTTGCGGTCACAGTCTCACGCTAAGTGGGTTTATTATAGGCAACCGTGGGCGCTCTCGGATTCTTGGGCAGTAACGACACGTCTATCTATAGCGCACGGCCATTTCTCTTGTCTGGTAGCTCAAAACGAGAACGCGCTGAAGACCATGCCGACTTAATACGCACAGCAATATCAAGTGTGAATACTAGTCCCCACTGTCAGCACATACGGATCGTGAACATAGCATCTGATGGAGAAGCACGTCGAGGGCGTGCTCTTGCCCTGCTCGCACTTCGTGTTGCACTTTCACCAACTTCTTCAATATATTCGATGTTATCCACGCTCCGCCTCATGGATCTTCTCGTCGGCTCAGACGACATTACCATTGATAAAGACTACAAACACATCTTCAAACGTCTTCGTAATGCCATACTCCGGCGGCTTGGCATCTTGGTCAATGGTGTCGTCCTTCTCTCTGGTGTTGTTCGCACCCACCTGGAGGATGCAGGTCATTCGCAGGAACATCTCAACTCCGTCTTTAATGTCTCTGACCGGCAGGATGTCACGCTCGCATACCAGCTTCTCCGTGACATATGGCAGCTCCCTCCTGATTCAAGGGACCCACTGTACAGCCAGACACGTGAGGCTCTGCGGACATTTGGCCAGATGTGCCGCCACCTCATCCTACCCTACATCTGCATTGAATTGACCCTCGCCGAGCAACTGTCCCACCTTAGTGCAGCTGCACATCTTGCCCTTGGCTTGTATACTGCTCCAGGAGCAGGCTCACGGTTTCTGCCACCGCAGCTCTTCTTTGACATCATGCTAATGGTCAAGAACGTGTACTTCACGGTCGCCAAAGCGAAGGTTGATCACCCTGACTCCCCTTTTTTTCTTGTCCTTCTCGGAACCGATCGTTTAGAGAGCCTATTCGGAATTATTCGCACCATTGTGGGCAGCGATGTCAATGTAGACATGCGGCAGCTTGCCGACCGTGTTACTGCTACCATAGTAGTTTCCACCATCTTCGCAATTCACCCTGAATGGGATCAGTCGCCTCGCCGTCTCCATCTCCCCATGCTCACGCGCGAAGAGGTGCCGATCGAGAAGGCTGACCATATCCGGCCGCGTGACTTCACGGCCGACCTCACACCTGGGAATATCACGCTTCAAACAACCTGGAAACTGGGCCGTCGTGAGGCTGAAGACGCATTTGGCTGGATCTCAGAGCGGCTTGATGCCATTGAAGCAATCCCAGGTGCAACAATTCTCGCTCCCACAGGCACACTTCTTGTTCATCTTCCTGAATACATTGCCGATGCTGAACCCGATACCGAGAATGTTGCAGGTGGTAAGTCCCGCCATCATTATATCTTTACCCACCGCTCACACACATTTTATCCAGATTTCGCAGCCGCATCTGACCTTGAGGGACTACAAGACTTTGAGGATGCAGTTGTTGATGCCGAATGGAGTATGCAGCTTGATTCTAGACCATCTTCAGCCTCGCATCAATTCACCAACCTGGTTGATGTAGACGGAAGTGGGAAGATGGTCTCGAAATCCAAAGCACTCGCCGAGCTCTTCCGCTACAAAAAGTCTCAATCATCAAGTGATCGAACACGGCGAGTCAGGGGGGAAGGGCGACATGGTAACATATCTGCTTCTACTCGCAAGCGCCCTCAGCCGGCTCCTTCCCCTGTTACCTCAGATGAACGTGATTTACTGCGTGTCGGCAACCCAATTGCCTCGCTTGTCTGCTGGGATGGTCAGCCCTTTTTAGCGCTTGGTCAGGTCAATGCCATTCGCTCCGAGTCCATTCTCTGCGATGAACTGCCTGCATACCTGCTCGGTGAAGATGGGACTCATATCTCTTTCCAGCTTGTGGGATTACAGCAGGCAACTCTTGACGACGATTCCCGTGGCATCTATGATTGGCGCTCCAGCATTCTCCTCTCTATTCAGTTCCCAGATGTGCCTGGAGCACTCGTCTCTCCTATTGACCCGGAGCTGGCTGTCCCGTCTCTGGGGAAACAGTTCTATCTTTTCGAAACCCCTGCCCTAATTGCACTCACGGCCACTTTGCGGGACAAGCTAATTCCACGGTATTCACACCGTTTGCTCAAGGTTGAGTCGTGCAGCTTCGGTTTCCCTTATAAAGAGGGCTCAGGTACCTTTTTACCATTTGATGGATGAGTTTAACTTACAGAGAGCATCGCTGTTTAATAGGTGGTTTATGTTTCCTGGCCGAGGGCGGCGATGCGCGCGAATTCTCGCCGTTGTCTTGCCCTAGCTGTGTGCCCGAAATAGTGTTTGATACCAATGGTGGCCAACAACTTTTGCTTCACGTTGGCGCCCACGTTCTCTTTGATACGCGTGTGGACCATGACTTGGAGCCATGTGGTCTTTGCTTGCGCTCCCGAACAGTTTGTCAGATTTACTTGAAGGCTAATCGTGGCCAAGACAGGAACCCTTCCGTTGACCGGGCGCGATCAACGTGCAACAATCAAGTTAAATTCTCGTACGCAGTTGCACAAAAATTCCGCCCGACAACCGCACCCTGTACAAACGTCCCTGTACACTGCCCGGCCTGCGGTCACGACAAGCCGGCAGTTTGGACTTACAACTTCGATTATCACCTCAAGAAATCTCACTCGCAGTCCGTATACCAAAAACACTCTGGCAAGTACACGATAAGCGACCGGGAATGGAAGATTATGAAGAATATGTGGGATAACCGGCGCGTCGTTGCAACAACGTTGTCGTCAAAGGGTAAAAATGTGCCTGCAGTGATCTCCGAGTCGCACAGCGCTCGCATGGTCAACAGGTGCGTCGTAATACTGATTTTTTACTAACATACATATCTTACAAATGCACGTAGCTCCATTGTTGACGATTTGGAACCCAACGCATCGAGTAGCGACGCGTCGTCTTCTGACGAGGACGGCGTGTTCAACGCGGACGGGGCCGAATCTGATGACACCGACGCCCTTCTCGCCGCTCCTTTCCTCGCCGCTCCGAGCATCATCCCCACCGAGCCACCTCCCACCGATATGCAGCCGTTAAGCCCTGCATTACTGAACGCTGGTGTTGATTCCCCTCCCGGACCTTCAAGCCTCGCCGCCATGCTTCAAGGCGCATCAGGAAAACAAATTCTCTACCTACTCCCCCGCGACGTGTATGTTGCATAGGTAAAGCAATGACCAGGTTTCTGGTCTCGGTTGGCATACATATACTCTGTAGTACCTTTGCATATTCCATAGGCATCCATCGTTGCTGAGTTTTCCTGCTAGTGTATGGATATAACACAGTGTAGACTAATGCTTTTATATCTTATAGCGTGTACGTACGCGAGCATTTGTGTCAAGGGGGAGTACTACGCGCGTACTGGTTGTCGACTGCATCCACGATGCGATTTTTTAATGCTAGTGACTATGACACGCTCCAGACGTCCGAAATGTATACTCAGCTGTGAGACTCTGCTCACCGAGTCCAGAATAGTGCAAAATATATTCTATCAAAATAAACTATGTGTCGTACAGCTTATGATAGCGGAACAGGAGGTAGTCGTGAGCGCGAAGATAGGGGTTGAGATAGAAGGTAGTGTAGGTATCAAGAGCGTCGTCCGCGTCCGGTTTGGAGCCAATGTTAGTGCCAAACTTTGGGATCAAGTGGCATGAGCGTAAGATATTGGAAATGGGAATGATAGAAATTTGACGATGCGGACGACGGCGATAGGCCTTCGAAACCGAGAATAAACCTAGCTCAGAGGACCAACGGGGGGAATTGAACCATTCGACGTATGCGAGGGGCTGTCCCTCGGGCTGAAGCCTGAAGATAAACCTCACTCGGCATACCTTGAGGCCTAACGGGCACCGAAATTCAGACAGTTTTATCTTTATGATTAAGGGGAAATTCATACCTGACAGCGAACCGGTGCGCGAAGAAACATGTTGGGATGAAGGATCTTGGATGGCTAGAACAGTGTCGAAGCGTGCAGGGGATGGTGAACGAAGTGGGTTTCGCGGTGCTTGACTGAATGTTGCACGAATAGTGTCTTGAGTGGCTTCAGAAAGACCAAGGCCACCTGAGTCGAACAGAGAAGGGAGGAGGAGCGAAAATCGCTTGAAGCCCTGCACACGTAGATGCGATAAGTCGAGGGATGTAAGGGAGGACGTGTAGCCGGAATCTACTAAGAATGAATGAAGGGTAGCGGGGAAGTCGCCAAGGCCTGACTGCAGACCCAGTTCTCGAACCAAAGCATTGGGATAGGCAGGTGTACGGGCCATCAAAATCTGGTCGGGGTTAGGGGTTGACAGCATGGGCGAGTCAACGAAGGATTCATTGTGCTCTTGCCGCTCTTGGCCCTCTTGACCTTCCTCGCCGTCCTCTCCGTCTGCCTCGCCCTCATCCTCCACTTGAGCCGACTCGTCAGGGTGTCGCTTTCTGAGCCAGTCAAGGTATGTTCGCCGACGATGTATAGCCTCCTGACGCCTCAGCCAGATGGTCATCTGCTCAAGAAAATCGCGGCGGTTTGACGCACGATAACCTGATTTGGCGTATTCAATGTGGTACCGTTCCGAAAGCTCAGTATTTGTCCAAGCTGCCGCACCACGAGATCGAATGCTGGTGAGATAATACCTTAACATGTGGAGTTTTGGAATACCGCCAAAGTCCTGACGCCGAATATCTAGCTCGTGGAATATCCCTTTGTTCTCATGCCAGCTCGACCAGGCTGAGTCAAGTCGTGTCAAGGAGTCGTCGGTGTGAGTCTCAAAGCTAGCAAGCACGATGAAGTCGAGTATTGCCTGGACCGCGCGATGGACTCTGAGATCCACAAGACCAATGAGAGCACCAAGGTAAACCTTCTCAATATTCTTGTATTCTGTGCCTGTCATCTGCGAGAGAACTGATATACCCTTAGTGAAGTGTCGGACCGATGGATGCGATGGCATTGACTCAAAGCGGCGGTCAATCTCCTCTTCACCGCCAGTTGCAGCTTTCGTTGACCACTTCCACACGTGGTCGCCGAAGACGCCTTTGTGGAGTTGATGGAGGAGATCAGGTGTGAGACACGAGAAGATATTGCAGTGAGGTAAGTCGACCCAAAATGGGTCAACAGCACAGATTCCATGTGCCTCGAGGTTCTTATCTCGAGGGTTTCCACCCGCCTTTCTTAGAAGCTTCTTCGTCTTTTCCGGATCCCTCAGAACTGTGTCAACCGGCTCCCCTCGCTCTTTTGTCCCTGCCAGGCATTTTGGACAGCGGCTTTCCTTCGTACATGCAACCAAGCATTGCTCTGGCCAGTCCGCAATATAGGCGGATAGGATAGGAAAAACGGTGCGTATTTTCCCATCGGCGCAAACCATATCTACCCCATTCCTCCCAGCCTCAACGAGAGGGTTCAGAAGTAGGCGCATGCAGTGGTGGAAAAGTTGCTGCCCACTTCGTGAGCGCTCCTCATCGGTACGAAAGATGTCGAGCTTCGTCGTCGGTATGTACCCAATTAAGACTGTTGTTTTTGATGATGGACGGCGTCTGACGCTGCCTGGGATGTTTCCAATTGAGAGATAAATGGGCCACGCGGACTTGTCACCACTGAACGATGTCAGCTGCGTCTTGTCTGATGCAAGGATGACGGGTGCAATAGTGGCCCCAGGCGGGAGCGTTTTCTGTCCATAAATGTAAGCCTTCAGTACAGCGTCATAAAATGGGTGTAGCTTACCTGCAGGTTCCACCACCAGTCCCCAGTCCACATCTCGTCGTAGACCCGACACTCGCCCTCCATGTCTTCGTAGACTTTTTCCGGTGCGTATTGCATCATTTCACGAAAAGTCGGGTTCCCTATTAGCTCCTTTACACACTCGACAGGATTTCGTTTCCACAAGATAAGCTCCTCCGTCAGGTTCTGACCACAGTCATCCACCAGTGTCCCTGTTGCCACAACACGATCCCAGCTCCAGGCTGGACCACGGGGAAGGGCATCAATCTTCTTCAAGAGATCCCGCTTATTCTTGAAGGATAGTCCTAGTCGTTCTCGGATCTAGGTAATGTAAGTGCCCGCCTCCTTCCAATTCCAAGGGCTGGTTACTCACCATCTTCATCTTCAGGAATCGGTCTGCATTCCCCTGGTTCACGGAGCTCATCAACCACTCAGCAACCTCCCATTCCTCCTCGCTTTCAAATGGCGCCCACTCCGAAAGCTGGTCCTTCTCCTGGCTAGCCTTCAGTTTCTCGAACTCTGTCGGCATCGATGCTTTTGCCTCGCCGGCTCGGTACCGCTCCGGGCAGTCATACACAAAACGACCGTGGCTGGCACCACCAGGAAGTGACTCCGAGGATGCCGGTATGTTCTGTTCATCATCATCATCGTCTTCAACTTCCTCAACGTAGGCTGATCTAGCACGTTTTGGGGGAGGACCAGGTGGTGTGTCGGAGGAGGGAGAAGAGGGGTCGGGTTCGAGAAAGGTGAAGTTGTTATTGGCTGGTGTTTCGAAAGGTGAGGGATCAATCTCTGCTGGTGATTTTGGCTCATTGCGGCTGTTCCCCCGAAGACGATTCATGAGTTGTTGACCGCATGCCGTGTTTGAAAGGTGATTTGTCAAAGTCTGTTGCTTGTTCGTGCTCAGGAGGCGTTTGCAGACAGGGCATGGTGCTTTGTGAACAATCTTGTGCTTTGGAGGACCCATGAGTGAGAGAGCGCACGTCCCACAAGCGTGGAAAAGGTGAGAGCATTGTCGGTGTCTTTCTTGCCACCGCTTAAGCACCTCAACTCCACCTCAGTTCAATCGGCTGCACGCTCCAGCTTAATCATCTTGACTCCACCCACACAGTCAAAAGTGCGCAAGCGCACGCAGAAATTTTCTGTCTACAACCGCCATGGCACGCCTGCCACAGTCGCAGCCTTCCTCTCGAACTACTCGAGAGCGAAACGAAGGCATCGACCCCAGCTCTGTTGTCGAGAGCCGCACACGTCCAAACCGGAAGGCTTCCGACAAGAAGGAGCAGCAGTGTAAGTCTTGTTCCGTCAGCTTCCCCTTGCACGCTATTCATTTTCTTGCAGACCAGGACGAGATTGATTCCCAGAATGAGAAAATTGCCAAGCTTCAGCGTATGCTCCAGTACGCCAATCGTACGCATCAGTCCGATGAGGAGCCCGAACATGGCGAGTTATCTTTCCAGTTTACTTCACTAGATTTTCCCAGTAACTCCTAGTATGCTAGATGGCAACGGGCCTGAGAGTGAGGAGGAGGAGCCGCCTTCGCATGGAGGGGCGTTTTCCTCAAATGTATGTTTCCTCTATTCATCCCGCTATGCCTTACCTAATTTACATTTCAGTTCACAACCCTTCGGCAGCGTACAGAGTCAGCCTCCACAAGCCCACCTCCCAAGAGACTCCGTCGCTATGGTGAGGGCCGTCCGGCAGATGCGGCAGGTGCAGCCACCCTCATCAACCGTCGGGAGAACACCAATCCTGCGTCTCCTCGCACTGTTCCAACCCCTGCCTCTTCACATCAACGCCCACCAGCAGATCGCGCCTGCAGCCCTGCTGGCAGCGCGACTGACATCAGCGCCGACCCTGTCCCTCCGTCATTGAAGCCAGGGGTCGACAGCAACAGCACCACCAAAGCCAAGTGCTCTGACTACAAGGCCCCTGCATGTGATGTCATCCTCCGTGGCATCCGTGACTATGAAGCCCGTGTGCTCGGAGAGAACCCCTTCCCCAGTGCCGAGGACCAATACCAGTGGGCTATTGATGCCTTTGGTCTTGCTAACCGCGAGAACCGAAAGCGCAATGCCGGCCGCCCTGTCCCAACGTATGAAGCCACTGACCGTGTGATTCATGTGGTACGTTTTTTTTGTTTAATCATTCCGTGCCCCTGCCTAACATCTACCTTAGATTAAAATCCGCCACTCTCACGCACGTGGGCATCTTCTCGATCCAACGCGCATGGCTATTGTCAGTCAGTTTGGGGTCAAGAAGTCGCCCATCAACGACCCCGAGGCAGCCAAAAATCTCCGCCATGTGGAATGGCTCCTCGCTGACCACCGTTATATGTTTTTGGTGAGTGTTTTATTTCTTCGTCACCTTTACTGCTTTTGCATTAATGTTACCAGCACCAGGACCAAGGGACCGGGATTGCCATGCATCCTATCCTCATTGACATTGTCGCAGATGGCATGTTCCGCAAGCCCTCGTCTGGTGCTCTTCTTAGTATCAAGTACTTCCGGCCCATCAGTCTGCGGACCATTGCCCTCATGTTTACTGTTGTACGTTTCTACCCCACATTTCAGATTACCATATTGGGCTAATAAAATCGGTGACATGTTTAGATTCATTTTTGTCTTAGAGAGTATCGTGACGGCGAGGGCCGTCTTTCTCAGTCTAAGAAGTTTTCGGGGGATGATAATACTAACAAGGCCGTTTATGAGGATCTGCTCGAGCGTCTCCATCAGTGGGACCAGCTCGACCCTAACATCTCGCGGATGATCCGCACGAATATTTTTGACCAGGCATAGTAAGTCAATCCTGCAAATACTGATACCATTACTAACTGTGACCCTAGCTACATAACCCAGCATGAGAAGTACGACGACGGGAGCCGGCCAGCTGGGCTTTTGGACTCAGAGAAGGAGGCTGAGCGAAAACTTATGCGTGAGTACTATAACCAGTCGTTGTCAGGGGGGGCTTCGTTGTCGGGTGGGGCTTCATTGCCGGGGGGAGCGTCATCATCGGGTGAGGCTTCCACAGTGCCGGAGGGAGCTTCGCTATCGGGGCAAGCCCCATCGCCGGGGGGGGGTTTCGTCGTCGTCGGAAGCTTAAATAGAATATGTTCTCTACAACGTTTCGCATAGATGTATCTGCATAGACCACATTTGTAGACAGCTATAGACTTGGTAATAGATTGATTCGACCGACACAGTTGCTGTGTGATTATCCATTGTTTCAGGCTATGTTATGGAGCTCTAGTTATCCAGTGTAATTTCAGTAGCAGATCCTATGACGCTTCTATGATACTTATGTACCCTTACAAGGCCAATGTAATGATTAGCTACGGAGTCTACTCTTGGCCTGTACTGTCTACAAAGACTACAGATTCAGGTGACTTTGGTACACTCTCTACCTGAATGTATGAAAAACTAAGGGTACACCCATACCTACAATCTGCACGGAGAATCCATAGGTCTCAGTTGCACCCTCCATTTTCCCTGATGCGACGTCTCTGCCAACGTTGAGAGCAGCGGCAATCGTCGTTCGGGGCGGAAGCGTAAGCTTCTCAGTAACGAGGAGCTCAAGGCCTGCCTCTGCGGCGTAGTGCTTCAAGAGTCGGATGAAGATACAATCAAATGCACGCGAGCTGGGTGCGAAACTGTACTAGTAAGTCATCTTTGTTTTCTAGTTGGCCGGATATTTACTTATTCTGTTATAGTATCATATTTCGTGTATTACAGGGCCATTGCCTCGGAAGGCGTCGAGTTGGGCATGCGAAGCGTGTCTCAAGGCAAGCGGCAAAAAGCCGCGTACTTAGTTTTCAGTAGTAGCACGGCCAGGGCTCTGTGTAATTTTGCTTACGCGTATCTCACACGTGACGTAGCCGCTCCATATACGGACATACCCCTATCTATATAGTTAGTTAGTCCGACCTCGACCAGTATTTGAGAAATATCAACCCGCGGTTTTATATTGCAGGTCTGCACCCCCCTTGTGGCACCCTATGTCGTATAGAATACCAACCACCATATCCGAGGGTAAGTTCTTGAACAGCTCGATGATCAAGGCGATCGCGTAATGTTGCTTTTCCCCGGCGGAAGTCATGTTCACTAACCAGAGAACACGATCGTGACGACATAACAAAGCCATCAGCCCTGTATCCGTGAAAAAGCGCGTGCTCGCCTTCTCTCGTTTGTCGTCGGCCGCCTTGAAGCTCTCATGACAGCTCTCCAGTGCTGATTTAGGGACTCGCATACCGGGTTCCTTTGAATCCTCCTCGGTGGTCCCGGTGTTCGTCGGCCGCCTCGTTCCCTTACTCCCTCTCTTTGCATCGACAACGTGTTCGACAGCTTTCACGTCGTCTTCCCTCAGGAAGAGAGTTTCTGTCGGATTCTCGGGGTCTCGTCCTTGGTCCTTGTGATGAGTCGCGGAGCGCTTTTGCGTGAAGCAGGCGTCAATGCA
>NW_006913064.1:10003-17971 GCF_000271625.1 Coniophora puteana RWD-64-598 SS2 | reverse complement strand
CACCTAGATTACTGAGACCTACACTAGCTTCTGTGAGTCGTTGACATGTTGTCTGCCAGCGTCGGAACAGCCAGGATCCAAGGGATTCCCTTGATTTGCAGTCCAGGAAAGTTATTTGAACATCGAGAGCGAATAGTCGTTGATGAAACTACCAGAAGCCATCAACAACTCGAGCACCGTGAAAACAAATACAGAAAAATCGCCCACATACACCGGACACGCGTAACGTAGGAATCAAGGCTTTAAGCGCACTCCAGAGGCGCTCGCAGCCCTCTCCGTCGGAGAATCCAAAACCTACACACTTCCGCGGATGATACACAATTTGACATGGCCACTGATGGCCGTAAGCGTGGAACACCGAAATAGCGAATATGATACGAGGGAGTAAATCAGGGATGAGGTCCCACTTGTTGCAGCTACGATCTAGCTGGCACCCTATGTCGTATAGAATACCAACCACCATATCCGAGGGTAAGTTCTTGAACAGCTCGATGATCAAGGCGATCGCGTAATGTTGCTTTTCCCCGGCGGAAGTCATGTTCACTAACCAGAGAACACGATCGTGACGACATAACAAAGCCATCAGCCCTGTATCCGTGAAAAAGCGCATGCTCGCCTTCTCTCGTTTGTCGTCGGCCGCCTTGAAGCTCTCATGACAGCTCTCCAGTGCTGATTTAGGGACTCGCATACCGGGTTCCTTTGAATCCTCCTCGGTGGTCCCGGTGTTCGTCGGCCGCCTCGTTCCCTTACTCCCTCTCTTTGCATCGACAACGTGTTCGACAGCTTTCACGTCGTCTTCCCTCAGGAAGAGAGTTTCTGTCGGATTCTCGGGGTCTCGTCCTTGGTCCTTGTGATGA
Source organism: Coniophora puteana RWD-64-598 SS2 (assembly GCF_000271625.1). Classification (NCBI taxonomy): domain Eukaryota; kingdom Fungi; phylum Basidiomycota; class Agaricomycetes; order Boletales; family Coniophoraceae; genus Coniophora; species Coniophora puteana. Next base: position 17,114 of record NW_006913064.1, on the reverse strand, counting down.
GTCGCGGAGCGCTTTTGCGTGAAGCAGGCGTCAATGCAAGCGATAACGTCTGGGCTGTGCTTATGTTAGTAGTATACATAGCACAAGCAAAACGTTCACGTACGTGCCACCTACGCGCTCTGCTGTACGCCAGTCTTTCCCTCCGAAACACAATTCACATCGTTGCCGCAGATACCGTGACGGTTGCTCTGACGTTGACGGAGAAGAGGTCTCCTCGATCACGTCCTGCTCTGATGATGACGAAGAATGGTGTCCCTCAGTCACGTCTTGTTCCGACGAGGATGAAGACCGGTGCCCCTCAATCACGTCCTGCCAAAACGAGTCGCACCGCATGATCAAAACGCGATACCAATGAAATGCACGATGAAAGCGTCGCCTGAGGTTATCCTGTATTACCATAAGTTGTGCATACACCCTTGATTCGAATAGCGTACCCTTTTCGGTAGTTTGTAGCCCATGTTCCCAAGCACATCTTCCAGCGTGTCAGTCCATGCGGTCACGTTTGGGGCCGTTCTTAAGTGCAGGGACCGCATAAAAGCAAGTACGCGTAGGTCCACGGCCAACGTGGGCCCTACAGGTGCACAGCCGAAGAGGCCAGCTCTCAAAAGCTGTTTTGGGGCCGAGTCACATTCGCACGAAAGGAGGGAACGCTCTTCAAGGCCTAGCTCAGAGTAAGCGATGGGTGACAAGACGAACTTGACGCGAAGACACTTACGATCGAAGAATACACATGTCACCGTTAGACGACGCCCTGCGCAGCCTGCTGTACACTTTCGCGGCGCGTTCAGGACGTCGAGGCTAGGCATATTGCGTAAGTTGTCTGAATGCCTGAGTAGCTTGAGATACAGCATGATAAGAGATGGTATTACTACCGTCGACCATTTCATCCACTGTCGTTTCTTCTTCTCTCTTCCAGACAGGTAGCGCCGAGGGGCCGGAGGAAACGCCGCGGGATCGTGATTAGAAAGCACGTAGGTTGTGTCTTCGGAGAACATGTCGTCGTTGAAACGATGCGGTGACGGGTGAGCGTCTGGTGCAGGGGGTATGTCTGATGCAGGAGATACGACGCCATGGTCGAGGGAGAGTGACGATTGGGTATCTTGGCTTTGCTCAGCAGCTCTAAGGGGGCTCTCTGCTGGACGTTGCCGCTTTGTTGGCTTTGCACCAAGTTTGTAGCGCAGCCCGCCTGTATACAAACCGGTCAGCGATGATAGAAACATCTGACTGAATCATACCTGGAGCAACGACTAATGCAGTACCCGCTCCCACCCGCCGCCCACGCTTTACGCGTACCAAACTCGTGCTTGCTTCAGATGCAGCTGCATTTGGGGCGCAGCGATGGACCCCTTTGCGTTGACGACGGCTCGCTGACGAGGATACACGTGCGTCCGTTACCTGAGTACTCGGGGCGCGATCACCAGAATCTTGTTCTTGCACAATATCCGCCGATGACGTATCATTAGGCATGTCTACAATTTCAATGAGAGCACTTCAGCATGAGTCCATGAGTTGTTGTCGATCGTAATGTATGTACGAGACCGCGAAAATGCAATGTACCGAGATCAACGCAAAAAGAAAGGGAAAAAACAAAACAAAACAAAACAAAGATCTAAAGCGAGAACAACGCCGATGCAACAACATATGCAAGTCAAATATCATCTAGGAAGAAAGAAGAGGGTCCCGATACTGGTCCTCAGTCGTCAAGGAAGAAGGGCGGCACCTCCCGCGGTACGGTAAGTGGCCGCCGCCAGCGATCATGGCATCGCTGGAACAAGTGGTTGGCGATGGTCATGTGAACGACGACGACGCCGGTTGTTGAAGTGATGGGACTCTGCAAACGCGGCGGGGAGTTAGGCCACTCGGCCATCAGAGCTCGCAACTTGTCAGCTCGAACATGCGAGCTTGCTGCATCAGCTCCGAGAACATCGCGGCGAGTTTCGACGGACTGGGTAGGCATCGGGAAAATGTCGGTGAGCCTCGCATGCCGGCCCGACGGATCACGGAGCCAATCCGCTGGCATGATCAGTGCATCGAGAGCCATGACGTCAGTGGCGAAACCTAGATCTGATAGATCCCAAAACAACCCTCGCATCAAATGATCCTTAGGGTCGGCCCAAGCCTCCGGGGAGATGCTGTGACCGCGCACGTTAAACACAGTTTGATCCGTCGACTGGGGCACGGAGTCCAAGTCGACCAAGCGGCACAGTTGAGTCCTTGCCAGTGCCTGATCCACCTTCGACTGGGGCCGTTTGCCCTTGCCACCTTCGTACGATACTCCTATTGCCAACCAAACAAAACCCCCGAGAAAATGTCGCCACTCCTGCGTAGAAAGACCGCGCACTTCTGGGTCCCGGTCAGGCAGTCGCGCTGCAATGGCACTGAGGATGGCAGGGCTTCCCCAGTATGCGGTAATCAGTGCAGGCCGGAGCGAAAGCCAGTTACGAATGAAGGTGACCAGCTTGGGGGTAGTTTGAGTCCCAAAGAAGAGATTGGGGTCAGGAATGAGGAAGGCGCCAGCGAAAGGAGGGCAAGAGACTGGATTAGAGTAGTCGACTTTCCCGCAGGCACTTGACCAGGTTTGGTGCACGCCGGGGAGCCTTGCGCTCGTGTCAAGTTTCCAGCGGGAGGTGACGGGCTGCGTGCACACGCCCTTGGTAGACGTCGCAGATGAGCCTGACGACGGACCAGCATTGTTGCTGCGATGGCGACCAGCATCTACATACTAGTTAAGCCTCGATTAATATCGAATCACTGAGAGAACTTACATGGTTTGCGCTGATGCGAAGCGACGTTATGCTTCGGGTTGTATGCCGCATTCATCCTCGTCGAGGTAGCCGGGTCACCGAAAACAACCTCTGACTTCTCGGCCGTATTCCCGTACCCATACCGAGCCATATACGCGCGCTCTGGTCCCATGGGCCAGTTCTTCACTACTGCGGGATATGGGGTCGTCACATTGTCAACCTTCGAGTGTTCGATCGCAAGATGGGGGTACTTTTTGAGGGAGACCATCGTCAAGCTCTTGATAGACGGAGAGATGTCGTTTCGATTGCGGGGGATCCAAACAGGCACACCGGAGCGGTAAAGCTGGGACGCCCATGCGGAGTTCGTGCAGAATGCCCCCACGTACTTGGTGCTGGCCCGGATGATGACGCCGTCTAGCTTCGGATCGCTGGGAGCAAAGTCGGGGGAGCGTAGATAGGTCCAATCCTTGTGCATCATGGCACGCCCTACAAAGCGCCAGTAGTGTACAAAACCGAAGATATCCATCATACCACGCTGCAGATCAGCTAAGCGTAGCGTGAGGTTCCGAAAGTCGCCTGCACATGAACCCAGTGCCTGACCATGAGACTTGACGCGATCCAGCGCGTCCGCGACCCATGCACGGCCGGCGATGAGAGAAGGTCTGTCCGCCTCCATGTAGTCGGCGTTGCGCGGGTCGGTACCCTTTATGAATGGTTCGGCCTCTCTGGAAAGGAAGCGGGAGGCTTCAGCGAGCAGGTTGAGCAGAGACGGCTTCACAACGCCAGAGCGGCTGTTGGAAGCGGAAAAGTCGACATCATGAATGCTCAGGGTGTACCACAAAACGGCGAAACAGTGAGTTTGAAAGGCTTCTTTGTTGGGATAGGCAATGATCCAGCATTGACGCGGATGGTATTCGTATGGAACATGGAATGGATCGTGGAGCCCAAAGCGACCATCAGCACGGGCGACGAGGTCTGCGCATTCTGGTCGGTAAGGTGGAATGTAGTCGGCATTAGGAGAGGTGATGACTCCATCATTGCAAGGCGCCCACGTCAAAGCGTCATACGGACCCCATTGATCTGTTGTATCTTGAGACCGTGTTAATGTCATGATCGCTAAGCCACGTACGTATGGAATCCTTAGGCGTAGGCTCCCATAGATGAGGAGAGAATAGATTGGAAGGATGCTTGCTGGTGGCCATCTGTCGTGACGAGCATAAGTTACTGAAGGGACAAGAGCACACAATATACCTTTGAGTGTCGATCCTTCAACGGCGTTTTTCTAGCGTCTCCAAGAGATGAAGATTGTACGTAGAGCAGTGGAAGAAAAGGCGAAGAAAAGAATATCGACCGGACACGCCACAACAGAAGCGCACAGATTAAAAAGATAATGAGCTAAAATTGAAGGGAAAATGACGAGGGAATTATCAAAGTCGAAGCAAGAACTAAGGTGATTGCGCCGCTGGTCCTGAAAAACCGACGGTCAAGCAAACCCTCTGACACAGAGTCGAGGTAAGAGTAGATCACAAAGACCCACGACGAGGTGTCACAAAGACACCCTTGTGGCGGCGCAAAGCCCCACAAGAACGGCGGAGGGGGAGGGGAGGATATCGCTACTAACCTTATACCGAATCCTACTCTTGAGGGGCTTTGAGGATCTCCGAGGGGCTGGATGGTACCGGATGGATAGTGGGGGAGGTCGAGAGTCGAGGACGAGGAGATGGAAGGAAAAGATAGAGATTGTTTATCGCACAAACACTACCAACGCAAGCCGCGGCTCGGACATCTCCGGTCGGTGGCACCTGGTGGCACGTCACCGCAACTATGAGCTCCGCTACAGACTCAGCTCCAGCGAATGTGAGCTCACTGCGAATTTGCTTCCGTGTTCAAGCCCCGAACGTCCGCCAGACTCAGCGAACTATCAATAGAGTCCTCTGCGCTGGTGGCGTTCGCTTTGTGGGTGCATTACTGACGTTTTGGGTCACTCAATAGAGCGTTTAGATATGGCTTTCAGGCGCCCTTCGCTTCTTGCTTTTCCCCATGTCCCTATCCTCGTCCCAGTCCCTCCTCTTTCTCCCTCACCTTCACTGTCCCATCTCGTTTCATGTCCTCCTCCTCGATAAACCTCCGTCGCTCCATACATGTTCTCCACTTGAAGGTCTTTGCGACCTCTAGGAAGTCTTTGGGACTTCTATCCCGGCTGATCTTTGTGATCAGCTTGTCCAGAGTGGGTCTTTGTGACCTTGCGAGCGTCTCCGTGACCTCCTTTCACCTCCTTCGTCTTCCCACCGGTAAATCCCTCACAGTTATTCATCCTTCGTGCTCTGACTAACGCCAATCACGTCGACGCCACGGCGTTATAGGTGCTTTTGGTTGGGCACTCAATCTATCGCGAAGGATGCCTCAAGAGCAAGAACATGGAGAGAAGGGATTGTGTTGGATGGTAGGCTCCGCTTCTGGTGAGATTTCCATCATATTCTTGTATCCTGTTCATTAACGCCGCTTCAGTCATCACAGCAGAGAGGTGTGTGATAAGGCCCTTCGCTTGCTACTCGGGATGGATGCTGACGACCTAACCTGTATCAACATGGAAACCTTCGATCAGCTCAGGCTCCATTTGCGCGTGAATATATCTACTCTTTCCGCAAGTGTACGTCTCACCGTATTTCAATTGAAAGCATGGACCGTGTCATCACGTCCATCATACTTGACGTGGTCGAGAATGGACTGGTAACGAGGTATGATTGTTACTACATCTTTAGTAGCTTCCTTTGAGCTTGGTTTCTCAGTGCACAATTGTCACGTCGATGATTTGTATACGTACCAGCGGACTCTTGAGAGAACATGGATAACATGGTCGTCCAGTGGTTTGTCATCGTCATGGGTCTTCACTTCGTTTTTGGCAAATGTGAGTCATATACTTGACGCTTTAAAGACCGTCCGGTTTGCTGATGTTGGTTAGTCTACGCGTGCTCGTTACTCGCGTCGTAATCTGTTGTTGTCTTATGACCCAGGTGCGCACATGAATGATGAATTAAAGGTTTGGGTCACTGAGCTTGTCGAACATGTAACACAGTTATCGTCGAACCTGAATTCATGGATATTCCAGCGTGGCGTACGGAGTGCAAACTTTGGTCCGGGGAAACGATGAACTACTTGCAAACCAAATGTCGGCCGTACATGCAAGAGCTCGACGTATGCGGAGCTGTTCAAGCGTGCGTCGTGCTTTTCTTCCTGCCGACGTTTCAACGACCTCTGGCGCTGATGCATAACTTGCTTCACAGGCGACAATTTCTGGCGGACGATGATCACAAGCGTCATCTTCGTCCTCCCGCAGATCGTCGGCGTGCCACTTGTACTCTCGTACGACACGTATTTCTTCGAGCTCGCCGGGTTCGCGGCAACGAAGGCATTCGACCTTAGCATCGGCATTACTGCTCTTGGCGTGCGTATACTTCCTTCCCTACTTCTGTTGCTCTCGCCGTCCAATATACCGCTGACCGCTAAGCTGACATATTTCCAATAGATCTTCGGCAACTTCGTCACGTTCTACACAGTGAACCACCTCGGCCGACGGACACTCTTCAACTGGGGTACCTACGGCTTCGCAGTCATATGTCTCCTCATTGGCTTCCTGACGATACCCAAGACGCAAAGCGCACGTTGGGCCGTCGCTGTCTTTGTAAGCTCGCCCTGCCGTCTCTTCCATAAATCATCTCATACTGATTTATACTTGGTATAGACTGTACTCTGGAACTTCGTGTACGTTCCCATTCCTATCAGACGATCCGTCAGTCTACTTTCAGGGTGCTAACCCACGTTTCTTGTTTCTATGCAAAGTGGCCCAATCGGATACGTCATCCTCGCCGAAGCCCCCTCCGAGAAGCTCCGCACAAAGACGATCGGCATGGCCAACGTCTCCCAGGCTCTCGCTGGTCTGCTCTCGGGCATCATCACGCCCTACCTGTACGTCTTTTCCGCGTCTGTCTGGACCAGTCTCCCGCGCCAGGCGCTCGAACAACAATAACCACCGCTCACCCTACTTATTGAACCGCAGGATCAATCCAGACGAGGGCAACCTCGGCGGATACGCCGGCTTCTTCTACGGCGGGCTCACTGTCTTCGCGTCTGTCTGGGTATGGTAGTTTATTGTGGAGACGAAGGGGAGGACGACCGACGAATGGGTGTTTCTTCATCCCTTCTGTTTTGAGAACAAACCGAAGGGCTAACGTTCGATTCGCAGGGTCGACATTCTCTTCGAGCGCAGCGTGCCCGCGTGGCGCTCGGCGTCGTACAACTGCTACGAGGGGCACGAGGAGGGCGGTGTTCAACCTGCCGCTTCCCAAGAGGAGCGAGAGAAGCATTAG
>NW_006913064.1:0-9463 GCF_000271625.1 Coniophora puteana RWD-64-598 SS2 | reverse complement strand
ATTGGCTTCCTGACGATACCCAAGACGCAAAGCGCACGTTGGGCCGTCGCTGTCTTTGTAAGCTCGCCCTGCCGTCTCTTCCATAAATCATCTCATACTGATTTATACTTGGTATAGACTGTACTCTGGAACTTCGTGTACGTTCCCATTCCTATCAGACGATCCGTCGGTCTACTTTCAGGGTGCTAACCCACGTTTCTTGTTTCTATGCAAAGTGGCCCAATCGGATACGTCATCCTCGCCGAAGCCCCCTCCGAGAAGCTCCGCACAACGGCGTCGTACAACTGCTACGAGGGGCACGAGGAGGGCGGTGTTCAACCTGCCGCTTCCCAAGAGGAGCGAGAGAAGCATTAGCATTCAACACCTAAGTTATGTCTTGCGTCATTGGCGGATTCAAGTTGACATGTGCCCCTTAGAACGTTTGTTTTGGACCCTCGGGAAAGCCACAAGCCACTAACACTGACGTATGATTGCCGTATGTGCATCCACCCATCGCTTGTTGAGAATTGCGCATGTGCTTTGACTGACGCGCATTCCTTTCAGAATCACTGAAAGGCCTTTCCGCACGTAAGGTTTGCCGTCATATATAACTATCGCAAGCCTACGGACTGACCCGAACCATGGAAACAGCTGGTACGAGTTCGCTCAAGCTTGTCAAACGTATGGGATCCGTCGAGGCGCTCATACGCTCACTAATCCGCGAGCCACGTGAACCACATGTAACATCCATGCCAATCGTCACTGCCACGTCATACATCCCCCTAGAAAGGTTCTACCATGCGCCACAGGCCGAACGGACGGACCAAACAAACCATCACAAGCGACGGTTTACAATCTTCGCACCTTCCAGGTTCACTTTTCTTTTGACGCCCATTTTCGATCGAGCCTCACTTTAGCATACCTGTGGTAACCCTTCGTTCGTTCGTTCGTTCGTTCGCAGACTTTGTGTCTGTTTCAGGTCGACTTTGTGTCGTCCTTAGCTGTTGGAAGACTTTGTGTCTCCGGTTGGTTGATTTTGCATCGCCAAGATTATCGATCTCGCCATCTACTACATACATCGTTTCCTCTTCTGTCCCTCTTCGGGTCTCCATTCACGTCAAGTTCTCTTCTATTGCTTCAGTCCTATGATTACCAGGCGCCAAAAGCAGGCTGCACAGACAGCTGCCGCAGCGGAACGGCCTGTAGACAGCGCTGTTGGGACGTCTAATGAGCGCGTGTTGCCAGCCGCAAGAGACCTGCCCAGCCTCTCGTCGAGAAGAAAGCTAAGCGCAAGAAGGCGTCTGCAGAGCCGTTGGAAGTTTTAGCGCCGACTATCCAAGCCGGTAAGGCTTTTATCATTATCTACTAGTCTTTTACTCACGATCGTTATCAGAGCCTGAACGCAGACAAGATAATGCATTGGGGACCACGCCTGCTACTACCGGTGAGGTGTTCATGTCTGCTCCATATTTTGTTGCCTGAACATTTGATAACAGAAACTAAAGGAGCAGAAAAAAGCGCGCCCGTGCCTCTGGCCAAGGCCGACGCTACGGAGCAAGCACCCGTCCCACCTGGTGAGGCGTCTACAATTACATGTAGTATAGGGATCTAACCGGCGTCAACAGAATCCAAGAAACCAGAGGAGACCACCCCGCCCGTGCATCCGACGCAAGCCGACGCTACGGAGCAATCGTCCGCTCCAGCCGGTGAGCTACTTGACTACATATTTTTGTACTTTCATTGACCGCTGTCTTCAGGATACAATAAGACCAAGAAGAAAACCCCGCTCGTACCTTCGGCGCAAACCGGCACCACGGAACAAGCGCCCGCTCCATCTGGTGAGGTATCAGTACCTCTGAGTTGACCCAGTACCTGACCGGCGTTCACAGACTCCAAGAAGGTTAGGAAGAAGAAACCGCCCATGCGTCCGACGCAAAGCAACACTACGGAGCGAGCGCCCGCTCCATCCGGTGAGGCATCCGTATTTATGAATAGTATAGGTATCTAACAAGCGTCCACAGAATACAAGAAACCTGAGAAACTTGCGCCCGTACCTTCGACGCAAACAGAAACTACGGTCCAAGTGCCCACTCCATCCGGTGAGGTCCTCGACTATATGTATTCGTACTTTCCTTGACCGTCGTCTTCAGAGTCCACCTCCCAAACCGACTTGGCTCTTCCTAGCTCTGATCCCCGTACGTTTACTTTCACTTCGAGACACTGATCGCTACTAAACTAAGTAGTCCGAGAGCATATGCAGGGTAGAGAGCACTCGCAAGAAGAGGCTGAGGTAATTGATGTGCTGATGAGTGAGCCTGATTACGATAGTGAGCTCACGGCTGCGGGTTATCCTTCAACTCTCGAATTATCGGAGATATTCACGGAATCGTACTTCATACAACCGTCGAGGGAAGAGGAGGACGGCAATGCTGAGGGAGAGCAACCTCAAGGCGAGTACAATAATGTGATGATTTTCGTCGGGTTTTCTGACGATTAAGTAGATGGCATACAAGAGTTTAATGACGATTACTTCGATCAACAGTCGCGGGATGAAGACGACGACAAGGCACAGGACCTCTTGAAGGCTTGGTTCCCGGAGCAGGACAAAGGCAAGCTCGCCGGATTGACTGCTCCTGTACTGCTTGCTGACGCTATAACAGGCACGGAAGGGGTGTTTGGGGACGACTACTTCGACCAACAATCGCGGGACGAAGACGACGAGAATGCACAAGCTATGTTAAAGGGGTGGTCCCAGGAGGAACCCAATGGTGAGCTCGATGTTAGCGCCATCGCTGAGATTTCTCTTTCTGATCATTTGCTAGGCGACAAAGATATCCCTGCTGCCCCCTCAGACGACGCGCCAACGGTTCGTGACGGCGCCGATGAGCCATCACGACATATCCAAAGTGTCAGTCAAGGTCCCCAGGAAGATGGATTTGATCACGATCTCCAGGATCCTACCGAGAGCAACCTCGGCGAGGACGTCGATATGCCTGAGGGTGCCCCTGTCATCCCTTCTATCGATGAGATGCTAGCATTAATCACGGAAACCACCGGTGAAGAACCTTGCATGTCACCAGAGCGCACTCGAGGACCGATCTCTCAAGAAGATATCATGCGGCTAGGCGTGGTAGGGGAGAAGTTGCTGACTGTCGTGAAGTGGTGGTGCCGTTATCTCAACAAGGACATCGACATTATACTCACTCATATGGGACTCGGCGAGAGTACTGCTCGTGCCCCTTCATTATACAACCAATTCATGAGCTGGTTTGCTGCTTTCTCCGAGTCTCCCAAAGGTTCGTCCATCCGTGACGCTTGTAGTGACATTATCCTAATCGTCCCTTAGTGCCTTTCGACGAGTGGCAGAAAGAGGGTGGCCGCCAATATCAAGAACTCAAATCCAATCTGGAAAGCCAGGATTCAGCTACGCGAACCAAGGCTGAGGCCACACGCCACGAAGTTATTCGTCACTATGAAGACGTTAACTCTACGACCGGATCTTACGAGATGACAGACAACGCTGTGAAGAGACGGGTCACAGCTGAGGCCGGACGTTATTCCAAATCCGTGAGTGGCTATTTTATTGGCATGGACTTCAGCTCAAACCTGTCACTAGGCCAAAATGACTGCAGCGATGGGAGACATGGATGTCATCGGCGTCGTTCTTCATCGAGGGTGTCCCGAGTCTCTCATAGCTCCGTCTGCGTTCTTTGCGTCGTCGCAGGCACTGATGCGCCTATTCTCCGACACCCACGGCGTGAACCTCACAGCTGTGCTCCATTATATGTCTAGTGTGGTCGTGTGAGCCTTTCCCCCCCATGTATTGTAGCATGACCTAACTCACCCACTCCCTTATAGGTCGGACACAATCAAGAAAAACCTTACTATCCCACATCCGGACGTGTTCAAGACCCCGATTTCCGAGAAGAAGACTCCTGCAACCAAAAGCGCAGCACGATCCGAGGCCTCAGGGGGTGCAGCCAACGCGGCCGGCGGAGAAGACGCTACTAGTAACAACGCGGAGGACGACGCCGGCGCCGTAGTCGCAGATGAACGCCCGCCTACTGTCAGAGATGACTTGCGTAAGGTGTTTACGAAGCAGGTCAAAGCGAAGTTTGGTATGTCCTTCCGTTAGATCTTCGGTACAATTACTAACACTCTACAGCGGCCATCGGGCAAAAGATCAGCTCAAAAATGTATTGGACGAAAATTCTCGACTACTGCATCATTCACCGAGTTTTCGTCGACCTGTTCCCGCATACGCTTACCACCCACGTCATGGGCAATCCCAAGTGGGACTATGTGACTTATCGAACGTGTCACCTGTGGGCACTCTGCCGTGGGGGATACGACCAGGAAGTTGATGATCCGACGGGCGAACTGAAGAGATGGGGAACACATGATTGGCTCCTGTTGAAAGAGGCTGTGAAGAATGGAAATGGCAACGGCGAGACGCTCGACGACCTCGAGTACGCGTCTTGCTGGAGCCTTGAGCCCTGGACGGACGGTGCGCGGAACTCAGTTTGTATATCAAATGTTAGCAACTGACTAATCTCTAGATACGATCGCCGACTGGGAGGATTTCGACGCCAGGGACTCAGTAGTCCTCGTTCGTTCTCGCGATGGCGAAAGCCTTGTGACAGTGGCCGATGCACGCAAATGGCTGAAGAAGCTACCTAGTCCCAAGTTGCCAAAAGGAATGACGAAGTCTAAGGGTAAGGGTAAACAGAAGGGTACGCAAGTTTCACTTGCAGGATTTGATGCTCTACTTACCGATCGCAGCCGATATTTCACCAACTAGTCCGGCAAAATTATCCCCTACCGCGCTACAAGATGATAACGTCGATCCGAGTAACGCGAGCACAATTGTACAGCGTCCTCGACCTCAGCAACGAACAGAGCTGGTGTCCCACATCCACTCTCCCGTCGGCGAGATGCCCGGAGGCAGCAGTCGACAATCTGCAGGTGATGAGGCGCCAGCGCGTATAGGTGAAGTAACAGCGGTCAATGAAGCCACCGTACCTGCTTTACAACCCGACGGTATGCATGACCCTTCCTCCCCAATCAGCGCACGCTTGCGACGCCGTCGCCCGTCCTCACCCTCCGCGACTGGCCGTTGGGACCTATCTGACGGCGATGACCATGTCGACGAGGCGCCTCCTTTAGAACAGCAAGCTGCCAATCATTCAGCTCGCCCGCCAGCATTGAGTAATTCGCGAAGACCGCGCAGCAACTCAGTCATCGAGCTTTCCCCCCCGTCGTCTGCTCGTTTTCGTTCCGCCAACGCCTCGACTTCGCGAAGTCAGGTGGTAGCGTCCCACGCGCACGCGCCTCTTGTTCGACCGAATCAGAATCGTGCCATGCGGGGGAGGACCGGTGCTCAAGCTCGTCCACAGCCTAGCCCTCCCTCGACTTCACGCGGACGTTTAGCGCCTTCGACGCAGTCGGGAGGCAATGGTGCACCTATGCGAGGGACAGCTAATACTCAAGGTCGCACGCGCGTAGCAGGCTCATCCTCCAGTTCATCAAGGGTGCGTCGGGAGCGCGATGGATGGGCTCGCATGCAAGCCCAAGGCGGTGGGATATTCAGCCAGTATCCACCCAGCTTCCCGGGATATGGATTTGGAGGATTTCCGGGTTACCAGCAAATGATGGCACCTCCAGGGTACGTGTCGTGTAACGTTCCCATAAACTTCAGCTTAGTGGCGTTCCATTTCAATTCAGGTTTCCATTCTACCCGTCAGGGGGGAGTATGGGCCCTATGCAACGTCCCCCAAGGCGCAATCAGCCCGAGATGATGCTGCAGCCATCTAGATCCCGTCAAAACACTGTGCCAAGTCAGGCCATGCCACCCCAGCGCCGTCAAAGGGCGCGGCCAGAGGACCTCGATTATGAGCCCGATGCGTTAGAGGAGGATGACGAGTGAATCGTGTACGTGTATGCTCACATGTACATCCAAGTTCGATCGCTTATGGTTTTGCTGTTGGCTGAGCTAGTTGGCTGTTTCATTGCTTCTGCGGACTCTTTGTAATACTCTATGTCTAGTTATGATGTTGTTGTTACGATTCGTATATTTCCCTTCTGTGTAGTATTATGTTCACGCATCTAATGCATGATCATTGTGTTCAGTGATGTAATAGTGTTGAATGACTATGTCAGATTGATGTTTCTGTGAAGATACAAGGATTGATAATTCCGTTGTGAAGCAGTCAAGGTGTGGTAGTAAACTCATGCACATATCCCCATGCACCGATTTTGATACCAATGATGTGATGTGTAAAATGCTATACCACCCATGGACAGAGAACCCTTGACCAGATGATTCGAGCTTATTGACAAGTCTTTAGATACAAGCCCTATATGCCATGGGTAATGCACGTTGGATGTTTCTATTGCCCATGGGTGATGCACACTGACATTGACATGTGCTATAGTTGGTGGGAGCTGTCCAAAGGTAAATGTTTAGTAACATGGGAGATACATCCAGTTATGGCTATCATCCATGGGCAATTGTATTTTTCTGGTTTGTTGATTCCATAATTCACCTATTTTTGTGGGCAAACATGAGGAAAAATGTGATGTGCCAGTAGCAGAGGATAATGAATGCATTGGCCTGACCACCCATGGAGGGATGCAATGAGCCTTGTGTTATCATATTGGCAGACCAGTACCAATATCAAGATGTTTCAGCGCCCATGGGAGGATGCATCATATTAATGGTATAATTGTCTATCCCCCATGGTGGGGTAGGACTGCCCACGGGCCCAACATCTGCCCAGCTCCGTAATATACATCAAGCTGTAGTATCCATGGGGTGATCTTTTGAGTGGTTCACATTCGTTGGCTCACCCATGGGACTTAAAAGTGTCTTGCTTTATCGCGATTTGGACCATGGTAGGACAATGAGATTAGTAAATATTGAAACATTCCACCAATGGTGCTCACTGTAAATGGTGTGAACCTCCATCGCCCATGGGGTGTTGGTGGGTAACACACCATATCAGAGCTACCTCCCATGGGGCACTCATTTGTAGTGGACTGTAGATGGTGGGCATTTAATACATCGAGAAAAGTAGGCCTTGCTTACATTTGTAAATTTGGCAGCAATGTACCATAGGTGCTACTTGTACAAGGAAGCCCTTGCTCTGCTCCAGCACTTATGATGAGGAAAAGCTCATCTTGGATAGTGAAACAGCTTGTTGACTCTGTGGAGTGCCCATAGATATCTGCTGTGTGGTGCCAGTATTGTATATAGATATCAAGCACTAATGTCAAAGCAGGATATGTACAGGAGCAACAGGGCACCAAACTTGTACAATGCCAAGTAGCACATAATTTTTAATATACGAGTGACTACAGTCACCATGGGCTAATAATCTAGGATTTATGGTTGGTACAAAAGAAGTGTGTATATGCTGTAGCCTCCATGGGATATCTGTGCACATAACACTGCACCTGTGGGGCAACAATACACATCCTGTAGGCCCCGTGGGGAAGGCATGTAAATGATGCAGTCTCCACGGGCTAATAATCTAGTATGTATGGGTGCTACAAAAGAAGTACGTGTATGCTATAAACCCCATGGAATGTTTGTGCACGTAATGTTGCACCTGTGGGGCAACAATACACATCCTGTAGGGCTGTGGGGGATGCATGTAAATGATACAGTCTCCACGGGCCAATAATCTAGGATTTATGGTTGGTATGAAAGAAGTATGTGTATTCTGTAGCTGCCATGGGGCGTCCATGCAGATAATGTTGCACCTGTGGTGCAATAATACGCATCCTATAGGGCCCATGGGGGAGGCATGTAAATGATACAGTCTCCACGGGCTTACAATTGAATATTTATGGATGCTACAGGAGAAGTATGTGTATGCTGTAGCCCCCATGGGAGGCCCGTTGATATAATGCTGCATCTGTGATGCAATAATATATATACTGTAGGGCCCATGGGGGATGTATTAAATGTTGTAATCCCCATGGAGCAGCGGTGGTTGATATGCAGCTGCCACCGGGGGAACCAGGGATATCATGAGTACCCATGGGAGACCCATGCATAATTTGTTTACACCCATGGGCGACAGATGTGGTGTCTGTAGCCCCCCTGGGAGAATTATGTGTCTTTCATGGATGCCATGGGGCATCCACAGATACCATGCAACTTCCATAGGAGAATAAAGTGTAATTGTAGATCCACCACAATATAGCTGTGGTTATCATGCAATCCCCATGGGAGGCTCATATCTTTTTCACTGACATAGTGAAGCACCCATATATATTCCATAGCCTTTCTGGAGCAACTGCATATGTTCCATAGCTGCCACAGAGCAATCACATGGCTCGAACTAAGTATGTGTACTGTCCATGGTGCTGATATGTAATATGTAATTGCATCCATCAGGTCTTGCCATAGCAATTCTACCACCCATGGGCATTCATTCTCATGTCTCCAAGTTCCACAATAGACTGTAGAATAACTTGATTGGCTGTGGTGCTTTCCTGATATGTTATGTAGCCTCCACAGAATGCTGGGATTGACTTTTCTAGACCCCACAAGTATTTATGCATTTTTGTGTAGTGCCCGTGGTCGGCAGCAAGTGCTTTTTTTTACCCCATTAGTAGAACTCAAGTAATGAACAAGCTGCCATGGGCTGTATCTACATGGGTGATAGCACCCACAAGTGTGTCACACAGTTTTAATCAATACCCATGGACTCTATTGGTCTAGAATTGGATTGTTTCATTCACTCATGGGCCAAACATATTGTGCACAGGGTCCACGGATCTAATTAATTGCATCATGGCCTTACCGTGGAAGGAACATGAGTGTGGAAAACATCCATGGCGCCATAAACCTAAAGCTTGCAACACCCATGGGTGATAATGACACATCAATGCTGACCCATGGGCTTGAAAGTGCTGTTAAAGACACGCAATTTAGTGCAGAACTGTGTCTGGATTGTATACCATACCATTTAAAATGGGCTAAAATGGGCGCAAATTAGCAGTGGGCGTGTCCAAATGTAGCACAAATTCAGCAGCAAATGGGTGGGCCACTTGCTCCATCTGGTGCTTACATGATCTCCTTGTGTGGTTGGTGGGTACAAAGTTTGGTATTTAATATTTGATTTGCTTTTGTAAAGGTTATAGAAATACAGCTGCTATGTCTATATGAGGGTGTCTCCTCACCTGCTAAGTTCACCACCTCAAGGACTCCTGCCACCCTGTACCAAGCGCCATGGGTCCTAATGACTACCCCAACCAGGCATGGTACCACTGCTATGGCATTCTACCATGGTGCATTGCTCACCAAACCCATGGTAGGAAGCCACTATGAGACTCACATTTTGTGGTATTCACCACCACTAAGGACATCATCTACCATAGAGTGCCCGGTGTACCATCGGAGTGGGCCTCTAAGACATATTAATTTTCAAGTATAAAAAGCCTTAAAGATTTGTAAAAGGGGGGGACTGAAGTG